>NC_079229.1:12299520-12602796 GCF_029633865.1 Lampris incognitus
TTCGTACATTGTCGCTGGTCCGTCAGCACTTTTTCTGGTACGATATGGAGAGGGATGTGCGAAGTTATGTCAGGAACTGTCCCAGATATGTGCTCAGCAAGACTCCAGAGCCGGCAGCAAGGGCCCCGCTGGACAGCATTACAACTTCGGCTCCACTGGAACTTGTGTGTATCGACTTTTGATCTGCTGAAGACAACAACAAGTCTGTGGATGTTCTCGTCATAACTGACCATTTTACCAAGTTAGCACATGCCTTCCCCTGTCAAGACCAAACTGCGAAGCGGGTGGCCAAGAAGCTGTGGGAAAACTTTTTTTGTGTCTATGGTTTCCCGCAGCGCCTTCATTCTGACCAGGGGGCTAATTTTGAAAGCGAACTGATTGCTGAGCTTCTGGAGTTGTCAGGCGTTTGGAAGTCCCGAACCTCCCCATACCATCCCATGGGGAATGGGGGCACTGACCGTCTCAATCGTACTCTGGGTAGCATGTTGCATTCCCTCCCGCCAAAGTCAAAGCACAAGTGGCCTCAGATGGTCCAAACCATGACCTTTGCCTACAACTGTACGCAGCACGAGACGACTGGCTTTGCCCCATTCTATTTGTTGTTTGGGAGGGTTCCGCGCCTGCCAGTCGATCTGTTGTTCAAGAACGTCCTGCATGACGAGTCAGTCTGCGACTACAATGAATATGTGAAGTCTCTGGCTGCCGATCTCCAGTCTGCCATGTTGCTGGCCTAGAGGAACTCATCTGTGGAGCGAAAACATCAGTCGGACAAGTACAACAAAAGAGTCAAAGGCTTACCTCTTTTTGTCGGTGACCGGGTCCTAGTGGCGAACAGAGGTGGAAGAGGCAAGCGGAAACTAGCTGACAAGTGGGAGCAGGATGTTCACACTGTTGTTGCTTCCAAGCCACAGTTCCACAGCTACAGGATCAGGTGCAACTGGACTTGGTATATATCCGTGAAGACGTTTCGCCTCTCATCCAAGAGGCTTCCTCAGTTCGTGCCTTTCTGACCAGACCAAGCTAGTCTGACTGGCTGGTGATGAGACTCAGAATTTATCCTCTAGGAGTCGTTGTCAGAGCTATTGATATGCGCGGCTCTTTGTGATCCGGTGTTTACCAACGCCCATCGCTAACAGGGCCATAGATATTAGTGGCTCTTTTGTGTACCGATGTTTGGCCGCGCCCGTCGTTATCGGAGCTATTGATTTGCATTTGTTTAGCAGCGACGGTCGTTGGGGGTGTTAGTTTCGACTTCATTATTCAGTGGTCATGAGAGTCGTTGGAGCCGTTAGTGACCGACTGTTGTTCTTGGAGGCTAGGCTTCTTGAGTCTCCTGGGTAGAGATGAAAGGACGGCATTGTAAGTGGGAGATAGGTGGTGTCGCAGACCTCCTCCTCTGTTGAGGGATGGTTTTTCCAGTTTCGCATAGATGGCTTCCTTCACCCCTGTTTCAAACCATCTATCTTCTCTGTCCAAAATGTGTACGTTGCTGTCCTCGAAGGAGTGTGTCTTCTCATTTACGTGTAGATAGACTCCTGAGTCTTGTCCTGAGGAGTTTGGCCTTCTGTGCTGGGCCATCCATTTGTATAGTGGTTGTTTGGTTTCTCCTATGTATAGGTCACTGCAATCCTCATTACATTGTACAGCATACACCAGATTGCTTTTTTGGGTGTGCGGTACACGGTCTTTGGGATGAACAAGTCTTTGTCGGAGTGTCTTGCTGGGTTTGAAATATACCGGGATGCGGTGTTTGTTGAAAATTCTCCTGAGTTTCTCGGAAACCCCAGAAACATACGGGATGACTGTGCTATTCCTTCTGTTCCTTTTCTCCTCGTCGCTGACGTGGTTGGTCTTTTTGGAAAGTGTTGCAGTTTTCACAAAGGTCCACCTGGGGTAGTTTAAAGTGGGTTTAAAGCTCCACTCAGGTGTTTGTGTTCTTCTCGTTGAGTCTGAGTGCTGCTGGGCACATTGTCAGCTCTGTGTTGCAAAGTTCTGATGACGCTCAGTTTGTGTTCCAGCGGGTGGTGTGAGTCAAAAAGTAGATATTGGTCTGTGTGTGTAGTGTAACGGGGGCAGTCCTATGCTGTTCTTTGCTGGTCAGCCTGCTGCACGCCCGTCACTCTCATCATCAGCTCTGCGTTGTGTTCTATTTTCGGTGGGGTCCCAGGTGTTGTGGGGGGCCCTCAGTCTCTCATCATCATCATCATCATCATGATCAAGGAAGGAGGGGGGACAAACAGGACTCTATTTGGCCCACCTTGCCATTTATTTTGGTTTCAAACCCTTCGACAAACGTCCAGTCCTCCAGCGGGAGCGGTGTTTCTTACGGACGTGGGGGTCGAAGTTCAACCACTGCCCGGACTTCACTCGTGTGCATTAGAAGGAGAAACCGTCCACGGGACTCCGATGTAAGAAAGGATAAACAAGTATTTTATCCCATTTCTTACGGACGTGGGGGTCGAAGTTCAACCACTGCCCGGACTTCACTCGTGTGCATTAGAAGGAGAAACCGTCCACGGGACTCCGATGTAAGAAAGGATAAACAAGTATTTTATCCCACAGCTTGCAGTATCTTCTTACAGGGATACTCAAGGTTACGTTCTCCTCAACCAGCAAAACTGTCCTACCGTAAGAAACACGTGTGGCTCGGCTCGATCGCTGCTTGAGACTCCTCCCACAAATAAAAAATGGCCTCTCCCGCGTTCCCTCTTCCGTGTACCCACAAGACATATCTCTTAAAGCGACAGTACACGTATATGACGGTCGTTGTAAAACATACATAAAAGTAAATAATGACATAAAATAAAATGTAGTAAACACAAATAACAGCACATAGACAGGATTTGGTGATATTTCATACTCAAACAAAATAAAATAAAAACATTAATTTTAACCTGGTTACAGTAGGTTTCCTGTAAACCCCAGTGTGGAGGCTCCTGTCTTCCCCAATGTGAACGTCACAATCCAAGAAGGGCAAACTGTTGTTCTTTACGTCTGCCCTTGTGAACTTAATGTTCTTATCCACTGAGTTGATGTGTTTGGTAAACGCTTGCACCTCTTGTGTTTGGATTTTGTCCCATGTGTCGTCCACATGTTTACCAAACACATCAACTCAGTGATTATTATTTTCATTGCTAACATTATTATTTTACTTTATTATATCATCAGGAAACGCTTATAGTAGCCCCTCCCTGTTGTGACCCCATTTCCTGTTAGTAGCCCCAAAACGTATGTTCCCCCTGACCTCTGCCTCTTTCCCGCTCTGGACATGTAGAAAGAGGTATGTGTTAATTTTTGTCTGCCCCTGTAATTTCTTTTATCCATTCCCAATGCGTCTTATGTCTAATGTGGGTCCCAATTCTTGCGTAGGCTGCAGTAGCACCATCCAGTCTGTGGCCAGAACCCTGGTGCTCGGCTGAGCAATATCCAGCAGGGCAGTGGCAGTGTCACGGACTACTCAGTGGAGTTCAGGCTGGCCGCAGCTGAGAGTGGCTGGAACGACCAGTCACTTCGGGTCACCTTCCGGAGAGGTCTCAGCGAGGCTGTCAAGGACCAGCTAGCCACCCGAGAGGAGCCCACCTCCCTCGATGACCTGATCAAGCTCGCCATCCGCATCGATGGACGTCTCTGGGAGAGGAGGCGCGAGCGAGCCCTGCGTGGATCCCCGTCCATTCCCCAGTCGTCCAGCACTCCTGACAGGACCCCTACTCCTGCTCGCCCCACGTTCCCTGTGGCCGTTTCTCCCTCCGCGCCCCAGACCACGACGGGGGAGGAACCTATGCAGCTGGGGCGCACGCGCCTTAGTCCGGCCGAACGGGAGGCCCGGTTCAAGGCGGGTCAATGCCTCTACTGCGGCCAGAAGGGACATCTGATCAGCAGTTGCCCCACTCGACCAAAAGACTAGCCTCACTGGGACCCCGGGAGATCCTAGTGAGCCACCTTTCCTGTTCCCGCCGTCCTGCCCCACAGAACCATCTGGTTAGCATTACCCTGGCCTGGGCTGACCAGCAGCTCACGGTGGGTGCACTCCTCGACTCGGGAGCTGATGAGTGTTGCCTGGACTCAGAGTTTGCTGCCCAGGCCAAAATCCTGCTAGAGACGCTGGAGAAGCCCATGGAGGCCTTTGCGCTGGACGAGCGCTGCCTGGCGAGCGTCACCCAACGCACCCACCCTGTCTCTCTCATCATAGCTGGGAACCATGTGGAGAGACTTCGGTTCTTCATTATCCAGTCCCCGTTAGTCCCTGTGATCCTAGGGCGCCCCTGGTTCATGCAGCATGAGCCACTCATCGCCTGGGCCTCCGGTACCATCATGGAGTGGAGCTCCTCCTGTCATGCCCAATGTCTCCAGGCTGCTCCCGGCCCGTCCCCCTGAGTGCCCCTAGTGCCCCTCCTCCCGACCTCTCCTCTGTTCCCCCCGAGTACCATGATCTAGGGGAGGTTTTTAGCAAGACCCGAGCCCAATCTCTTCCTCATGACTGTGCTAGCGACCTCCGCTCTGGGGCACCCCTTCCCAGCAGTCGTCTGTACAGTCTGACCATCCCCAAGAAGGCTGTGATGGACGAGTACATCTCCGAGTCCTTGGCAGCGGGGCTGCCCAGCGGGGCTGCCCATTCGGCCCTCGTCCTCCCAGGTGGCACCTGGATTCTTTTTCGTGAAGAAGAAGGACGGGGGCCTCTAACCTGTGTTGACTATCGCCAACTCAATGAGATAACCATCAAGAACAAGTATTCCTTTCCCCTCATGAGTTCCACCCTTGAGCCCCTCACCCAGGCTACTGTCTTCACCAAGCTGGACCTCAGGTGTTCCTATCATCTGGTCCGGATCCGGAAGGGGGACGAGTGGAAGATAGCCTTTAAGATGCCCCGGGGTCATTATGAGTACCTGGTCATGCCGTTCGGCCTCACCAACGCCCCGGCGGTATTCCAGGCTCTCATGAATGACATTCTCCGCAACATGCTCGACGAGTTCGTTGTGGTCTACCTCGATGACATCCTCATCTTCTCCAGGACCTTCGAGGAACATGTCCAGCATGTCCGCCGGGTACTCGAACGTCTCCTCCGGAACCAGCTCTTCGTCAAGGCGGAGAAGTGCCGGTTCCATTCCCCTTCCATTGACTACCTGGGCTTCGTCGATGAGAGGGGACATACCCGGGCCGACCCCCGCAAGATCCAGGCCGTGGTGGACTGGCCCGATCCCACATCCCGGAAGGAATTGCAGAGCTTTCTAGGGTTTGCGAACTTCTATAGGAGGTTCATCAGGAACTACAGCCGCGTGGCAGAACCTCTCACCAGGCTTACCTCCCCCTCCCAGCCATTCATATGGTCCCCGGCTGCCTGCTCTGCGTTCCAGTCCCTCAAGGAGAGGTTCACCAGCGCCCCGGTCCTGCTCCATCCCGACCCCAAGAGGCAATTCATCTTGGAGGTGGACGCTTCAGACACCGGGTTGGGGGCTGTCCTCTCCCAGCGGTCAGCGTCTGACCAGAAGGTCCATCCATGCGCCTTCTTCTCTCGCCGGTTCCTCCCCGCCGAGGAGAACTACGATGTCGGAAACCGGGTGCTGCTGGCAGTGGTGGCTGCTCTGGAGGAGTGGCGCCATTGGCTGGAGGGGGCGGAACAGCCGTTCACCATCTGGACGGATCATAAGAACTTGACGTTCGTCCGAGCAACCAAGCGTCTCAATGGTCGGCTGGCACGGTGGGCCAGCTTCCTCAGTTGGTTTGACTCCACGCTGACTTATCGCCCCGGGTCGCGCAATACGAAGGCAGACTCCCTGTCCCGACAACACCCGAGGAGGGAGCCAGCTACAGAGGAGCCGGCTCCAATCCTTCCTGAGGCCAGGGTGGTGGGCGTGGTTACCTGGGGCATCGAGACCGTGGTCAGGCAGGCGTTGCGCTCCCATCCCGCCCCGAGCCACGCGCCTCCACGCCGTATGTTCGTCCCGAACTCAGTCCGGCCCCGGGTTCTTCAGTGGGGCCATGCCAGTCAGTTTGCATGCCACCCGGGTATCCACCTCACCTTCACCTTCCTGGCTCGGTGTTTCTGGTGGCCCACCATGAAGAACGACGTCAGGGACTTCGTAAAGGCCTGCTCTGTCTGTGCTCGTAGCAAGGCCTCTCACCAGGCACCCGCGGGTCTGCTGCAGCCCCTCCCAACTCCAAGCCGGCCCTGGTCCCATGTGGCGTTGGATTTCGTCTCCGGACTGCCTCCCTCCCAGGGAAACACTGTGATCCTGACAGTGGTGGACCGCTTCAGTAAGTGCGTGCATCTGGTGGCCCTCCCAAAACTCTCATCGGCTTCTGAGATGGCGGACCTCCTGACGAGCCACGTGTTCCGTCTCCCCGGCCTTCCCCTGGACGTCATCTCGGACCGATGGCCCCAGTTCGTCTCCCAGGTATGGCGGGCCTTTTGTAAGGGGTTGGGTGCCTCTGTTAGTCTCTCCTCTGGATATCACCCACAGAATAACGGGCAGACGGAGAGGATGAACCAGAGCGTGGAGTCTGCCCTCCGGTGCGTTGCCGCCAAGAAGCCCAGCTCCTGGAGCCGGTTCCTCCCCTGGGTCGAGTATGCCATTGTTACACTTCTCTGGCTTGAGAACATGTATACAGATAAGTATTCCTGTTAAACAGGATAAAAAGAAATAATTAGGCAATGCAGTGTTTCCTGGTTCAGCGTTCCTCAGCATTGTCAGGAAACCGCGAAGGTCCGTCAGTCCTTGGGGGGGGGGGGGGGCAAAAGCACCACACTGCCACCTCCTGGCGAGGCTGAAACCTTACCAGTCCCTGTATTACAGCAAAGGGAGTATTATTGCCATAATGGCTCACAGTGGAATAATAAGCATATTATTAATATAATAATGATATAACCAAGAAAATAAATAAACAACATAACAACATACATTACATGTGACCACACATATTGTGGGCGTCACACCATCAACTCCCTGGTCAGCTCTGCCACCGGCCTCTCACCTTTCGAGGCGTCCCTGGGCTACCAGCCGCCTCTCTTTGCTGCGCAGGAGTCGGAAGTGGCAGTTCCCTCCGTGCAGGCACACCTGAACCGGTGTCGTCGCGTCTGGGAGGTGACCAGAGCTGCTCTGCTCCGGGCAGCTGAGCGCGCCAGTCGGGGGACCAACCGACGCCGGTCCCCAGCGCCTATGTACCAACCAGGCCAAAGGGTGTGGCTGTCCTCGAAGGACCTCCCGCTTCAGTCCACCGTGAAGAAGCTGAACCCCCCGGTTCGTCGGGCCCTTTGAGATCAGGAAGGTGCTCAGTCCCGCGGCGGTGAGTCTGAAGCTTCCGGCTTCCATGAAGATCCATCCTGTTTTTCATGTGTCTCGGGTTAAGCCTGTCTCCCACAGTCCTCTGATTCCTCCGGCCCCAGCTCCGCCTCCCCCTGAGATCGTGGATGGGCACCCCCAGTGGAAGGTCCGCCGGCTGATGGACGTCCGGCGCCGAGGACGGGGGCTCCATTATTTGGTGGACTGGGAAGGCTACGGTCTGGGTCTCCCGCCAGCTCATCCTGGACCCTGGGCTGCTCACGGAGTTTCATCGTTCCCATCCCGACAAGCCTGGGGGTACTGTTACGGCTCGCCCATCCCGCGCCTGCAACCAATCAGCTCGTCAGGGCTGGGCTTAGTCGTCAGGGCTGGGCTTAAGTTTGCTGGTCTCCTGAAACCCGTTGCCAGTTCGTGCCGTAACATCCTCGTTGAAGTGGTCACTCTTCCCTCCCTGTGTATTCTCTCCGAGTTTATCTCAACCCGTGGATTTGCTATTTTCTCTGTGGAGTTTTTTCCCCTGCGGAATCATCCTGCCGCGTCCGCAATTTGGATTACCGGTGAGTTTTCCCGTACTTTCTCTGTTTGTTGGTGACTACCCGCAAAGTGGACCTTTGTATGAACTGTTAATAAAGTACGCCAGTTTCGGCGAACTCTATCTCTGCTTGGTGTCGTGCGCTTGGGGTCTTCCACAAACCCTAACACAATATCCCACAACATAACCAAAACATCGACACTTCAGTTGCATCGAGGGTAATATGCAAATGAACTTGGAGCAGGAACACTCCAGTAGAATTCGCCACAATATATATGAAATGAACACTGATATTGAAATGAACATTGATAATGGGATGCATATTTGATAGATAATTATCTTTGATATTGATATATGTGAATGATTTATATTTATGCAGTGATGCATAAAAATATTTATATCAAAAAGAAAAAATAATATATATATCCATATCCATCCATCTGTGGTGGACACGTATTGGGGATAGAATTCACCCCAAGAACTAAGGGTTAAGTCAGGGTTGCCCTGGCAGGTTAACGCAGGGTTAAGTTATGGTTGTTCACCCAGTTTTCTGGTGATTCTTGCCTCCTCCGCTCAGTCGAGCTGTGGTTTTGTTGTCTCTCTGATTTACCGTGGATTAAAGAAAGTTGCCTACACGGCTAAAGTGTGAACCTACGGTCTTCTCCGTTCCTTCGGCTCTACACTGGTGACCCCGACGTCGGTTTTCGGATAAGTTTTCCGAAACCACACACATTATGGCTACGAACGCCGTTGCAATTAAACTGCCGGAGTTTTGGGAGTCTTCCGCGGCTACATGGTTCGCGCAGGCTGAGGCACAGTTCGCGCTCAGAGACATAACAGCAGACGAGACCAGGTACTACTACGTAGTGGCAGCGCTGGGGGGCGCTACGGCTTCCAGGATAAGCGATTTCATAACCAACCCACCGGCCGATGGTAAATACGCCGCACTTAAAAATCTCCCCCTTGAAACTTTTGAACTGTCAACAAAGGAGAGCGCACGTCGCCTCTTCGCAATTCATGGCTTGGGAGATGGCAAACCATCGGAGCTAATGAGCAGGATGTTACATCTACTGGGTCAAGACAAGCCATGTTTCCTGTTTATGGAGCTGTTTCTGCGCAACATGCCGCCCCACGTCCAGACTGCGCTCGCTAACTCCACCATCACTGATCCCCGTGAGCTGGCAAAGGAGGCTGACCGATTCTCCGTCGCTACACAACGTTCCTCCCATGCCGGGGTGCTGGCTCCTACCTTCACTGGCCCCCCGCCGGCATCGCGGGCGTGGCCCGACGGTGGCGCCACAGCGTCAGACCGCTACAAGCCCTCTGGACTCTGTATGTACCACGCTCGATTTGGTGCGAAAGCTAAACGGTGCCGTTCCCCCTGCAACTACAGGCCGACGGGAAACGAGAGGGCCAACACTCAGTAGTGGCCATGAGTGTTGGCGATACGAGCGGGCTACTCTTCATCCTCGACACCATCTCCGGTCGGCGATTTCTCTGTGACACGGGCGCACAGAGAAGCGTGCTCCCTGCTACTGACGTCGACATCATGGGCGGGGAGCGGGGCCCCCAGTTGGCGACGGCTGACGGCAACCCTATCCACACCTACCGCGTGCGGTCTGTAGAACTGTGTTTTGGTGGACAACGTTTCACGTGGGAGTTCGTCATGGCCAGTGTAACGCTTCCCCTCCTCGGAGCTGATTTTTTGTGCGCTTACGGTTTGCTAGTGGACATTCAGAACAGCCGTCTGGTCGACGCCTTAACCTTCTCCTCCTTCGCATGTACGCGGGGGGAAGCGGCCTATGCAGGTCTAGCCAACTCTCTCTCAGAGGCAGACAAGTTCAACCGCCTCCTCGCTGAGTTCCCTGACCTCACCCAGCCTACCTTCTCTGCACCCACCGCTAAGCATGGGGTGGAGCATCACATTGCTACGAAGGGGCCCCCGGTCTACGCCAGAGCCAGGCATCTCGACCCCGCCAAACTCGCCATTGCCAAGTCTGAGTTCGAGCACCTGGAACGCATGGGGATCATCCGCCGCTCTGACAGCCCGTGGGCGTCCCCACTCCACATCGTCGCTAAGCCTGATGGAGGTTGGCGCCCATGCGGGGACTACCGCCGACTAAATGACGCCACCACGCCCGACCGCTATCCTGTCCCGCATATCCAGGACTTTTCTGCAAACCTGTCTGGCAAACGCGTCTTCTCAAAAGTCAACCTGGTCTGTGGTTATCATCAAGTTCCCGTGCACCCCTCGGACATCCCCAAGACAGCGGTGACTACCCCATTCGGCCTATTTGAATTCCTACGAATGCCATTTGGACTCAAAAACACGGCCCAGTCCTTTCAGCGGCTGATGGATTCAGTGCTCCGTGGCCTTCCTTTCATCTTCGTCTATTTGGACGACATACTCATCGCCAGCGCCTCCGAGGAAGAACACCTGTCCCATCTTCACGCCCTCTTCACACGCCTCAGCCAGCATGGGCTGATCGTCAACCCGGCAAAGTGCCGGTTCGGGCTGATGGACATTGATTTCCTCGGGCGCCGCATCACTGGGGACGGGGCGGTCCCCCTGCCCTCAAAGGTGGAAGCGGTGGCGGCCTTTCCGCGCCCCCAAACAGCTCGTGCGCTCAGGGAGTTCATCGGGATGGTGACATTCTACCACCGCTTCATTCCCCGAGCCGCCTTTATCATCCGGCCACTGTGCGAGGCGCTGAAAGGCAAGTCCCCCAACCAGGCGGTCGACTGGACAGCAGAGCAGGACCGTGCGTTCACCGAGACTAAAGCTGCGCTCTCCCAGGCTACCCTGCTAGCGCATCCTTCACCTACAGCGCCTATTTCCATAACCACGGACGCATCGGACTATGCTGTTGGTGCGGTTCACGAGCAGTGGGTGGGTGGGTGGGGGGGCTTGGCAGCCTTTGGCCTTTTTCAGTCGCCAGCTTACACCCCGAGAGCGCAAGTATAGTACTTTTGACAGGGAACTCCTCGGTCTCTGGCTCGCCGTCCGGCATTTCCAGTTCCTGCTAGAGGGCCGCGAGTTTACTGCGTATGTGGACCACAAGCCCCTCACGTTTGCCATGTCCAAGACGGCCGAGCCATGGTCCGCTCGCCAGCAGCGACAACTCTCCTACATTTCGGAATTCACTACCGACATCCAGCACGTCGCTGGTAAGTCTAACCAGGTAGCTGACTGCCTCTCTAGGGCAGTGATTGGAGCAGTCCACCTAGGCCTGGACGATGCACAGATGGCCGCTGACCAGGCCACGGACCCGAGCATCCTCCGTCTCCAGACCTCCGACACGGGGCTCCGCCTGCAGGACGTTCCTTTCAGCGACACAGGTGTCACCCTCCTGTGTGACGTCTCCACAGGACAGCCCAGGCCCATCGTCCCGGACAGCTGGAGACGCCCCGTGTTTGAAGCTGTGCACAGCCTCTCTCATCCAGGCGGTAAGCCATCCGTGCGCCTGACCTCTGCTAAGTTTGTGTGGGAGGGACTTAAGAGAGACGTGAAAGTGTGGGCCGACTTGTGTGTTGCCTGTCAGCGGGCTAAGATACACCGCCACATTAAGGCGCCCCTGGAACGCTTCGCAGTGCCGGAGAGACGATTTGACCATGTCCACGTCGACCTGGTTGGTCCCCTACCCCCCTCCCATGGGCTCACCTACCTCTTCGCTGTGGTGGACAGGACTACGCGCTGTCCTTAAGCTGTTCCCCTGGCATCCACGACGTCTGCTGATGTGGCCCGGGCTTTTATTGGGTCGTGGGTCTCACGTTTCGGTACGCCTTCCGACCTTTCATCTGACCGCAGGCCACAGTTTACCTCAGAGCTATGGAATGCTGTGGGTGAGGCTCTGGGCGTCAAGCTTCACCGCACTACCGCCTACCACCCTCAGGCGAACGGCCTATGTGAGCGATTCCACCGGTCCATGAAGGCTGCGCTTCGGGCTACTCTCAAGGACTGCAACTGGGTCGACAAGCTCCCATGGGTCATGCTGGGCCTGCGGACCGCCCCGAAGGAAGACCTACAAGCCTCCTCTGCGGAGCTGGTGTACGGCACGCCGCTGCGAGTCCCAGGCGATTTCATGCACAACGCAACGCGTCCCTGGTCAGCTGTGGACCAACGAGCCTCCTTGCTGGACGGGGTCAGAGCTTTCACACCCGTCCCTACCGCCCAACATGGCGCTCCGGTGTCCCAGGTGCCCCCAGGTCTGCAGTCAGCGGACTACGTGTTCATCCGTCACGACGCACACCGCCCCCCTCTGCAACCCCCTTATGACGGCCCCTTCCGCGTTCTGGAACGGGGAACTAAGCACCTGGTGGTGGATTTTGGGGGCACGGCCGAGCATGTTTCAGTGGACCGAGTTAAACTCGCACACCTGGACTTGACGCAGCCGTTGGAGTTAGCCCAACCTCCTCGTCGCGGTCGTCCCCCGGCTCCGCCTCCTTCCCCCGTGGAGGCCAACGCTGCCTCTTCTGCTCCTCAGGCCGACCTCCACAGGCCCGCGTCAATGCCTCCCAGAGACACTCCAGCCCCTGTTACCCGGAGCCGCGGCGGACGGCCTATCGACCCCCCGCGCCTGCCTGACTTCGATTACTAGGGCGAATTCTGGGGGGGCTCATGTGGTGGACACGTATTGGGGATAGAATTCACCCCAGGAACTAAGGGTTAAGTCAGGGTTGCCCTGGCAGGTTAACGCAGGGTTAAGTTATGGTTGTTCAGCCAGTTTTCTGGTGATTCTTGCCGCCTCCGCTCAGTCGAGCTGTGGTTTTGTTGTCTCTCTGATTTACCCTGGATTAAAGAAAGTTGCCTGCACGGTTTAAGTGTGAACCTACGGTCTTCTCCGTTCCTTCGGCTCTACACATCCATCCATCCATTATTTTAACCGCCTATCCTGCTCTCAGGGTCGCGGGGATGCAGGAGCCTATCCCAGCAGTCATTGGGCGGCAGGCGGGGAGACACCCTGGACAGGCCGCCAGGCCATCACAAGGCCATTGGTAACGTGTCCCACACAAACACACTCTATCCCACATTTGAGCTGTGTGTGTGTGTGTGTGTGTGTGTGTGTGTGTGTGTGTGTGTGTGTGTGTGTGTGTGTGTGTGTATATAACTTTGTTAAAAGGAACGCTCAATGGTAGGGGACGTGCTTAAACAAAAAGGAGCAAAATAATCCAGTGAGTCAAGTAAATTCTTAATGAGACAGTACAAGCCTGTTTATTTTATTATGGAGAATAGAGTGTGTGTGTATCTCTCTCTCTCTCTCTCTCTCTCTCTCTCTCTCTCTCTCTCTCTGTCTCTCTCTCATATATATATATATATATATATATATATATATATATATATATAAGCGCTGTATAAGTTTAATTTATTATTAGCGAATGTAACGGGGGCAGTCCTATGCTGTTCTATGCTGGTCAGCCTGCTGCATGCCCGTCACTCTCATCATTAGCTCTGCGTTGTGTTCTAGTTGGGTGGGGCCCCAGGTGTTGTGGGGGGCCCTCAGTCTCTCATCATCATCATCATCATCATGATCAAGGAAGGAGCGGGGACACACAGGACTCTATTTGGCCCACCTTGCCATTTATTTTGGTTTCAAACCCTTCGACAACCGTCCAGTCCTCCAGCGGGAGCGGTGTTTCTTACGGACGTGGGGGTCGAAGTTCAACCACTACCCGGACTCCACTCGTGTGCGTTAGAAGTAGAAACCGTCCACGGGACTCCGATGTAAGAAAGGATAAACAAGTATTTTATCCCACAGCTTGCAGTATCTTCTTACAGGGATACTCAAGGTTACGTTCTCCTCAACCAGCAAAACTGTCCCACGGTAAGAAACACGTGTGGCTCGGCTCGATTGCTGCTTGAGACTCCTCCCACAAAACAAAAATGGCCTCTCCCGCGTTCCCTCTTCCGTGTACCCACAAGACCTCTCTCTTAAAGCGACAGTACACGTATATGACGGTCGTTGGAAAACATACATAAAAGTAAATAATGACATAAAATAAAATGTAGTAAACACAAATAACAGCACACAGACAGGATTTGGTGATATTTCATACTCAAACAAAATAAAATAAAAACATTAATTTTAACCTGGTTACATTCACCCCTCCTGAAATTCACCAACATCCTGACAGCAGGATAAAAAGAGAAAGAGGAAAGGAAAAGCCCATCACTGACTACTGGCACAAGTGAAAAGAAGGACCTAGTCCTCCAGTCAACTTAGGAGCTACCTCGGTTACGAGGTTCAGAAAATAATGAGGTTGATCAAGTCTCAGTATTCCCCTAGATCAATGTGACGCCTGATACGCCACACCATGCACTTGGCCCAAAACAACCCTGTCTGATAGACACCTAATAACTCACATTAAACTAGTTTGAATGACTCCAACCTCCATCAAAGTTCAAACCCTCACACTCCGTAGAAATGGCATCTGAGCCATAGATTCTATTAACCTGTTCACTGACCTCACCACCCTCCCTGTGCGTGTCCTAACCCGACCATCGCTCTCTACTTGTGTGCGTGAGACAGTGCGAGCTGCAACATCTGTATCGAGTGAGTGTGGTGCTTCTGTGTACGAATCAGTGTGAGATATAACACCAACATCGAGTGAGTGTGATGCCTCTATGTGTGGTGCATGTGTGTTGTGTGGTGCGTGTGTGTTGGGTGGAGTCTGAGCAGTGGCCCCCACAGGACTGACTACCAGACTAGACGGAATGAACTCTTCCGCTTCTGCCCACTCAGATCTAGGCGAGTCTCCAAGTGATGAGACTGCTAGCCCCACTGCATCCCCTGAGACCGTCAGGCCATCTGCACTGTCCTCCTCATCGGACTCTGCGCAGTCAAGCAACTGACTGGTTGTACTGGACTCCTCACCCTGATCTAACTCAGGAAGGGGCAAGAAGTTGACCTCCAACAAACGGTTCCTGTGCACCACTCTGGTGTGCCCCTCTGCATCCTGAATCTTGTAGACGTGGATATTGGGGTTGACACCGACAACCGTGTACGCTCCGTTCTCCCATTTGTCAGCCAACTTTCTCTTCCCTCGCTCACTCTGGTTCGCAACCAAAACACGATCCCCGACAGACAGGACAGTGCCCTTGGCATGTCTGTTGTACTGTCGCGCCTGATGCTGCTGCTCAGCCGTGGAGTGCTTCTGAGCGATCTCCATTGCACTCCTTAGACAGGAAAGCAGAGACTGAGCATAAGAGTCATAGTCAACAACGTGAGGATCATGCAAAACCTGCCTGAACATAACATCCACCGGCAGTCTTGGGACACGCCCATACATCAGGAAGAAAGGTGCATAACCCGTGGTCTCGTGAACAGTGGCATTGTACGCGAGCGTGAGAGAATGGATCTGCTGAGGCCACTGTTGCTTCTGCTGAAGCGGAAGGGAACGGAGCATATTCCCCATCGTGCGATTAAAACGCTCTGTCCCACCATTACCCATAGGATGGTAGGCCGTCGTGTGGGACTTCGCTACACCCGCCAACTTGAGAAGCTCTGCAATCAGGTTGCTCTCAAAGTTTGTGCCCCGGTCAGAATGTATTCTTTCCGGAAACCCGTAAACACAGAATACATGATCCCAGAGTTTCTTGGCGACCTGCTTCGCTGTCTGATTGGTGCAGGGGAACGCGTGAGCAAGCTTAGTGAAGTGGTCAGTAACCACTAAGACATCGACTGACCGCTGCTTACTGTCCTCAGCGGACCAGAAATCCATACACACAAGCTGCATCGGTGCGGAAGTTTTAATGCTCTCCAGGGGCGCGCAAGCAGCTGGCTCTGGGGTCTTCCCAAACACACATCTCCGACAGCATCTGACATATGCTCTGATATCCCTCTCCATGTCAGGCCAATAAAAACGCTGCCTTGCAAGAGAGAGAGTACGGTCCTGGCCCTGATGACCAGCGTGATCGTGGATGCCAGACAGTGCCTTGTCTTTCAGACTCAGAGGTAAAACATACTGAGACCTCCTCTGCTTGGACACTGGGTCCTTTGTCACCCTGTACAAGACACCATCATTGACTTCCAACTTCTCCCACTGTTTCAACAGCCTGAGGACCTTCTGGTCAGCACCATGCCTCTCACGCCTCGATGGCCGCTTCCGAACAGCGACAAAGGGCAACACCTTGGAGATGCAGGGGTCCTGCTCCTGACTCAACCTGAGCTCCTCGGTGGATAACATTGGCAGTGTATCCTGACCACCCGACAGATGCTGAACGTGCTGGACCAAACTGAGTGCTGTGAATACTGATGCATCAGGCCAGTCACATTTGGCTTGACAAAAAGCCCTGACCTCAGCTGCATCACAAGCAAACCCAGATCGCGCACTACTCAGTGTTTGGGACTGGCAACTGAGTCTGAAAACATCCTGCACAGAGTCCCCCTCAACCCCGTCGGCTTCCTGAACAAGGGCCGGGTAGGGCTCCCTAAGTAGCCTCTGACTGACGGGCTTGGAAAAAGGGTCGCGACTCAATGCATCCGCCACCACGTTTTTCTTCCCTGGCAGGTGTTTGAGATCGAAGGTGTAAGACGCCAACTTAGACACCCAGCGGATCTCACACGCGTCAAGCTTCGGCTTCGTTAGGAGATAAGTCAGCGGATTATTATCTGTCCAAACAGTGAAGCTTTGACCCTTCAGCCAGTGGCTGAACTTTTCACAAACACTCCACTTCAGCGCCATGAACTCCAGTCTATGAGCTGGATACTTCCGCTGTGAGGCACTGAGGGACTTGCTTGCAAAACCAACAGGTCTGGCCTTGGACTCTCCTCGGGGCACTTGAGACAGCACCGCGCCGAGTCCGTCCAAAGACGCATCGACCGACAAAATGAAAGGCACCTCAAAGTCTGGATGTGCAAGCACCACACACTCCAGTAACATCGTCTTCAACAGATCAAATGCTTCCCCACATTCCACCGTCCAGTCTGCGGAGGTAAGCTTACGGAAGCTGCCATGGGGCTTCTTATCCTTAGCCGACCTCCCCCTCCTCTTTTGTCCAGCTGTAAGGGCGAACAGGGGCTTAGCCACGGAGGAGCAGTTCGGGAGGAAATGCTGGTAGTAAAATACCATACCAAGGAAAGATTTGATCCTACGAACAGAAGGCGTGCACCCATCACCTTCCATGAGATCCTGCACTGTCATGTTGGAGATGACCTCTACTTTGGAGGGATCGACAGACACACCTCCGCCATCAACCACGTGGCCCAAAAACCGCACCCGCTTCTGCAGCAGATGACACTTCTTCGGAGCCAGTTTCAAGTTGTTCTCCCTCAACCTCTGAAACACAGTGCGGAGCCTCGACAGAGCCTCAACCTCTGACGGCGCGAAGACAAGAAGATCATCAAGATAGCACAAAAGCTTCGTGAAGTTCAGATCCCCAAAGATCCCAATCATCATTCTCATGAAGGCTGCAGGGCTATTACAAAGGCCCTGTGGCATGCGATTGTATTCATGCAACCCAAGGGGAGTCGTGAAAGCAGTGTACTTCTTGTCATCTTCATGCATTGGGATGTTGAAGAAGCCAGAGGTGAGGTCCATCGTACTAAAGAGGCAGTTACCACTCAGCGCGGCAAGACAGTCCGACTGGTGTGGCAAGGGATGAGCGTCTTTCAAGGTCCGAGCATTCAGCCATCTGAAATCAGTGCAGATCCGAAGCCCGCCATCCTTCTTCCATACCATAACCAGCGGTGAAGCGTATGCGCTCGAGGACTTCCGGATAATCCCTTTCTCCTCCATATCAGTGAGAACCTGTCTCAACTTCTGATAGTGGGCTGGGGGAACCCTCCTGTAGGGCAAGCGAAAGGGGCGCTCATCCACCAGATGGATGCGATGTGTGTATCCTGTGACCTCGCCACAGTCCAGAGAGTCCCTGGAGAAGATGTCATGGTACTCGGTGAGCAGCTGAGTGAGCTGGGACTTGCATGCCTCACTAACCTGACAGGAGCTGAGGTCAATGTCACTGAGTCCGAGCTCTGACAAACTCCTAGCCGGCTGGACAGGGGGCCAGGCACTATCTGTGGCGTTGGACTCATGCCTCCCTGCAACTGATTGCAGTCCCTGGAAAACATTAAAGTCCTCAATCGCCAAGCATGGAAACACATCAGCCAACTTGCAGTTCCTTTTCAGTGTGATGGCTTTGTCAGATGGATTGACAACAGTCATGGGTACCCACCTATCACCCCAGAGCGGTGTGACAAGTCGACCTACGAGGACACTGCGTGGCATGGCCTTGGAGTCTGTCGGCTCCACAACAACAGTGCTTCCAGCTGACATAGGCACCTTAGCAGGAAGTCTGCCCCAGACTAAGTGCTCGTGCCTCGGTAAGAGTGTCACGGCCTGGGTGAGCTTAACAGTACCTATCTTCTCAGGAACTGCACCACCCCTCCAGCGCTCTACATTCGTGAACATGGACAAGAACTGTTCAACGTCAGGACTAGACGGTTGTTCCTGTCTGGACGCGATGTCCCAGTACTCAGTACCACTCTTGAGTACATGGGCCACATGTTTAATGACGTTTGTGCCGACTATCAGATCATCATGCTGACCAGGCACGACCAGAGTGGGTATGACAAAGGAAACACCATATAGCTGCATGTTGAGGTCATAAAAACCATCAGGCCTAGTCTCCAGACCACCGCAGCCAATCAAGACAATGTTCTCTTCAGGCTGCTGCTTCTCAGGTAAAACACCCCCAGAGCGGAGCTTCTCTACTGCATTTTCACTGATACTGCATGACATAGAGCCAGTATCCAACATGCCATTAAGCTGCACACTCTGGTTGATAAGAACAGGAGCATAGAACAAGTCACTGAAAGCCTGAATCCTCTGTGTCGCCTGAATGACCATACGCGAACCCTGAGGTGCCCTGGCACACTTGTCTTCATACAAGTGAGCCAGGTCGGAGACATCAGTGAGGGATACATCTACATTACCCACACCATCCCTCTCTAGGTGTGGGTTTAGTAGTTTAACGGACGAGACTGACGACCAGCTCTTCCACCAGGCTGAGAACGGAGCTGGTTGGGCGGCTGAGGGTGAGGACAGTCCCTCTTCCAATGACCAGGAGACAAACAGTTTATACATCGGTTCTCCCGGCTGCAGTGGGAAAATGTGGAGTGATCCGGAGACTTACAAACCCTGCACAACCGCTGCGGTGCGTCTGGCACCCGCCCTGCGGCGCTAGCTGGCGGTTGAGTCCGCGTCGGTGTCTGGACCGCAGCGCTAACTGGAACCTGAGTCTGCATTGTGACCAAACGGTCTAGCAAGCTCACCAAACTCCTCATATAGTCATCACTGCCAAAGACAGGTGCGGGAGACGGTGTAGGACACCTTGCACAAAATGGTGTAGATGACGCATGAGCCGGGACGGGAGATGGCACCACCGGCACGGTCGTGTTCAAGTTGGGAGCCACGTCGACTACAGGGACATGAACCTGTGAATGGAACCTACGCTCTACCGCGCCTGCTTCACGTTGTCCACCTGCAGCAACACGGTACTTCCTCTCCAGCATGTGCTCATCAAGCCTCTCTTGGATCTCGCTAGCAGACCATTTCCCTGCGGACTTGAACTTAAAAACATTGGCAAGAGACTGATCTGGACAGTGTTTGATAAACATCATGCTTACCTCATGGCTTGGCTCTTCAATACTACGGCCTTGCCGCTTCAAGCATTCGTCAGCCACCTCCACTGTCTTATTAAGCCTAATCCAATACTCCATAGCGTCCTCACCTGGCTTGGGCAGCGTACTGTAAAAGTCCGCCAGGGGCATGCTCGAGTATGTGAAGTCACTAAAGTGTTGCTTCAGTACATCAAAAATAATGTGGGGGTTCGCTATGTGGTCGACAGATGTGTTGCGCAGCTTTATCCTCACAACGTCCCTTGCTTTCCCCATAAGCTTAGCTAGAATCTCATGTGACTGCTCACTAACTGGAATGGCTCGCTTCCTCAAATACAAAGTCATAAGGCTCTCCCACTCATGAACTGTAAACTTATCAGAGCTGTCGCCCCTGAAAATAGGAGGCTCCCTAGCGTCTGTCTGCATTACTACTCTAACACTAGGCACTGTCTCCGAACACTGTTCAGCAGACCTAGCACTGTCTGTGTGTGTGTTTCTAAGCATTTGTGTTTCCTGCAGCTTAGCAGTGA
The DNA here is from genome assembly GCF_029633865.1 of Lampris incognitus. Classification (NCBI taxonomy): domain Eukaryota; kingdom Metazoa; phylum Chordata; class Actinopteri; order Lampriformes; family Lampridae; genus Lampris; species Lampris incognitus. The sequence goes on from NC_079229.1 coordinate 12,319,475, forward strand.
TTGACTCTCCTATCTTCTCTGCTAACCGAGTAATGAGCATGGCTAACTCACCCACTGGCTGCTCGCTGTTACCCAGCACAGCCCCTTCGCTGATACCTGGCCTGGCCCGTTCTACGTAGCGTGTGGAGGTGAACTGAGGAGTGCCAAATGTGGTCGGGTCTCTAGGTCCTGGTGCTCTGGTGTCTGGTTCCCCGCCCTCTAAGAGCTGCCCGAAACTCCTACCTACACCTAGCCGTAAACCCCCACCCACATCTAACTGGTACCCCCTCTCCATAGCACACTGGCGATCCAAAAGATCCTGATCAGCAATGTTACCCCCACCTATGTACGAACCACCCTCTGCCATGTTCCTACCTCTAACACTCAGATAAAATAAAAAATAAAATAAAAAAGTGAAAAGCTCAATTCATTTAAATAATTGAATCTAGAAATCACTAAGAGATTGAAACAATCACACACAATCAACAAATTTACCAATAGATTAATCACATATGCACATATCCAGTAGTTTAGATCAATAGATTATTCACACGAGTCCTTCAATCACATCAACATTAACCTTTTTTTCCTTTTTTTTTCGTGTGTTTTTCTTCCTTCAGTATATACAAATGTCCTGTTCACAAGCCCAGTCCATGGTAACCACAGCTATGACTGTCCAGTGTCCACACAGCTCAACTCCAGTCCACTGTAACATGAGTGTACAGTCTGTAGAAATACCTGAGGACGTCTGGGGCTTGATGACGACAGCAGCCTCCCGCGGCGAGCAACTGATGTCACTCTCAGAATCCAGGAGGGTCACGGCACCAATGTAACGGGGGCAGTCCTATGCTGTTCTATGCTGGTCAGCCTGCTGCATGCCCGTCACTCTCATCATTAGCTCTGCGTTGTGTTCTAGTTGGGTGGGGCCCCAGGGGTTGTGGGGGGCCCTCAGTCTCTCATCATCATCATCATCATCATGATCAAGGAAGGAGCGGGGACACACAGGACTCTATTTGGCCCACCTTGCCATTTATTTTGGTTTCAAACCCTTCGACAACCGTCCAGTCCTCCAGCGGGAGCGGTGTTTCTTACGGACGTGGGGGTCGAAGTTCAACCACTACCCGGACTCCACTCGTGTGCGTTAGAAGTAGAAACCGTCCACGGGACTCCGATGTAAGAAAGGATAAACAAGTATTTTATCCCACAGCTTGCAGTATCTTCTTACAGGGATACTCAAGGTTACGTTCTCCTCAACCAGCAAAACTGTCCCACGGTAAGAAACACGTGTGGCTCGGCTCGATTGCTGCTTGAGACTCCTCCCACAAAACAAAAATGGCCTCTCCCGCGTTCCCTCTTCCGTGTACCCACAAGACCTCTCTCTTAAAGCGACAGTACACGTATATGACGGTCGTTGGAAAACATACATAAAAGTAAATAATGACATAAAATAAAATGTAGTAAACACAAATAACAGCACACAGACAGGATTTGGTGATATTTCATACTCAAACAAAATAAAATAAAAACATTAATTTTAACCTGGTTACACGAACTTTGATTTGCCATTAGGCACCACTTCGGTCAACTATGCGAGGTTCACCACTGCAGCCGGACCCTATTGGCAGCACGACGCACGCCGCATTGGCCACTGGATTGTACGTCAACGTCGCCGCCATATTGGACCAGGCAATTTACCGTACAAGGAGTTGACTGCAGAAAAAAACAGAAAGATGCCTGACTCGTGTGCAGCACACCGTCGCACAATCCAAACCAGAGTCCGGGGAATTACCTTTCACAAGTAAGACTGAACAGTTGATTTTGGTTGTATTTGGCCATTATATCATTATACTCAGCGCTAACTAGTTGGCCACATGGCAATTAATAGCTAACGTCAGCAATAACGCTAGCTCACTACAAAGCTGAGACTTTATAAGAAATCATATAAACTAAGGGCGTTTTCACAACTATAGTCCGTTTGCTTTGACCCGAATCAGTGGATGAGTTGCTACTTCGCTGCATTTTCCCTTTGGTTCGGTTTAGTTTCACAGGCAAACTTTCAAGCGAACCAAAATAGACCAACAAAAGCCACGTGGGAGCTCTCACTCCGTTCATTGGTCAGAAATCACGTGGTGTTGGCGGACGGAGAAAGGCGAGTTTGTTTTTCTTTAAAAAAAAGTTTGTTTTTCTTCCGGGATCGCTAGCCAAAGTGGACCATCGGCAGAACTGGCATTTGTTCGCAATTGCGGTCATCGGTTGGGCCATATACCAAATCAGAATATGCGAGCAGGTTGGCACGTTTGAACGCATTCAAAGTAACGTCTAGAAAGCAACGTGTTGCTTCACGTTACGTGAAGAAGACGTTGCTGCCTTCAGTCGGCAGTTCTGTGTTGACGAAGCTCTTCTTCAGCCCATAATGCACACAACAGTTTGCGACGGGAGCTGGTTTAATCCAAGAAATGCTCAGTGCTTCCTGCAGCTGGGTCGGATTTAGGTCGACCACGTTCATACCACAAACGAATCGTACCAGAGTTATTTTGTAATTGGAGCGAGACCAGCTCTTCAACACCTCCCAGATAGCAAAGAATCCTTGGCCCAAATATGGCCCACATCTGCAGGTATCTTACGATCCACATCTGGCCTTGAATGACGGCGTTGACTTAGTGTGAGTGTGGCTGCCTCAACTCAGCCACACTTTGGCCACATCTGGCCCACATAGTCTGTGCTGTAACCCAAGTCAAGCCCAGTTCATTACATTCGGGCCATGTCTGGCCCACACAACACTTGCCATAACCCAAGTCAAGCCCGGCTTATGACATTTGGGCCAGGTCCAGCCCACACAACAGTTGCCAGTGCCGTAACTGAGCCGTAAGTACCAAAAGTGCCCCAGATTAGGCCCAAATGTGTCTGCTATCTTGGCTCTGTTTTAGTCTGCACCCGAGTGCAATTACGTTTACCCCCTTGATGCGGTTCGTTTTGGCAAGTGTAAACACAACGATCACACTCGGGTGCGGACCAAAACAACCGGGCCAAGATCTTGTTGGAAGAGGTGGTCTCAGTCCAGTTACAAATTAACTGGTATGGTTCGTTTGTGGTGTAAACGTGATCTGACTTGGAGGTCATCCTGTTCGGTCCTCCAAATTCCATCACCCCTTTTGTTAATACTCTTGGTGGTTTGTCAGGTAGTCTTAAGCAGGCTGCTAAGAATTCTGGGGTATAATAGTAGACGCTAACCTCGGTTTTGATAATCAAACCAAACATGTTGTTCAGTCATGCTTTCTCCAGCTCAAGTTAATCTCCAAAATTAGGTCATTTTTATGAATTGCCAATCTGCAAAAACTTGGGGTCAACTGTCCAAAGTAACGAGGAGTGTAGAAGAGAGGTGAAGAAGAGAGTGCAGGCAGGGTGGAGTGGATGGAGAAGAGTGTCAGGAGTGATTTGCGACAGAAGGGTACCAGCAAGAGTTAAAGGAGAGGTTTACAAAGATGTTTGTGAGACCAGCTGTGTTATATGGTTTGGAGACAGTGGCACTGATGAAAAGACAGGAGCTGGAGCTGGAGGTGGCAGAGTTGAAGATGGTAAGATTTTCATTGGGAGTGACAAAGAAAGACAGGATTAGGAACGAGTATAGTAGAGGGACAGCTCAGGTTGGACGGTTTGGAGACAAAGCAAGAGAGGCAAGATTGAGATGGTTTGGACATGTGTGGAGGAGAGATGCTGGGTATATTGGGAGAAGGATGCTGACTATGGAGCTGCCAGGGAAGCGGAAAAGAGGAAGGCCAAAGAGGAGGTGTATGGATGTGGTGAGAGAGGACATGCAGGTGGCTGGTGTGACAGAGGAAGATGCAGAGGACAGGAAGAAATGGAAACAGATGATCCACTGTGGCGACCCCTAACGGGAGCAGCCGAAAGTAGTAGTAGTAGGAAATGCAACACAGTAGCAACTTATCCACAAATTCAGACCAAAGCAAACGGACTATAGGTGTGAAAATGTCCTAAATTGCCCCAAATTGAGATTTTTATCTATATTGGGTTTTTTTTCCAAACCGCTTTTCATTACAAGCTACTCATTTCGTCTGAGCGACTGACATCTGAGTCTGACTGTATAGTCCATGGGCCAGACGATATTTCGGTACACTCAAGGTGGCAAAACTTACTTATAATTTTTGAAAGGATCCATGTCTGTAGATGATATTTTGGTATGATAACCATTCCTGAGTGGCAGCTGTATCACAGTTATCAGCTCATGAAGTTAACCACCCCCTAAAGTAAATTGCATTTTAGACGCTGGTGAATATCCTGGTTTAGCCTCATGGTCAGGACATTTTTCAATGTTCTATAATATTGTCTTTGGTATCATTTTAAAGGGGACCTTCTTAGCTTTCATTCAAGCCCTGTTGTGGATATTTCTCACAAATATAGAGGTCACTTGAGCTCTTCAACCCGTCAATAACACACATCTTTCTGCAATTTTCGCCTAAACTATATACTTTCTTTTAGCCCTGTGGCATCTAGGAATATCAGGGACACAAAACACAAAAACTGGAATACTCACAGGACTGTAAAGATTCAGAAAATGTATAATATACCCATACTATTTCATTGTGTGAGGTGATTGTGAGCCTTAAATGAGAACTAGACCAAAGCCAGTTAGGTCACAAACTGGTCTCTATACATTTGTTTAAATACACAATCAAAATACATGATAAAAAGGAATACCATAGTGAGGTAATGAACTATTTTAATATTTTAAACAACATTGACATTTACATATACTTAGTCAATGATACATGTAATCCCATATCATTAGTGGGTATATGTAATGGTAATGGGTAGGGTAGTGGGTATATGTGAATATGGTTACATTATTGTTATCAAGCTCTGGGTAACCAAGTCCAGAATCAACATCCTGTGCATCAATAGACTACTACCACAGTAATACCATCAGAATCATCACACTGTCATTCATCAAACTGCTCGTTTCTCTCATCATCTGACTCCCCAAGTTCAAAGTCCAGTTCTGGACCATCCTGCTGTTTTTGGTTACTGCAGGTCTGTAACCTGCACATGTCTGTGCATGGAAGTCCATTTGACAGGCACATGCAGCTTGGCATTTTACATGAATGCACACACTTGCATGTTAGCATTTCCAAGACCACATCTGGTGCAGGTGGGGAGCGCATCCAGTAAATGGCCAGCTTGCCTTCATCGTCTGTCCATCCATACTCAGTAGGGCTTGGCACCACAGGGTTAGCCTGCAGACAGCACTTCCATATTGCTGCCTGATAGTTGGCTCGTTGAACATGCATAAAGAGACAGTCTCTACATGGTGGCAGCTGGCTGGACTCAACCTCTCCCCTTTTGGTGCAGAAGAGCTGGTAACGCAGTTTGTTCACCTCAGCAGTGCTGCTATTAGCAACATACATCCGACAGGTGAACTGCTCAATTTTCTGGAACAGCTCATCACTCACATTCCATGTCTGTCCCAGTTGACTAAAAGTCTCTTGGCAGGAAGTGTGCTTTCTCACTATCTTCAGGGCATTCAGCTTCCCTCGACCAGCGAATGCACTGACAGTGTCGCAGCCTGTGAAGGCATGTAAGCCAATTAGGCTGTCACAGATGCTGTCTCCAAGTGAACTTGCCAGTTTGGTGATATCGACAAACCGTGTGCGGTTCTGAGTCCCACACTTCTGGTAGATGGGACAGGTGATGTCCTTCTGGAAGCCAAGACAAAGCACCATGACATCAGTGTCTTCAGCTGTGATGATAACTGACTTTGAGCCCGCATTTGCTGCATGCAATGCATGCAGGAGCAGACGGGTGTCAGCTTCTTCATGTGTGGAGTGCAGTTCTGCTGCTTCCTCACACCCATCTTCTGTCAACTTGTAGCAGGTTTCCTCACAGGTCATGTACAACACCTTGCCATGCAGCATAGCTCTGTATCGTGGGAGTTTCCACTGTTCCACCAGAAACTTGATGAGACTGGTCTTGTTGGAGGAACTGCACAGAAATTTTCTCCACTGCTGGACGTGGTGTCCCCCTGCAAGATTCTTGTACTGGAGAGTGATGTCTCCACCCCGGTTCAGTCGTTCAGCATCTTTGATCGAAGTCTGGTGATAGACATCAAAAACAACATCAATCCCCCCACTCTGTGCTCCCTCATGGAGGACCTGGGTCAAGGCTGACTCTGCCACCTGTGCAAAGGTTTTGTTGTTGCCATTCATTTTTTGGACCAGGCTCATCCCATCAATGATGGAAGTAGATGGGATTGGGATGTCTTCTGCAGGAGATACATTCTTTTCAAGCTCTCTGGCAAGTGCAGCCTTGTTTGTTTTTCGTAAGGACCCATCAGCATTTGCCAGTGCCCATGGTAGTGGGCCCAATGGGTAGGCAAGGACATCCTTCAGATTCACCTTCCTGCTTTCAGCCACCAGGATCATGTGACTGAAAAGGTTTCTATCTGCCTTCAGAACCACATCCTGTGCTTTCTTTCCATGAGCTTGTTTTGTGCTGACATTGGAGAATGTTTTCAGACTTTGCTTGGTCATCTTGTCGTGGAATTTCACAGGTGGTGGGTCTGCATCTAACCTTGTTTGCTGGAATGCTTGGTAGGCCTCTTCTCCTTTCTCAAGAGCTCTCAAGAGATCTATGGTCACATCAGATGGAGCCATGTTGCCAGTGGAGAGGCTAACCAAATCAATCTCATCAGGGGACATAGGATTGAGCCAGTTATTCTCCATAAGCTCCATGAGAGACTGGACATCTGCTTCATCTCTCTTGATCCTTGGACTCTGTAGATCTGGAATGAGACCATTTGCACCTGCCTTGACCTGTCAGGTCTCTCAGCTGTCTGAGGTACATGCTTCTATACTCAGCTGTGAGATAATATTTGGTCACAGCTCCTGGCTTCAAGCTGAATCCCTTTGTCCCTCCAGCTGTTTGGGTGTCTTTGTTCACCGTTTCTTCTATAGCTTGGTCAACAGGGATTCGGCCAAAGGGATTGGTGGAGCCCAGTTGGACTGAGAAGCCTCCTTCCATGAATTCTGTGTACACATCTGGGTGTGTGATGGGGAGGTAGCGTGCATAATTCATCCTGTCATAAGCAAAGCACCATGGGATCATTGCTCGAATGCTAGCCAAGTGTAGCATCCAGTCTCCCTCTCTGGATGCTCGGATGAGCCCCAACAAGATTTCAACCATGTCCAAATAGGACATCCAGAAGTTCGAGAGGCTGCCGTTTCCACCTCTAAGGAACTCACGGTAGACTTCAAATAGATCCATGATGCGTGTACAAGAGCTGTTCTCGAGGACCTTCTTCAAAGCATGTTGTGAGACTTCTTTCCCAAGGCTGTCAATGGTCTTCAGTGTCTCATTCAGGTGAACCATGTCATTCCTGTGAGTTTCTTCCAACCAGGACAGGAAACCATTCAAGGTCAGTCGCATGAGAGCCTCATACAGGAGCTTGTGTAGTCGCACAGCCCTGTTGTACTTGCGGCCATCCATAACACCAGCAATTGAGCCTTCTGCAATCATGCCAGACTCAATGCAGAGGTCTTTGAGTCCAGCATCTTGGAAACACTTTCCTATTATTGCCAGCAGTGTGCAGATGGTGTGGAATACCCCAAGCCTAACGATGATATCATGGAACTTGTCATGGTGTTTCCATGTGATCTCGACAGCCTTCGCATACAGGGCTTGGTCAAAGACACAGACAATCCTCCTCAGGCCTAAGCACTGCATGATGCTCAGTGACTGGTTAAGCACCTCGTTGACAGTAGACATTTGTGTCGCTGGAGCATTGATGGTAGGCAGATAGCCTATATTGTCGGGGATGACCGTCATCTCTCCTCGAGTCAGGATGTTGAAGCCTGTCCAGCTGCTGACTGACTGTTCTTCTTGTTGTGACATGCGTGCTAGGACCCAAAGAAGGTTTTTCTCTCTGGCAAGCTTAGTATTGGCTGCAGTATCGGCATCTGACTTTTTGCTTTGTGGTGGCCCTACCCGTTGTCCAGCATTGTAAGTTGGTAACATTGGTGGGGTTCCATCAATGCTTCTCTTCTTTGTTTTGGGAACAGTGGGCATGGGTTGGAAAGGAAGTGGGTTGACTGGCTTTGCTTGCACAGCAATCCCATGGACTCTGTGAGATGTTCCCTCACCACTGACAGTTTCTTCAAGACGGTCGATATTGTCCCAGGCTAAAGTTGTGAATATGCCAGGATGGATGTTAGCTGGAAGGGCAATGCCACTCCCTGATGATGAGAGTTTCTGGAGACACAGGGCAGTGTTGATGTCTTCCATCTGTGAATAGGACACACTGTGACCAAGTCGGTTGAGGATGTTTATCAACTCTACATTTCCTGTCAACGATTTGACACTGAATGGCAGAACAATGTGCTTGGAAGGCTTGGTATTTCCACATGTCACTGCATATACTATGTCATGGCCAAATGACTGCAGAAGGCACTGCACTCTCTGGGATGCATGATCAGGATCATTTGAGCCTGTGAGTAGAGAGTACAGGAAGATAATGAGCGACTCTGGAATGGTAGGACATTCTGCTTCTGGTTTGACTTCAGGCGGCCAGGTTTGAGGAGCATCTTGACTTTTAATGTCTGCTCTCAATTTGATGGCTGCTTTGGCTATAACATCTTGTGCACTGACACTTTTCAGGGTCTGCAGCTCCCTTTTGAGAGACTAATTTTCTTTGGCAAGTTCCCTCATGGACAAGTTATCGGGATAGAGGAGGAATTTTCCTTTCTCATCAGGGAATATCTGCAAGGCTCCAGCAAACTCACTCTCCAGGTTTCGCCTTATGTGCTTCTTGGTTGATTCCTTGACTTGGGCAATGCCTTGGGAGTTCATTGAAGCTACCAGTCTAGAAGAGAGATCAGTCATTGTCATCACTTGAGGATTGCCAAAAAGCTCCATCCTGATGAAGAGGAACAGCTCATTGTATGCCTTATTCACAGCAGCTTCATACTGGGCTGCAGCATCATCATCTTCATTGCTGGCAACCTCTCCTTTGGAAACCTCTTCTTTGGTGTAAAGTCTATAGCATGACCTGTGGTAGTGCCCTTCAGCTGCTACAAGGTCTCTACTCACAATGGCAAGGATTCTGCTGTCCCTTTTCTTTGTGGCTGCACTCCTGATCTTTGCATCAGCTCGCAGTTCTCGGCACTGCACCAGTACTTTTCTCGTATTCTGTCTCTTGGAATATTTGCTGTTTTTCTGACAAAATATGCACTCTGCATCATAAGTCCTAGATGTACTTGGAGCATGTTGAGCTACTCTCTTAGATTGTTTCTCTTCAGCAGAGACACAACTTTTCTTTTCTTTTGCAAGGAGGCCATCAAGAATTTGCTTCATAGTGAAGATACTGCGACACTTTCTGTGGTAGTAGATTGCTGGAATCTGTCCCTCAGGAATGTCTTTTGCCAGTTTCAAAACTGGTGCATGATTTCGTATCTGAGCTGCCCTGAGCAGAGTTCTCCGTGAGTCAACACTTTGTAGTGAAACCAGCTTATCTGTATCATCAGAACAGTGGATAATGCACTCCACCCGTGGGCGCTTTGGTATTGGGTAAAAACTTGCTTGTTCACCAGTGGCCATATTCAGTCAGTTTTCACCTGCCACATACAAACAAATACATGTAACTTAGGTGTATGAACACTACTAAAACAAAGTTTACTTTGCTTCACCAGCGTCATATTACCATTATTTATCTTACATAGCCACAAATAGATACATTACCTAGTTGCTATGCAACAGCTGTATTTTGTCCACATGAGGCCGCTAAAATCAACACAAGATGAAAGTTCCTCGTAGCCACTTTAGCTAATCATATTAACATATACATTAAAAGAACATGCTAACATTATGGGAAATTAGCTTACAGTCTTCTCCAGAGTGAGACAAGAAGATAGATACCAGTTTCCTCTATATGTGTTTAGTAGAAAGCTATCTGGCTGCACGTTAGCCTAGCTTAGCACAATGAATTACACAGTACTGGTTATCCTTGGTTGTTGGCCAACTAAGAACTGTCCCAGAGTTTAAGCTAGGCTAATCAGTACCAGGGGTGTTGAAATGCTATATTTGTAAAAATCTGGGCAAATACACAATCGTGAGAGGCACAGAAACAGGTTTCCTGAAAGAAAAATGAAATAGCTGCTCATTTGGAAAGGTTATCATGTATTATTTTACTTCTGTTAGTGTACCAAATAAAATGGCACCAGTGAAGTTGTGTCACCTTGGGTGATATCGATATCTGGTCTGACCCATGGACTAACTGGCTTTGGTCTAGTTAGTTTCTTAGTAATAATGCCCTTCTAATTTAAGGTTCACAATCACCTCACACAATGAAATAGTATGGGTATATTATACATTTCCTTAATCTTTACAGTCCTGTGAGTATTCCAGTTTTTGTGTTTTGTGTCCCTGATATTCCTAGATGCCACAGGGCTAAAAGAAAGTATATAGTTTAGGCGAACATTGCAGAAAGATGTGTGTTATTGACGGGCTGAAGAGCTCAAGTGACCTCTATATTTGTGAGAAATAGCCACAACAGGGCTTGAATGAAAGCTAAGAAGGTCCCCTTTAAAATGATACCAAAGACAATATTATAGAACATTGAAAAATGTCCTGACCATGAGGCTAAACCAGGATATGCACCAGCGTCTAAAATGCAATTTACTTTAGGGGGTGGTTAACTTCATGAGCTGATAACTGTGATACAGCTGCCACTCAGGAATGGTTATCATACCAAAATATCATCTACAGACATGGATCCTTTCAAAAATTATAAGTAAGTTTTGCCACCTTGAGTGTACCGAAATAGGAAATTTTGGGCTCTGGCCCATGGACTAAGGAGGGAAAAAAAAGACACAAGGAAGCGAGGGTGGACGAGAGAGCTCCTCAAAGTGAGAGGCTGCTTACAGTAAAAGGTAAATTTAGATAGAGAAAACTTTGATATTGTGTGCAGTTAATGTGTGTCTGTGTAAGTAAGAGAGTACGGACGTGTCATACACTTGTACCGTGTGTGTGTGTGTGTGTGTGTGTGTGTGTGTGTGTGTGTGTGTGTGTGTGTGTGTGTGTGTGTGTGTGTGTGTGTGTGTGTGTGTGTGTGTGTCTGTCTGTTGGTCCAAGTATTGGAATTTAGTTCGCTTAGCATCGAGCTAATAACATAGCTTACTGCTAGTTCACTTTGCGTTGGCTAGCTAACACAAACGAGTGCATATGGTCTTTGCTTCCAGCAGTGATCATACAGTTAGTAGTCTAGCTGCACGCTGCTCGTTGTTAGATATTAAGGCTCGTGTTAGACGCTGCTCAGTTAGCGCCACAACCTACCGGACACGTTTGTGGTTCCACTGAGTAACCGACGTGGGAGCAACGCCACCGGAAAGCGCCTCTGGTGACCTGAGAAAGCCAGTGGTTCCTCCGGCCACGAGGGAACGCAAGCGCCCGCACCTTGGAGCAGCCACCTTGTGGAAGAGGTTTTGGGGAGTTGTCCGCTCACCCGTTTTGTGCACTTCGGGACTGTGAGTACAGTAATGACTTGTTACCGAGGAAGGACAGCTCAACACGAACTGCTAACAGGCCTGCAACGTTTTTGTTTAATGCTTTGAACGCAGCCGGCATTTTTTGAGTTTTATTTTCTGCTGCACCGGTGCAATTGTAGTCTATGTGTATGAGTGGGCCATATTAACTTCAGAGGTTGAAGTGCTTATAAGGGTTACTTGTTTTATTCCTGTGCCTGACATCGAGGTCTAAAGACATTCTTCTTAAGGGATATATTTCAGATTTGTTTGTCATTGTTTTTATTTTATTTTACAAATATTCTGTTAAAACTTACTTGCTGTTTATTCAATTCAATTTTGTCATTAAAATTGAATTGAATTGAATTTACTTGCTGTTTATAAATGAATGGTGCACGTCACTTGATTTAGTTATTAACATATAATCTATAACATAACAAAAACACGTTGAGGTTGTCAATAAATACTTTATCTTGTTGTAAAATTACTAGTTTGGTCTTTCTCCACTCACTGTTTTAGGTTGTCATATAAAGTGACCCAGTCATACTGTTAGAAATGATAGGGGTTATAGCTGCCTTCTTCCTCTTTTCTTACTTACTTGGACTGGTTTTCATTGAGAAATGATTGGAGGTGTGGTTAAGCAGGGTTTATAAGAGGACGTCACTGTGAGGTGCGTGTGCGTCTCGTGGAGTTTGTTAATGGCAGGAGGTTGCATAAATGCCTCAGGATACATCACTTTGAAAACGTGGTACAAGTTCACACCATTCCAGCTTTGAAGGACTTTGAAGAAAACCAAGTTTCTTTTATTTTTGAGGATCCATCCACTCTCAATCTAAACTGAACGAAACCACCAAGACAGTGTCCGCCACTTATGGAAGCTGAGACCCACGCGGCTGAGGCCTTGTCGGAGGGACCTGCTAATTGCTAGCCCACCTCCACTATTTCTCTCGTCTTGGAAATCAGTCCTTTTTCTTGTTTTTTTCCCTCGTTTTCATCTTTTCTACACACTCCAGGTTAGGACTAGTGTTGCATGTTTAACCCTTAACCCCTAGACCCGACTAGTCTGTAACACATATCAACATTGTTTGGCTTAAGTTAGTCTTACTGTAACGAACCCAGTTAATGCCCATCTATTAACCTGGAAGGTGGTAGGAAGGGCTACACATATAACATAGCTGGTCTCACAACCATCTTGTAAACCTTCCCTTTAACTCTTGCTGGTACCCTTCTGTCACAAATCACTCCTGACACTCTTCTCCACCCACTCCACCTGCCTGCACTCTCTTCTTCACCTCTCTTCTGCACTCCCCGTTACTTTGGACAGTTGACCCCAAGTATTTAAACACCTACATACTTCTCTCCTACTCCCGACTTCCTCATACAATACCACACCTCCTCTCTCGACACCCTGTCGTATACTTTCTCTAAATTCACAAAGACAAAATGTAACTCCTTCTGATCTTCTCTATACTTCTCCATCAACACTCTCAAAGCAAACATCACATTTGTGGTGCTCTTTCCTGGCATGAAACCATACTGCTGCTGCTGATTATCTCCTCTCCTCTTAACCTAGTTTCTGTTACTCATTCCCATATCTTCATGCTGTTGAACACACACACACTGAAATACATTTGAAATACATGTTGAACAAGTCCACTTTCTTCTTTTTTTTGCAGATTCTGACAATGGGTATCTATCATGAATTGACCTTTTTACCATCCTACAATGTGACACACAATAAACGTTCAAGACAGTCACAAGTGTGCAGTATGTGGGGGCCTTGAGTCAGCTAAACACCCACACAAACACAGCAGACACACACTAGGAGCCAGTCTATCATTTCATTGTGTGTCTGTGTGTGTGTGTGTTTTTTTTCAGGTAGCTGATAGACAACCTGACCCCAGAAGAGTGTGATGCAGGACAGTGTTGTGTATGCAGCTGACTGCTAGAATACAACCTGGAGGTGTGGAGGACATCTTCTCTGCTGTAGGAAAGGTACACCATCACACAGTTTCACTACATTCTCACATTATTAACCATGTTATCAGAGAGCTGCTTCTGTCGCTCACATATATTTTCAACAAATGTTCTCAATGGGCTTTTGTCTGCCAGGTCTGGGATGTGCGTATGATCTCTGACAGGAAGTCTTACAGGTCAAAGGGCATGGCTTATATTGATTTTGTTGAGGCAGACTGTGTTCCTCTGGCAGTATGTGTGTCAGGACAGAGACTGCTGGGTGTCCCTATTATAGTCCAAGCTCCACAGGTCAGCACCCCTCTTAAAACCTGGTTGGTTTGAATGAGATCCAGTTGAAGTTGTAGTAGATGTGTTGTTGACGCTGTTTGTATGTAGGTGTGATGTGATGGGTGTGTTTGTCTCTGTATTCAGGCAGAGAAGAAGCTGACAGCAGCCATGGCAACAACCTGCAGAAGGGCAGCTGTGGACCCATGAGACTCACACACACACACACACACACACACACACACACACACACACACACACACACACACACACACACACACACACACACACACACACACACACAGCTCATACAGCAGCATCAGAGCTCATCTCTTGGTGGCGCTGTACTTTGGTCTCTGATATGATGTTCATGTTTGAATCAATGATAAGTATCGACTTGTCTGTTTCTCTCTCTATGTCTCCCTGCAGATTGAGAGCATTCAGCTGATGATGGACAGTGAGAAAGGACGCTCTAAAGGCTACGGCTTCATCACCGTAAGTGTCCTCATCTTCATCGCTGCGTAACCTTTAAGGCAGGTTGAGACTCAGTGGTATCATTCATATTTACACTGACATCAGTCTGAACTCACTGTGTGGTCGACATAACTTTCAAACTAATGTGGAATGGGGGCGCTTCTGTAGCAGAATGGTTACAGCGCATACCACATGACCACATGTTCCCAATGGTTCTGGTTCAAATCCAGCCGGCGACCTTTTTGGATGTCATCCCTCCTCTCTCTCCCCATCTTTCCTGTCTGTCTGTATTGTCTCTGTCCAATAAAGCCCAAATGCAAAAAAACCAAAAACAAACCGAAACATGGAATACCTCTTATCAGTATGATGCATAGTACTGGGTCAGTACAGTGTACAGTACTGTATCAGTAGGGCAGCATGACTCAGGAGATAGAGCAGGTCGTCTAGTAATCGGAAGGTCATTGGTTCGATCCCCGGCTCCTGCAGAGGGCATGTCGAAGTGTCCTTGAGCAAGACACTGAACCCATAACTGCTCGTGATGAGCAGGTTAACACCTTTCATGGCAGCCTCCACCATCAGTGTGTGTGAATGGGTGGATGTGAGGCATCCATTGTGAAGTGCTTTGAGTCGTTGGTAGACTAGTAAAGCACTGTATAAATGCAGTACATTTACCATTTACACGGTACAGCAATGGGTCAGTACAGGAGAAGAAGATAGAGTACTTGGTCAGTACAGTGTACAGTACAGGGTGGACTGGGCCAACACTGCGAGGAGGTGTTTAGTGTGGTGTGGTGACATTGTGACACAAGGGGTTCAAATGTGTTGATGTATGCTCAGTAATCCAGGTAAGGAAGTCCCAGGAATCACAGAAAGATGTACTGTGTCCCCATCTTACAATGCTGTGATGCAGCTGTTCCCCAGTCCTGTGTGAACAGTACACATGTCCGCTGAGACTCTAGTTAATGGTCACGCCAGGTCACATATGAAACCCATCGCTGGTTTAGGTCTTCATGCAGCTGTGCTGTTTATAAGGTTGCAGACAAAACCCCTGAAAGCTGAATCAGTTCATCTGGACACAATGTTTCATCATTCATCTAAGTCAAGTCCGTTTTATTTAAAGCCCAACATCACAAATTACACATTTGCCTCAGGGGGCTTTACAGCAACACAACATCCTGTCCTTTGACCCTCGTATCAGATAAGGGACAACTCTCTAAAAATCCCTTTAACAGGGAGAAAAAAAATAGGAGGAAACCTCAGGTAAAGCAGCAGAGGAGGATCTCTCTCCCAAGACGGACAACGTGCAATGATGTTGTGTTTATACAATTTACACAACACAACATTGAAAGAGGATAACAGAATTATAATGGAATTATAAAATATATGAAGCATATGACGAGGAGGATGCCAAGCAGTGTCCAGATGCAACCGGATCATTCTAGGATCTGGGTCACGTGACCACCATCACCATGTAGACCTGGCAGTAGGACAGACTAAACATGCACATAGGGGAGACTCACATCACACCGTTCACACACACGGGAGAAGAGACAATCAGACTCAAGTTTAAAGGCCATGTAGGTTTGCACATACAGGGAATTTGACTCTGGTTTGATGGCTCTCACGGTGTACGTAATATAGAATAACAACAACCTTCAGATATGTACACAAGGATGACTTACACAGATGAAATAAGAGGTGATAAAGTGCAATGGTGCAGAGAATATATCAGAGATGCTGAAATAGATGTTAGCAGTTTACTTACATATCAGTGGTGGCTGCTGACCAACATTTTTGGTGAAGCAACCACCCAACAAAAAAGAAAAGAAAAAAAAGTTATTCATTCATTGTGTATTATTGTCTTTATGCATGGTCAATAATCCAGGTAAGAAAATCAAAGAAAGGTGAGTCAGTTCATCTGCACACAACTTCTATTGAGAAAACCGTTTCATCATCATCTAAGTGACCTCTTCAGTTTCACCTGACTGCAGGTGTCCTCCTCACCCTTATAAACAATACAGTGGCATAACGACCCAAACCAATGATCGAGTTGAACGAACGATCCCCGATCTGCTGGGAATAGTACACATTGCCAGTGATTAAAGTGGGCCGGATCTACCCTGATCCCGACACCGGCACTTCCCCTCCTCCCCCAAGTCAACCGGAGCTGAGATCCGGCACTCTGTAGACAGGAGTAATTTCAACCTTTTTGTCACAGTAAAATTTAAAACAAAAAACATGATGCAGCCAATTCACAAGCATTACAAAATAAATCGCAAATAAAGTCGTTCTTCTATTTTTATACTACTTTACTTTTTCTAAAAGTTTGAATGATATCGCGCCCTCACGTGACCCGCACCTGCCTGCTGTGTGGCTTCACCAGACTTGACATCAAAAGAGACTGGCTTCACACTCACGGGTCAGGGTCAGTTCACCGCACCAGGCAGACAAGACTTGAGAGAGCGTCAACCTGCTACCTGCACTATTATCTTGGATTGGGGGGCATAAAGAGTGAGTATCTTCAGTGTATTTCCAATAGTATTTCCAATAGTTTTGTCTAGCTCTGCTGTGGTTTTCATTCAAGCGACTAACGTTAGCGAACGTAACGTTAGCTAGCTAGCTAACTAGCTATCTTCCACCCAGTAACGTTGCTAGCTAGTTGCTGACGTTGATGGCTAGTTGTGGCACTTTCAACTAATACAAAAGACTGATTAAAATGCATTTCAATTTTTAAATTGAACATGTAGCCAGTGATTTATTGAGCATGTAGTGTGTGTGTGTGTGTGCTCGTAGGGTTAATTTCCTGATTTGAGACGCAGTATTGAGGCCGACTATCACTCCCGCACTTTTGCTCACCTCTCTAATACAGAGATCCCCCACTTACCAAATCCCACTTTAACCCCTGCACATTGCCATGGTAACGTCAGTTAATGGTCACGGCAACCAATTGTTGTTTTTAGCCATTATGCCACTTTATCATCTACATTTATGATATTTATGATAGTCATTTGAGACTGAAGAGGTCACTTAGATGAGTGATGAAACGTTTCTCAATAAACGTTGTGTCCAGATGAACTGATTCAACTTTCTGTCATCTCCAAAATTGTCTGCATTCCAGAAACAAACCATTTCTATTGGCTTGCTGTTACTTCTCCACACATAAGTGTATTATTTAGAATAAAACGGAACTGAAATAAGTCTACATTCTTTGATTGCAGGTTTAATAATACTAATCTGTTGTTCTTGGTGAGTAAATTGTTTGAAAATAAAGGGTTTCTCTTTAACGCTGAAGAATTTTTATCTCATTACAACAAACCAGTTACTCCAGAAGAACTTGCTGTTTTTTTAGTTACTCCCTTTGCTTTGTTAATGTCAGTGAAAAGCTGCATTTTTCAGTCATTTTACAGTATTTTTGACCCAGCTGATTCTCCAGTTGGAAGGATACACTTTACTCCTCTTCATGATCACACAACCTCTCTCAGAGAAATACTGTAACTGTAAAGACTTCTGATGACGCAATGCTCAGCATTATGTTCAAATAACTCTTTTTTATATAAAAGTAAGCATTCAGGAATGCAAGTTGGCAGACATATTATGGGAAATTTAGCTTGTTAAATTAAATTAGCTCAATTAAACTTTACACCATTTGCCTTAGACCTCTCCAGTAAATAACCTGGTTTTAAACAATCGATAAGACAAAAGAAACAATAGTTGATTTCCGGAGGGGTAATGAGGTCCTCCCTCCATTGGTCATCAATGACCAGATAGTGAAGAGGGTTGACACTTTTAAATTCTTGGAACCACCATATGCCACACACCGAAGTGGGAGGTCAACGACAGCCACATAATTAACAAGGCCTACCGGAGGCTTCACTTTCTGTACCAGATTAAAAAGTGTGGTGTGCCTGGGGAGGCAATGCTGAACTTTTACAGGGCTACTGTGGAGTGTCCTCGCCTTCTCAGCCACAGTGCGGTATGGCAAAAAAAAGAAAGGCCCTTGAGAGGGGATAATTGGACAGAGAGGTACAGTCTGCATCTAAGATCATTGGCCTTGATCTTCCCTCTGTCTATTCCATATATACTACACGTATCAGAGGCAAGGTGCACGAGGTGATCGTAGACCCTCTCACTCTTTTAGTTCTCTCTTCAAACCCCTCCGCTCGGAAAAGAGATTCTAGAGTCTTAATCATAGAAAATCTCACCTCAGGTCTGCACATATCCTGAGGCTGTTCGATACTTCGTTCAAATTCTGATGCACAAGCACTTGCAGCAGTAGAGCAAGCACTGGCCAACAAGCAATTAAAAAGTAGATATAGGTAGCAGCACAAAGCAACAAGAACTTTAATACGAATGTAGCGGCACAAACCACTTTAGGACTTTTTATATTATGAACTTATTATTTTTGTATGTTTGACACTGCACAGTGGTGCAGTGGTTAGCGCGGTCACCTCACAGCAAGAAGGTCCTGGGTTCGAGCCCCGGGGTAGTCCAACCTTGGGGATCGTCCCGGGTCGTGCTCTGTGTGGAGTTTGCATGTTCTCCCCGTGTCTGTGAGGGTTTCCTCCGGGTGCTCCGGTTTCCTCCCAAAGACATGTAGGTCAGGTGAATCGGCCATAATAAATTGCCCCTAGGAGTGTGTGTGTGTGTGTGTGTGTGTGTGTGTGTGTGTGTGTGTGTGTGTGTGTGTGTGTGTGTGTGTGTGTGTGAGATGGCCTGGCGGCCTGTACAGGGTGTGTCCCTGCCTGCCGCCAAATGACTGCTGGGATAGGCTCCAGCATCCCCGCGACCCTGAGAGCAGGATAAGCGGTTCAGATAATGGATGGATGGATGGATGAATAAATGTGATAACTGTTTTTGCTGTTCTTTTTTTGTCTACCTTAATAATTTGTGTTTTTGTCTTTTTAAGAGCTGCACTGAGGCACATTCCTGTCAACTATTAAGTGTTGAATCATGAACCTTATCTTGTTTGCGCAAAAAAAGTAAAGCTCTCGTCCAACACTAATGTCTTTCACTGAAATGAAAACATAGTTCAAATTTGCAATCTAAACATTATCACGTGTGCCGCTCTTCCACAACTCTGAAGTAGAGTTGGGTTCAACACGTGCATACTGTTTTCATCCAACACCAGAACACATTGTACTAAATAAATGATATCGATGATGTAAATAAAATAAGTTAAACTTTTTACTTGTACATACCTAATCCGTTAATCCATACTGTAATAAATCACGGATTGTCCAGTCAAACGGAGCAGGTTAAGAGTCTACTTTATTCAGCTAATATATATGCAGCTCACATATACGCAACACGACCTTCATGCATAAAGTCTACTGTCGTAAAACCCCTTTCATGTACAGCCACATCTCACAGTTTCCGTCACTCACGCACATCACCGTATTAACTGTAATACTATGACATCTCCCCCTTTTAGTTTTTCTTTCACCTTTTAAAGTAAACAGATATAACATTATGTTAAACATTATGTAAACAGTGCTATTCTTCTGTAGCATCAATAAAACTCTTACCACACTGACAGCAACAATAAGGCTTCAACATTCAGTTTAACATTTCACAACCTATTACACTCTGGAACTCTTGACATTTCCAAATAACTCCTTAGTTATATAGTTTACCATCTGGAACTCTTTTTTCTTTTTTTTGTTCACCCTTTTCTTCCCCCCTATTTTCATAAATGTATATCCCCCCCCCAAAGGCCATGAGATGTGAGAACACAGTCACTCACAAGTCCAGTCTAACAACTGGTTTAATGATCCGTCCAGACCTGGTCTGTGACAGTTTCTCTGTACCAGCATGTATGCTGACACTGGGGGTGTGTGGACCAGTCCCATGTCCAACTGTGCCGTAGAGCTCTTGACTGGCGTCCTTGCAAACAGGTGAGACAGGCACTATACTCCCAGCTGGCTCTGGAGCAGGAGCAGGCATCGCCTGGAGATGGCGACGGTTATGCCGTAACGTTCCACCCTGTTTGTCTCAAGGTAAGAGCGTGGTGTGACACTCTCACTGGTCACTACTGCAGGAGTTGTCCAGGATTTCTGGTGGTCCAGCTTGGTGAGAACATGACCACCTGGCTGCAGTGGAGGTAGGGATCTCACCCCGTGACGTTGGTTATAATAGAAGGCTTGCTTCTTCTTTTCGGCCTTGTCCTTCTGCTTGATCCGTTGCAAATTAGGCCATCTAGGTTGCAGGTTTCTCTCGAGGGTAGGAAGCGTTGTCCTGATCTTCCGGCTCATGAGGAGCTCAGCTGGGCTGGCTCCCGTGGTGCTGCACGGAGTCGAGCTGTAACACATGAGTGCAATGAGAGGGTCCTTCTGTTTCAGGATTCTCTTTGCAATCTGCACGGCCCTTTCAGCATGACCATTTCCTTGTGCGTCGTGCAGGCTCAAGGTGATATGTTTAAAATCGAGCTCATGGGCTAGGTCTTGAAACTCGGCGCTCGAGAACTGTGGCTCATTGTCACTCACGACCACATCCAGTACACCGTACCGGGCACATGTTGCTTTTAGCTTCAGAGCTACTTGAGCACTGGTTGTTGTTGTCATGTGTAGAATAGCTATGTATCTAGAGTAGTAGTCTGAGATAACTAAATAGTTTTGTTTGTTGTACTCACACAGGTCCAGAGCTATACGCTTCCAAGGCCTGGCAGGGAGCGGAGTAGAGATCAATGGCTCCTTTTGCTGTGCTCTTCTTGACTCACAGCAAAACTGACATGACGAGACCTTGTGTTTTATCTTTGAGGAAATGCCCGGCCACCAGACAGAGGCGTTTGCCCTCTCCCGACATTTTGTGAGGCCCTGATGTCCATCATGAATCCTATCAAGAATGTCTGTCCTCAATGTCTCAGGTATCACTATTCGGCATCCCTTAGTAACCATTCCCTTATACTCTGAAAGTTCACTTTTCATTGGAAAATACTTTATGTTAGCTGGGACTTTACTCACGTGTTCAGGCCACCCTGACCTGATGTGTCTGATCACCGTCTGTAGTGTCTCATCCGCTGCTGTGGCTGCTCTGATGCTGGCCAGCTTCTGTGGAGTAGCAGGCATGTTCTCAATGACAGCTGCGATGTAGCGCTCCACTTCTGAATGTGTGTCCCTCTCGTTCTCCGTGTGGTGCACAGGGCTCCTTGACAGTGTGTCTGCCACAACGAGTGTCTTTCCAGGTGCATACTTAGCTATGGGTTTAAACCTCATGAGCTGCATAAGAAGTGTCTGGCACCGTAATGGAACATAGTCTAAGTCCTTGCTGTTCATTAGTGGGACCAAGGGCTTGTGGTCTGTCACTAGTTTGAAACTCTTGAAGCCATAGAAGTATTTTTCAAACCGCTCGCAGGCCCAGACACACGCCAAACACTTTTTAGATCTTCGCCAATCTGGTTTCCGCGTCAGTCAATCTCCTGGAGCAGTATGCTACTGGCTTCCAGTCTTCCCCATGGAGCTGCGGTAGCATGCCACTGATCCCATAGCTACTTATAATATCAAACCTGGGTGGAATGAGTTTGTGGCAGAACAAGGTGCTGCAGCTAGAGAAGCCTTTACACTCTGGTCTGAGTCAGAAGGCCTAGACAGGGGGCATTGTTTGAGCATAAAAAACTTACAAATACAGGATTTAAATATGCTCTTCGTTTTATTAAGCAAAATGAGAACACAATGAGAGCTGACTTGCTTGCCAGGAAGTTGCAAAGTAACAATCATAATGACTTCTGGAAAGAGGTCAAAGTCATGAGTAATCATAAAACCCCCCCTACCGTCTGATACTGAGGGTGTTTGTGGCTCAGACAAAATAGCTGAGGTATGGCGAGAGCATTATTGCAATTTATTGAACTGTGTTAAAAGTAATGCAGTTGTAGTGGGTAAGGCTGATCTCTCTGTTAACGCAGTAGTCAGGTCAGCTGATGTCTCAAGATGCCATTATGATGCTACATGATAACAACACATGTGGTATGGACTGCATTACTGCAGAAAACCTAAAGTATGCCAGTCTTAGGCTCTGCCCAATGCTTCCCATGTAATTCACTGGTCTTATGGTTCACGGGGTTCTTCCTGATTCTATGATGTCTGTACTGTTAGTCCCTGTCCTTAAAGACAAGGCTGGCAAACTAAATAGCATGGACAATTATAGCGCTATTGCCCTTGCCAGTGTTCTGTCTAAAGTGCTGGAAAGAATTCTCCTAACTAGGTTGGAAATGTATATTCTCACAACTGACAATCAGTTTGGATTTAAAAGAAAACACAGCACTGATTTATGCATTTATGCTGTAAAGGAGATAATGGCCAAAATTCTACTATATTTCCATGTTTTATTGATGCTTCCAGGGCATTTGACAGGGTTGACCATGAGAAATTACTTATTAAATTGCTGGCTAGAGGTTCCAAATTATATAGTCAGAATTCGTATCTTCTGGTATGCTCATCAGACATTTCAGGTTAAATGGGACAATGATGTGTCTGCCCCATTCCATGTAGGCAATGGGGTTCGCCAAGGTGGAATTTTGTCTCCTTTTTTGTTCAACGTGTATATGGATGACCTGTCAAGACAGCTGAATGGGTGTAACACGGGCTGTCTTGTGGGTGGCTCTGTCGTCAATCATCTCATGTATGCTGATGATTTAGTTTTTGTTAGCCCATGTAGTGCTGGACTTCAGCAGCTACTGAAGTTGTGCTCGCACTATGGCGAAGAACATGACATTAAATATAACGCCAAAAAAAGTAATGTCATGATTGTCAGGACTAGAGAGGACAGGAAATCAAATTTTCCTGTGTTTCAGTTATCAGATAGTCCTCTCTACATGCAAGGAAATAAAAGATCTTGGACATGTCCTCTCTGATGATGTGACGGATGACAGAGATATATACCGGCACTGCTGTAAAATCTTTGCCCAGGCTTATATGTTGCTCCGGAAGTTCTCTATGTACTCTGTTGATGTCAAGTGTTCATTGTTTAGAGCTTATATAACACCTCTGTATACAGCTCATCTCTGGTCTTCTTACAGGAAGAGAAGTATGCAGAGGCTCAGAGTAGCTTACAATGATGCTATGAGGTTGTTGCTTCATGTCCCCAGATGGCATAGTGCCAGTCAGTAGTTTGTGTCCTCAGATGCCTACATGTGTGTACTTTTAAGACAGCTAATGTATAATTTTATGTGTTGCCTGGGTGTGTTCGAGAACAGCATCATAGAGGCTCTAACCAGTCCTACGAAAAGCTGCTATCGGTTTACATCCAGACTTCAAAAGCACTGGCGAGACAGCCTGTTTCTGTTTATGAACTGACTGTGTTTTACGGTGCGTGTGGACGCCTCACATGTTTTGTGTGTGTGTGTGTGTGTGTGTGTGTGTGTGTGTGTGTGTGTGTGTGTGTGTGTGTGTGTGCGCGTGCGTGCGTGCGTGCGTGCGTGCGTGCGTGCGTGCGTGCGTGCGTGCGTGCTCGTGGAGTGTACGGGTGTCATGTATGCCTAAATGTTTTTTTTCTTTTATTGTATTGTTTTCTTTTATTGTATTGTTGCTTTTATGCTATGGACCGGCTGTGTGTCCGAAATAAAGATTATTATTAATAAAGCTAGTTAGCCAGAAATGCTGGAGTTACTGAACAAATAATTGTTACATATTTTATGTATAAGTCCATGAAGTTCTGAAAAAGGATTTAGCTTACAAATTATTACGTATGTATGGAGGTTTAAAAGAACTGGGACTTTCTGGTTAGTAACAATTTGGTCATGTGTTTAAGACACAAATGCAGTTTGTTTAAAATATAATGCTGTCCAACAGCATTTAAAAGTTAACTGTACTTGTTCAACTCCTGTACCTGAGTAGGAGGAGTAGTGTACAAATGACTTTATGTTTAATGTAATTTAATCTCAGTCAGATATGTAATCACTTCCTTTTACTTTGAACTGCAACTTCCTCAGCCTGTTTGTTTTTTGCTCTTAAAACAGACAACAGAATCTTCTACACCGCCCCCAGCAGGCAGTACATGCGGCTGGCTAGTTGCGCTGTCAGAGGAAGAGAAGAGATGTGTTCTGACAGAGTGCCACAATAACCCTGCTACTAGAAATCACAATGGCACCAGAGGCACCAGAAACAGGCTTATTGCTGCCTACTACTGGCCTACACTGATACAGGATGTTAAAGACTGGGTATTGTACTACAGAGTGATATATGCCCGTTACTTGACTCATCTGCTGATTTGTTTAGACTAACATGATTTTTGGCTTTTTGTGATGTTGCATAAAATGAAACCGTCACACAATTTCCCAATTTGCAGTTACAGGTGGAACATTTGTAGGATGTGATATTGTTAGATAGCTCCTTCATTGGCCTTTTATTATGCTAGACAATAATTTTTTTTATAAAAATGTATTCGTTTGTATCAACCTGTCTTTCAGGTCAGATGTTGTCACCGCTGCCAGTTGAATGAACCCATCAAGACTGTTGCACTGGTGTTACATTCCATTAAGGTACCGCTTACAGTGTTTTAGCATAGTGAAGACTAATGTGGATTAACGTGCTAGTCACAAGCGTGAGTACAGGTAAAAGAAGCTTTGGAGGTGCTTGGTTTGGATTTGATTGGACCACTGCCAGAAACAGCACGCAACAACATATATGTCTTTACCCTGACGGACCTCTACACAAAGTGAGTGATGATTACAGAGCCTCTGCAATCTAAGACAGCAACTGAGGTGTCTTCAACAGTAACTTCTAAGTTGTACATGTTTGGCATGGTCAGCAAAATCACCACAGACCAAGGGAAGGAGTTGGTCAACAAGGTGATGTGTTGTGAAAGTTTATTTAATAATGTTAGAGTTTTTTCCTTCCCCTCTCTCCACATATATGTTGTTGTCTGCAAGTACTTCAGTCTTGCAACTTTAACTGATCATTTCTCTGCAGCTCAATGGCAACATTTTCAGTTTGCTGAAAATCAAGCTCGCGGTCTCCAGTGCTCACCATCCCCAGGCCAATGGACAGGTAACTCTTTGTTTGTCTGTCCTCTAAGATCTGTTGTTGTTAAATCACTTCTGCTTATTCATAAACTTCACAAATACATTGAAATGTACAGGATCACAAGACCAACCAGAACATCAGGCATGCTCTCAGAAACTATGTGAATGACAAACACAACGACTGGGACCTCCACCTTCCTGCTGTGGTGTATGGAATTAACACTGCAAAGCAGGTTGTGTCTTAACACATCCACTTTTATATATATACTAATAGTCACAATGTTATTACTTGAAAGAGACATAGAAGTGATCCCCTGTTTAATTTCTCCACTAAAGAATGTAGTTTTTAGTTTATTTTTACAATGTTAAAACTTAATTGATGAATTTGTGATTATTAATATTCAGTGTCAAGGGTGGATTTCTTTTTAATATAAACTTAGCACAAAAAGTAAGGAAATTTGTGTTTGGTAGATTATTTCTTTGTTGTAACAATGCTTCTTGGCAATAAATCTTATATCAGGCACCGGATTGTCAGCACCTGGGGTACCAGAAGCTCAAAACAAGAGTCAATAGCAACAGCAAAATAAGCTGTCTGCATTGGCAGAGAAGATTTGGCAAATTTTTCATGGGCGCAACCCACATACTCAGCTCTGCTGCTCATCCCACAAATGCATGTTCCTTACAAATGTGGCACCATTTAAAAGGGAAATAAACGAGCTTTCCAACGGTATACGATTTATTGCCAAGAAGCATTGTTAAAATGAAGAAATAATCTACCAAACACAAATTTCCTTACTTTTTGTGCTAAGTATATACAGTAGATGTAGTTATTAGTAGGGCGCGTCCTTGTGATCAGAACTCCACTAAGCACAGTCCCTACATCCTCCTTTTCCATCGGCACATGCGTGTGCCAGAAGTGATGAATACCTGTCCCATGGGAGGTGATTTTGAAGTTGCTGACCCAGAAGATGATGTTGACACCAAAGTCAATGAGATGAAACTTCCCAAAGAAACGGTTTGTACTGAAGAGAAGACACCAGACAATTCTATGTTCATTTTCAGTGAGTATTAATTATTGGGTAGTGTTATTTTTTTGTAGGTTCTTTGCAACATAGAGAGCACAGAGCATGCAACACAAGACCTTCTGAGATCACAAGCTCAAGTATATAAGAGTATGTTCAGTTCAGGCTGGTGATAATGTTCTCATTTCACAGGACCCCAAAAAACGACTGACTGGAGGCACTTTAACCAAGGACCATATACTGTTGCCAGCATCACTTCCAAAGGGGTGGCCAACATTATGAACGGTTCAACTTGCCAGAAGGTCCAAGTGTCAAGACTAAGGACGTACAACAGATTGAAAAGTAAGGGTGTTAGATACACTGTGTATGCAACTCTTAACAAT
The DNA here is from genome assembly GCF_029633865.1 of Lampris incognitus. Taxonomy (NCBI): domain Eukaryota; kingdom Metazoa; phylum Chordata; class Actinopteri; order Lampriformes; family Lampridae; genus Lampris; species Lampris incognitus. Next base: position 12,346,056 of record NC_079229.1, read on the forward strand.
TAAATGCTGGGTCCAAAAATATTGGATTCATGTTTGGAATTCCTGTTGTCAGTAATTGTCACATATTTGTGTATCATCAGCTGCACCAGCAGAGAGGACGTTTCTCGAGGACCACTGTTACTCAACACTTAAATGGCAGATGGAGCATCCATATGCTTGGTCAGGTGCAAAATGGGAGAAAGACTTGGGCCCTCTTCAGAATGATCTGGTAAGTACTCTTTCCATCCAGCAACACCTTTGCATATTTTGTAGTTTTTCCATTAATTAATCATGTCAAATGGTCTTTACTTTTAGTTGAAGTGTGTGTTGGACCAACATAAGCCATCAGGAGAGCCAATTGTGAAGCGAGGCCAAACCTGCCTCACACCAGAAGACTTGTGGAGCCTGGGTTTTAGCCAGTGCTTGGACTCTAATGTGAGTGTGTTTAGTGTCTTAGTTCACTGCACAACGAAGAAAACCCCAGGTAATGCATGATGTCACAGGTGGGAGCTTTAACTGTGTAATCACTGCTTTCTGCAGCTCATTTTAGATTGGGAATGCTGGCCTTAAGGCTGTGGAAGAAGCCGCACGATGACATGTAATTTATACTACTAGATATTACTACATCCTTTTTAATGTACATATTTTGATGCATATACAGTCCTGCTTGAAAGTATGTGAACCCCTTGAGCAGTTTAGATTTTTCTGTTGTTTTACCATGATTTTCTTATTCTATCATCACCAGTTTTTATGTATGAAATGTCAGATATATGTTTATCAGTTGCATGTCCTTGTTTAGTGGGACTTGTTTAAGTAGCCCAAAAACTACATGAAACATGGAATTAGTGTATGTGCAAAAGTAAGTGAACCCCCAGCTGCATTGGTTAAGTCAAGCAGGTAACGGACTCGGGTGAAACACATTTGGGTGCTTATTTAATCATTTAGGCAGACCAATGAAATGAGACATCCTTGGGAAAGGGTTTGGCCTGCACTAATTAAAAGAGAGAGGAAACCAACCAAACCACTGTGGTCCCATACAAATCAACAATGCCGAGAGCAAAGGAGATATCCGAGGACACGAAGAAGAGGGTAGTGATAGCCCATCAGTCTGCGGAGGGATATAAGACCAGAATCTCCTGCCATCAGTCAGGGAGTTGAAGCTGGGACGAAAATGGATTATGCAACAAGACAATTACCCAAAGCATTCCAGCAAAACTACAAAGGAATGGCTTCAGAGAAAGAGGATTCGTACTCTGGATAGGCCCAGTCAAAGTCCGGATCTTAATCCAATTGAAATGTTGTGGCGAGACCTGAAGAAGTTGGTACATACCAGATGACCCCCCAACCTCTCTCAACTGGCTGAGTTCTGCAAGGAGGATTGCGCAAAAAGCCCCATAAGCAGATGTGAGAGACTGGTTAGTGGTTACAGAAGATGTTTGGTTGAAGTAATGGCTGCAAAAGGAGGAGCCACAAGCTACTAATACAAGGGTTCACATACTTTTGCACATGTTAAATTTTCAGTTTTTGTGAAATAAACCACCTTTGTTGAATTAAATAATGAAAATATATCTCTTTTTGTGTGTGTGTCCATTATTTGGAAGGTGTGCTTTACAAATTGGGATTTGGATGTATGTGTAATAAGCTTATTTTAATGTTTTTTACAAAAACAGTGACCATGTCTGGAGGGTTCACAAACTTTCAAGCAGCACTGTATGTTTAATCATTTCTGCTGCTCTTGCCATGAGGGAAAAGATGTTCACATTGTGGACCTCTATGTTGTGCCCACCTGGAAAGACAAAAACATGGAGCCGCTGCTTTGTTTGCCAGTAAGTTCTTGTTGTTGCGATCACACACTCATCAACCGAGAAAACACTATAATTGGCAACAGACACACAAGTATTTCTGTGTGCTGATGTGTATTATTTTGTCCCAGTGCTATGAGGAAAACTTGCGCTGCAAGGGTACCATACTGTCAGCACTTGGAGCAGGCAGAAGGATGAAGCTGCTCACCATCTGCTATGTGTTGAGTGTCCTGTCATAACCCGTCCAGCTTTTATTGTTGAACTCAACAGAAGCGTTGGTGTATTGTGTTTTCATAGATACTGACAACATATCCATTGCAGGTTATGTTGGTAGCTGAGAGACAGATACTTTTTCTCGACTCTCTTTGCCCTGATGGTTTTGGAGATGAGGCCTCATCATCATCATAGTCTAGTCAGTTAAGGCAAAATGGCTGCAAAAAGTCATTCACATTTGAGCCTATGTTTTTCTGTTAATTTAGAGTCCAATAAAGAAAAAAATGCAAGGAGCCCAAAATTTTAGGTGGGGGAAGTCTCTGAAATGGCCACGCCCACTTTTTAGGCCTGGAAATCAGTATCTCGGCTCCTGAATGTCGCAGAGAGCTGATCATGGGCTCAAAAGAAGCAGAAGCACCACATTTATATAAGCATTATGAACAAACATATACCTCAAAACCTTTACTTTTTCAGATATTTTAAGAAAACTAATTTTTACTGGTCACGTTTCACGTATCAGCTCCTGAAGGTTGTAAAAAGCTATATTTGACATGAATCTCATTCGCTGCCTATGTTATAAAGCATGAAGCACAATACACACACGAATCATGAGTTTAGAAAATATCTTAGTTGTCTGTGGTTCTTCTTATCACTTGGGATGTAATGCCGCCTCTGACCACAATTACAAATTGGCGCTGTTTGTTTATCAAGTGGTTGATTCTACAGGAAAGGAAGCAGAAGTGCACATGTTTCAGTAAAGCTAGTTTACTGTAAACATTTGCCAAAATATGACATGCATGCCTCATCTGGCCTTCATATCAGTGAGTTAATTTGTTCCTGACCTCGTGGATGGATGGTAAGGAACAGTGTTGTTTTATTTTTGTATGTTTACCTTGTAAAACATTATTTTCACCTTAGCTCATATGTGTAGGCCTAACTAGCCTTGCAAGCATGACTTGCTCGATACACTCGACAGCACAGTTGCACAGTTGTAGTATTTGGCTAAGGCATTACCTACTTTTGGACAGTTGGTGTTTGTGTGTCTGCTTGCTCTACACATGTTGGTTAATTTTGGGCATTTTTAGTTGGCTGGTATGAAAGGGTGAAAGTATTTGTAGTAACAACACTTTTATTGTGCTATATTTGGACACACTTTTATTGGACTATATTTTGTATCTATGCAGAAGAATAAATAACATTGTTTATTGCATGCTATTTTTGTGGGAGGGTGGATGTATTGTGCCATACCAGTGAAACATCACTCTGTTACAAACTTGTGTACAGAAAAATCAAGTTTAAATTAGTTCTGATTTTCCATGATCAGATGATCCCCCATCCTAACTATGGAACTAGGGAACAAGACCCTGTGCATTGTCTGCAAGGTTAGTTTTCACGTGTGTGCTTCAGTAGTATAATGTTTATGACATCAATGAGTCCAACAGTGTTAGTTTTCATGCGTATTCCTTCAGTAATGTAATGTTTATGACAGCAATGAGTCCAACATTTCATTTCTAAATTCATGACAGGAATCTGGTGGAAGGGACATAACTGCTGTCACAGCTCCTAAGCTGCTTCACCAAGTAAAACTGTTTGAAGAATCCGGACTGATCACCAATGATGCGGATATCAATCTTTCACAGAGACTGTCAGCTGTCAATGCAGAAACTTTACAGGATGGATATAAAATCCACAAGAGTTGCTATGATCGCTATAATAACAGCCATTTCAATTGTGCGAAGGATCGTAAACGGAAAAGAGAACTGGACCTTGCAGATCACCAGACTATTGGGGCAAACACACGAGCAAAGGCTGGGCCTAGTCTTGCGTTTGGAGCCGAACTTTGCTTCTATTGTGAAGAGCCAGCCATTGAGAACCCTCGGAAGAAGGACAAATCAGAACCATTGTTAGCTGCTGCGGGAAAAGAAAAGTCAGCAAAACATGTGAAGGATTTCACAGACAATCTAGAGATGATGGCCAAAGTCCTGAATGATGGCAAAATACTCGGATTACTTGAAACTGATGTTAGATCACGGGAGTTATTCTATCACAGGAAGTGCCACTCAAGATACCGTAACAGGTGAGCCAGCACAACATACCCTTTTAAGTTCAATTCTTAAGTTGAGCTATAGTCGGGCCATATATATATATTTTAATAATTTGATTATTTCTTCTTACTAGATACAGTTCAGCGAGCTGCAGGATAAAGCAAGAAAGAACTTCATCACAGAACTCCCCAGACATGATCCAGTATGCTGAATATATCGCCATGGAGGAAGTAGGGAACTTCATTGATGACAGCTCAGAAAATGTTTTTGATCTTCACAAACTCGAGAATATTTATCTGCAGAAAGTTGAAGATTTGGGCTTCGACCGGCCCAAATCTCACTCTACACGATTTGCTGAGAAACTCTCGAACAGCTGTCTGGACATAAATGTAGTGCAGAAAGAGACAGGGGCACATTACAGGGTTATTAAGAAGGGTAGTTTGGACAATGTAAAACAGCCTGCTACAACTCCCTTGTCCCCCTGTCATTGAATGGGGTTGGACTACCGAAGGAGAGGAACTCTTCGTCAAGTGGAGCACAGTTTCCACAAGAGATACATTGTCTCAAGTAACAGGGGTGTGTAGCTGCAGATCTAATAAGTGTACCTCATGTTCTTGTGCTGGCAGAGGGATGAAATGTCTCATTTATTGCAAGTGCCTCAGCAAGTGTTTGAATCCAGTCTGATGGGATGTGTGAGGTTAAAATAAAGATTTTTTTGGACCTCACATGGTTTGCTTTGTTTCTTTGGTGGTTACTGGGTTCCTCCTCTTATAACAAAGAGTCAACTTGAATACTAGCACTCCATGAGTAGATGTAACACTTTTACTCAAACAAACTGTATAGCCTTCTTGCACAGATTTGGCTAAAGTTGATTGCATGCTGCTGATCAATTCAATGGAAAAAAGAACATGTTCATGAATAGCTCAAAACGTGAAGGTTTTAGGGCATACAGTATATTTGTTCAGAGCACTAATATAAATAGTTATTTCCACATCTTTTGAGCCCAATATCAACTCGGGGCAACCTCCGAGAGCTGAGCCTGAGATATAGTCCCAGGGCTAAAAAGTGGGCGTGGCCATGTATGTGAACAGTGAAAATTAGTTTTTTGTAAATACCTGAAAAAGTAAAGGTTTTGGGGTATATGTTTGTTCATAATGCTTATATAAATGTGGTGCTTCTGCTTCTTTTAAGCCCATGATCAGCTCTCTGCGACATTCAGGAGCCGAGATACTGATTTCCAGGCCTAAAAAGTGGGCGTGGCCATTTCAGAGACTTCCCCCACCTAAAATTTTGGGCTCCTTGCATTTTTTTCATTATTGGACCCTAAATTAACAGAAAAACATTGGCTCAAATGTGAATGACTTTTTGCAGCCTTGACCCCATATTTGCCCTTAACTGACCAGACTAAGAATAGAGTAAGTATCATCTTTCTTGCTTGACAAGTTGCTATTAGTCTTATTCCAGCTGCTTGAGTATTAGTCCTTTTCTCTATACATCTGCTGCTGGTTCCTAGTGGGATCTTATTCTAACTGTAGCTGTCTTATTCTATTTACTTACTTGTCTTATTTACTTATTCTAGCTGTAGCTGTTTTTCACCTACTGTGTCCTTAATTATTTCTTGTTGCCTAGCTGCTTTGACTTAGTTGTCCTTTTAGCTTACAAATATACTCCTTGGTAACTTGCTGTTTGCAGTTTTAATAGTATTGTGTGAGGTTTGATAGAGTTTTACATAAGTGACCAGTTTCTGGGCAATAGGCCTATTTTCAGTGTCCTCTTTGCCAGTTGGGTGTTAAGTGGCCAGGGTGTGGCCAGAACATCACAGGGATTTATAAGTCGGGCCTGATTCAGTTTCAATCCAATGTGCAATTTAACTTCTGGAGTGATTCTGAATTGCTGGTCATCTAGAATAGAGTATCATCTTTCATGCTTAACATGTTGCTATTAATCTTATTCCAGCTGCTTGAGTATTAGTCCTTTTCTCTATACATCTGCTGCTGGTTCCTAGTGGGATCTTATTCTAGCTGTAGCTGTCTTGTTCTATTTACTTACTTGTCTTATTTATTTATTCTAGCTGTAGTTGCTTTTCACCAAGTGTGTTCTTAAATATTTCTTGTTGCCTAGCTATTTTGACTTAGTTATCCTTTTAGCTTATAAATATTGTCCTTGGTAACTTGCTGTTTACAGTTTTAATAGTAATGTGTGAGGTTTGATAGAGTTTTACATAAGTGACCAGTTTCTGGGCAATAGGCCTATTTTCAGTGTACTTCTTTGGCCAATTGGGTGTTAAGTGGCCAGGGTGTGGCCTGCACTCTTGGCAGACAATTAGCAATTAGTGTTCTTTAAGTCACTGCTGCTCCTTGGAAGCATCAAGCAAACAAGCCAAGGACAAACAGGTGTAGGTTGAACAAAGTCAAGCATGACTTTTTCAAGCCAAGACTTCGTCAAGGAAGGACTGCTCTTTTTAGATCCGGTCAGTCATCTGTATTTTGTGTACCTAGTATAGACTACGTGTTTCCTTCGCATTCCTGTCCTTTCCTCTTCCCGGGGCTGGCATAGACGTTGGGTCACTCCGAGGCACTCTGACCCTACCAATCTCATCTATCCCACTCTCTCCACTCACGTTGAGCAAGTGGTGACGTGAGGGCTCTGGAATTGCTAGTCTGTGGTGCCGAAAGCTGAGTTTATCTCAGGCTATGCATCCTTGCTCTCCCTCAACTTTTTTGCTCTAACTGAGACCTGGATCATGCCAGAAAACACTACCACACCCACAGCTCTGTCTGATGTGAACTCTTTTTCTCACACTTCCACAGCTGGGTGGCAGGGTGGTGGCACTGACCTGCTAATCTCCCTGAAATGGAAATACTCTCTTGTTTCCATTCCACAATTTTCTCCTCCCTCTTTTGAATTTTATGCTGTTACTGTCTCTTATCCAGTCAAACTCACCATTGTGGTTGTGTACCACCCACCAGGCCCCTTTGGTGAGTTTCTGGAGGAGCGTGACACACTTGTCTCGCACTTCCCTGTTGATGACTCTGCACTTATCCTTCTCGGTGACTTCAAAATCCACACTAACAAGCTAGACCCTCTTCTCTCTTTCCTCTCCTCCTTTGACCTTCACCTCTCACACTCTCCTCCTACCCACAAGGCCGGCAACCAACTTGACCTTATCTTTACTAGACACTGTCCTATTTCCAATCTGTCTGTTACTCCCCTCCAGCTCTCTGACCACTATTTCATGTCCTACTCTCTCTCCCTCTCTTCACCCCCCTCAGCCCCTTCCCCTACCCACATGGTTTCCATCCGTAGACATCTCCGCTCTGTCTCCGCCACTGATCTTTCTTCCTCTGTTACCTCTATCCTCCTTACATCTGAATCTTTCTCTCTCCTACCCTCTGACACTGCTACTGATCTTCTCTCTACCCTCTCCTCTTCTCTGGACAATCTCTGTCCCCTCCCCTCCAGGCCTGCATGCCCAACTCCACCTGCCCCTTGGCTGACCGACTCAGTACATACTGACAGACGGAGCCTGAGAGTGGCAGAGCGCAAATGGAGTAAAGGCAAACTCCCAGAGGAACTTCTCAACTTCCAATCTCTTCTTTCCACTTTCTCCTCCTCCTTTTCTGCTGCTAAGGCTGCCTTCTATCACTCTAAAATCCTATCCTCTGCCTCTAATCCTAAGAAACTCTTTGAAACCTTCTCTAAACTTCTTCAACCCCACCTCTTTCTCCCTGATGACTTCGCCAACATCTTTGACAAGAAGGTAAACGACATCAGATCCTCCTTTTCTCACCACCCGGTTAGTGCTGCTTGCATCATCACACCCTCTGCACCCTCCCTCACCTCTCCAAATCCCACCTTATCCCACCTCGCTCCCCTCTCCCCCGACGAGGTCCTAAACCTCATCACATCCAGTCGCCCCACCACATGCTGCCTTGACCCGGCCCCCCCCTTCTTCATTCTATAGCGTCTGAACTCCTTCCCTTTCTAACCCACCTCATCAACGCCTCCCTCCAGGTAGGATGCTTTCCATCTGCCTTCAAGACTGCTACCCCCTTCTCAAGAAACCATCACTTAACCCCTCTGACAACAAAAAAAACTACAGACCGGTTTCCATTCTACCCTTTCTATCCAAAACTTTGGAACGTGCTGCCTTTAACCAACTTTCTTTGTACCTCCACCAGAACAACCTCCTGGACACCAACCAGTCTGGGTTCAGGGTGGGTCACTCGACAGAGACGGCCCTCCTTGCAGTGACAGAATCGCTGCACTCTGCGAGAGCAAACTCTCTCTCCTCTGTCCTGATACTCCTGGACCTGTCAGCTGCATTCAACACAGTGAACCACCAGATCCTCCTCTGTACCCTCGAGGGGCTGGGTGTCACAGGCTCTGCACTCTCAATTTTTGCATCCTACCTGACGGGTCGCTCCTACCAGGTAACATGGAGGGGATCTGTGTCGGAGCCTCGCAGACTGACTACAGGCGTTCCACAGGGTTCGGTTCTGGGTCCTCTCCTTGTACACGACATCCCTGGGTTCTGTTATTTGCTCGCATGACTTCTCTTACCATTGTTATGCCAATGACACCCAGCTGATCTTGTCCTTTCCTCCATTTGATACACAAGTAGAGACACGCATTGCTGTGTGCTTGACTGACATCTTGGAGTGGATGGCAAAGGTTTTTGGCACCGAGACCTGGCCATCGACAACACCGTGGTGACGCCAACTCGGACTGTGGGGAATCTGGGTATGATCCTGGATGACCAACTGTCGTTTGCTGCAAACGTTGCATTGTTTGCTGCAAACGTTGCATCGTTTGCTCACTCCTGCAGATTTCTCCTCTATAACATCAGGAGGATTCGCCCATTCCTCACCGATGAGATGGCACAGGTGCTCATCCAGGCTCTGGTCATCTCCTGGCTGGACTACGGCAACTCCCTCCTTGCTGGCACCCCAGCGTTGGCTATCAGACCTCTAGAGCTTGTTCAGAAAGCTGCAGCTCGTCTGGTGTTCAACCGCCCTAAGTTCTCCCACACAACTCCCCTTCTCATGTCTCTACACTGGCTCCCAGTAGCTGCTTGCATCCAGTTTAAGACTTTGGTGGTAGTCTACAGGGCAGTGAAAGGAACAGCTCCTTCCTATCTCCAGGCCATGGTCAAGCCCAACACCCATGCCCGACCACTTCGCTCTGCTGCTTCGGGATGCCTGGTTGCCCCGTCGCTCAGAGGCCCCTGCTGTCGATCGACCCGGTCAAGGCTCTTTTCTGTCCTGGCCCCACAGTGCACTGATGACAAGTAGTTCTCCTGATTTCCTACGTTAAATACACTTATTGTAAGTCGCTTTGGATAAAAGCGTCGGCTAAATGACTGTAATGTAATGTGTTTTCTCTGTATTGCCAGACACATTGCAGCCTTCATTGGCCTGGGAACCTGGACTGAGAAAACAGGAAGAGACCTTGAAATACGACTTAACTGATGGAACTGTGTAAAGCTATACAAGTAAATATGTATACATGTTTAAACAAGCTAGCAGGTGTATTTCAAACTCATTTAATGGAGGATGCACGTTTCCTTTTCCAGTATTTTCCTCAACAGACCACAGGAAATTGCTGCGGTGTCTTCACGCCGATGGTCGGCATGTTTGATTCCTCAAAGCTGTTATGTAAATGTCACCATGTGTTAGTTTTCCTTGTATTTCACAGTGCGCCCTCTGCATCTGCACCACATCCCCATTAACATTCACAGAGGTGAGCGGTTTTTTTTCTGATAAGTACACCATCACACTGCTGGTAAATGTGTCAGATTTTATTTGTGTGTGTTTTAGTGGGAAATGCCATTATTTCGCCGGTGGTGGTGCATTCAGCTGATGGAGAGGTTTTGCATAGAAGGGTGTGACTGACATAACACATAGCATGTCATTATCTTGGCTGTGTTGTCCAAGTGATAGAATGATGTTATTCAAAGGCATGGACAGAGACTTGCCTGCTGGACAGAGGAAGCATCCCATCTCCTTCAGGGAACCCTTGAGCCTCTCTTCAGGGTGTCAAAAACCACCTCTGCCAAACTGTCGCCCAGCAGTAAAGTTGTGATTGGCGAGGTTGAAGAGGACAATGTTGAGGTAAATGTTGTTTAGTGGACACGTCATGAAATTGTTTGCGTGCTGATGGATAAATAACATTAGTTTATGTGTCGCAATTGTCTCTGTTGTGAGCCTGACAAACTGATTAGGCTTCTAAAAAAAAGAACTAAAACCTAAAAAAGCATCTACTACTTTCGGCTGTTCCCGTTAGGGGTCGCCACAGCGCATCTTCCGTTTCCATCTCTTCCTGTCCTCTGTATCTTCCTCTGTCACACCAGCCACCTGCATGTCCCCCCCTCACCGCATCCATAAACCTCCTCTTTGGCCTTCCTCTTCCCTGGCAGCTCCATATTCAGCAACCTTCTCCCAATATATTCAGCATTTCTCTTCCACACATATCCAAACCATCTCAACCTTCCCTCTCTTGCGTTGTCTCCAAAGAGTACAACTTGAGCTGTCCCTCTAATGTACTCGTTCATAATCCTGTCCTTCTTCATCACTCCCCATGACAGTCATTCTTCATCACTCCTCATGACAATGGCATCTTCATCTCCTCCAGCTCCACCTCCTGTCTTTTCATCAGTGCCACTGTCTCCAAACCATATAACATAGCTGGTCTCACAACCATCTTGTAAACCTTCCCTTTAACAACTGTTGGTACCCTACTGCCGCAAATCACTCCTGCCACTCTTCTTCACCCACTCCACACTGCCTTTACTGTTTTCTTCATTCCGCGTTACTTTGGACAGTTAACCCCAAGTATTTAAACTCATATGCCTTCATCACCTCTACTCCTTGCATCCTCACCATTCCACTGTCTTCCCTCTCATTCACTCATGTCTTCCGTCTTGCTATTACTGACTTTCATTCCTTTTCTCCCCAGTGCATACTTCCACCTCTCCAGGCTCTCCTCAACCTGCACCCTACTCTCACTACAGATCAGTGTCATCCACAAACACAATTGTCCACGGAGACTCCTGCCTGATCTCGTCTGTCAACGTATCCATCACCATTGCAAACAAGAAAGGGCTCAGGTGATCCTTGATGTAATCCCACCTTGAACCCATCTGCCATTCCAACCACACACTTCATTCATACATGTCCTGCACCACTCCTACATACTTCTCCCCACTTGCTCATACAATTCAACACCTCCTCTCTCGGCACCCTGTCATATGCTTTCTCTAAAACCACAAAGACATAATGTAACTCCTTCTGGCCTTCTCTATACTTGTCCATCAACATTCCCAAAGCAAACATCACATCTGTGGTGCTCTTTCCTGGCATGAAACCATACACCTGCTGCTGATCATCTCCTCTCCTCTTAACCTAGCTCCTATTACTCCTTCCTATATCTATATATAGATATACACTACCGTTCAAAAGTTTGGGATCACCCAAACAATTTCGTGTTTTCCATGAAAAGTCACACTTATTCACCACCATATGTTGTGAAATGAATAGAAAATAGAGTCAAGACATTGACAAGGTTAGAAATAATGATTTGTATTTGAAATAAGATTTTTTTTACATCAAACTTTGCTTTCGTCAAAGAATCCTCCATTTGCAGCAATTACAGCATTGCAGACCTTTGGCATTCTAGCTGTTAATTTGTTGAGGTAATCTGGAGAAATTGCACCCCACGCTTCCAGAAGCAGCTCCCACAAGTTGGATTGGTTGGATGGGCACTTCTTTGAGCAGATTGAGTTTCTGGAGCATCACATTTGTGGGGTCAATTAAACGCTCAAAATGGCCAGAAAAAGAGAACTTTCATCTGAAACTCGACAGTCTATTCTTGTTCTTAGAAATGAAGGCTATTCCATGCGAGAAATTGCTAAGAAATTGAAGATTTCCTACACCGGTGTGTACTACTCCCTTCAGAGGACAGCACAAACAGGCTCTAACAGGTACTATTTAATGAAGATGCCAGTTGGGGACCTGTGAGGCGTCTGTTTCTCAAACTAGAGACTCTAATGTACTTATCTTCTTGCTCAGTTGTGCAACGCGGCCTCCCACTTCTTTTTCTACTCTGGTTAGAGCCTGTTTGTGCTGTCCTCTGAAGGGAGTAGTACACACCGGTGTAGGAAATCTTCAATTTCTTAGCAATTTCTCGCATGGAATAGCCTTCATTTCTAAGAACAAGAATAGACTGTCGAGTTTCAGATGAAAGTTCTCTTTTTCTGGCCATTTTGAGCGTTTAATTGACCCCACAAATGTGATGCTCCAGAAACTCAATCTGCTCAAAGAAGTGCCCATCCAACCAATCCAACTTGTGGGAGCTGCTTCTGGAAGCGTGGGGTGCAATTTCTCCAGATTACCTCAACAAATTAACAGCTAGAATGCCAAAGGTCTGCAATGCTGTAATTGCTGCAAATGGAGGATTCTTTGACGAAGGCAAAGTTTGATGTAAAAAAATTCTTATTTCAAATACAAATCATTATTTCTAACCTTGTCAATGTCTTGACTCTATTTTCTATTCATTTCACAACATATGGTGGTGAATAAGTGTGACTTTTCATGGAAAACACAAAATTGTTTGGGTGATCCCAAACTTTTGAACGGTAGTGTACGTATATATTCAATTCAACATTTTATTGCAGACGCAGGGTCCATAACAAGGACAAATAGGTAAAAGACAAACCCAGGACAATACAAATGGCAAACGCAATAAAGTAACATAAATAGAACAAATCAGTGTCTTATAAAAAGGCAGCTATACCAGTGGTCCCACTGCCGGGATTGGTAGTGTGTGGTGCTGAATCTTATATTTGTCAATTCCTTGATGATTACATTATCAGAGTCACTGAAACGGAAAATAAATGTATAAATGAGATTTCTTAGAAGAACCTGAAAGGTACTGACTCCTACAGCCACAAACATTTCACTTGCACTACACCATCTAGGTCCTTTTATTAGTATTTTCAAAGCATCATTATAAGCTACTCGAAGCCTCTGTAAGCTTGCTTTTTTTATAGTTTGACCACAGGTGTGCAGTATGAAGTGTTGTACAATATGTAGTTTGACCACAGGTGTGCAGTATAAAGTGGTGTTCAATATGTAGTTCGACCACAGTTGTGCAGTATAAAGTGATGTACAATATTTAGTTTGACCAAAGGTGTGCAGTATAATGTGTTATACAATATGTATTTTGACCAAAGGTGTGCAGTATAAAGTGGTGTACAATATGTAGTTTGACCACAGGTGTGCAGTATAAAGTGGTGTACAATATGTAGTTTTGCCACAGGTGAGCAGTATAAAGTGGTGTACAATATGTATTTTTGCCACAGATGTGTAGGATACAGTGGTGTACAATATGTAGTTTGACCACAGGTTTGCAGTATAAAGTGGTGTGCAATATGTAGTTTGACCACTGGTGTGCAGTATAAAGTGGTGTACAATATGTAGTTTGGCCACAGGTGTGCAGTGTAAAGTGTTATACAATATGTAGTTTGAGCACAGGTGTGCAGTATAAAGTGTTGTACGATATGTAGTTTGACCACAGGTGTGCAGTATAAAGTGCTGTACAATATGTAGTTTGACCACAGGTTTGCAGTATAAAGTGGTGTACAATATGTAGTTGGACCACAGGTGTGCAGTATAAAATACTATACAATATGCCCTGGAGAGAGACATCTTCACACTAACTGAACACATACCAAGCTTGTGTGACAGAGTGTTTGCTTGTGCATACATCATGCGGCGTTGCCTATAAATATCATCGTCTGTCATTTGTTCAGTAATATAGTGCCCAAGACATTTCACCTTATTACATACCCCAAGATTATTATCAGACAATTTAATATCAGGACATTTTAGATGATTGACCTCTGGTTCTTCAGATCATGACAACACTCTTACTAGCATTGTATTTGAGTCTGGTAACAAGTCATGGACCATAAACCCAGTAAAACAAATAGCAAGGAGGGGAGCTATCCTCGGACTGGCATATTTATGGTGTTCAGGACTAACATGATCTAAGCTACTTGCCTTGTTAACAGACAGCTTGTTTATTGCTTGGTACGCCTCGTGTGACATGATCACCATTGAATCATCACTCTCAATATTGCCCCCTTATACAGATCACTTTGGACATAGTTGAATAAGGTACTATAACGCTGTTGCCATAACTCAGCGATATTGTGTATATTGGAGATACCGACAACAGTGTGTTGTAGAGATGTTTTATAGTTGTTGAGAGCTCTCACCTCTTTCCAGAAATTAGCAGGATTATTTCCTAGCAGCTTCCTAGCCATGGAATCTGCCCTCATGGCTTACTAATTTTTACAGATGATGCGAATGGCGTACTTGTATCTTGCATTAGTGAGCTTCTTGTGTTCAAGCTCAGGCCCTTGTCTGGGTTTGCTTGCCATAGCCCATGATTAAAGGCTTCACAGGCTTCTTCATGATACCCAGCTACATACTTGTTCCAACCAGGCCAGACATTCATCTCATCTCATCTCATGTTCAGCCACTTTTCCGGGATCGGGTTGCGGTGGCAGCAAGCTAAGTCGGGCACTCCAGACGTCCCTCTCCCCAGCAACGCTCTCCAGCTCCTCCTGGGGGATCCTAAGGCGTTCCCAGGCGAGATTGGACATGTAGTCCCTCCAGCGCATTCTGGGTCTCCCCCAGGGTCTCCTCCCAGTTGGCCATGCCCGGTAAACCTCCAAAGGAAGGTGCCCAGGGGCCGTCCTAATCAGATGTCCGAACCATCTAAACTGGCTCCTTTTGATGTGAAGGAGCAGCAGCTCTACTCCAAGCTTCCTCCGGATGTCAGAGCTCCTCACCCTATCTCTAATGCTGAGCCCAACCACCCTTCAGAGGAAACTCATTTCAGCAGCTTGTATCTGGGATCTCACCCTTTCAGTCACTACCCAAAGCTCATGACCATAGGTGAGGATTGGAATGAAGATTGACTGGTAAATTGAGAGCTTTGCCTCCCAGCTCAGCTCCTTCTTCGCCACAACGGTCTGGTACAATGTCTGCATTACTGCTGATGCTGTGCCAATCCGCCTGTCAATTTCCCGCTCCATCCTACCCTCACTCGTGAACAAGACCCCGAGATACTTGAACTCCTTCACTTGAGGCAACAACTCATCCCCAACCCAGAGGGAGCAATCCACCATTTTCCGGTAGAGAACCATGGCCTCAGACTTGGAGGTGCTGACTCTCATCCCAGCCATTTCACACTCATCTGCAAACTGCCCCAGTGCATGCCGGAGGTCTCGTTCTAATGAAGCCAACAAATCCACATCATCTGTGAAGAGCAGAGATGCAATTCTGAGGTTCCCAAACCAGACACACTCCTCACCTTGGCTGCGCCTTGAGATCCTCTCCATGAATATCACAAACAGAATCGGAGACAAGGGACAACCTTGGCGGAGTCCGGCACCCACTGAAAATGTGTTTGACTTTGTGCCAAGAATGCAGACACAGCTCTCACTTTGGTTATACAAGGACCGGATGGCTTGTAGCAACTGCCCCGGTACCCCATACTCCCGCAGTACCCCCCCACAGAGTGCCCTGGGGTACACAGTCGTAAGCCTTCTCCAAGTCCACAAAACACTTGTAGACTGGCTGGTCAAACTCCCACGCCCTCCTCAACATTTCCGCAAGGGTAAAGAATTGGCCCGTTGTTCCAGGGCGGAAACCGCATTGTTCCTCCTGAATCTGAGGTCCGACAATCGGTCGGAGCCTCCTTTTGAGCACCCTAGAGTAGACTTTCCCAGGGAGGCTGAGCAATGTGATGCCATTTAATTGGAGCACACCCTCCCGTCCCCCTTTTTGAATATGGGAACCACCACCCCAGTCTGCCACTCCACAGCTTCTGTCCCCGACTTCCACGCAACACTGAAGAGGTGTGTCAACCAAGACAGCCCAACAATGTCCAGAGCCTTCAGCATCTCAGGGCGAATCTCATCCACACTGGCGCCTTGCCACCGAGGAGCTTTTTAAGTACCTCAGAGATCTCTGCCAGGGATATGGGTGGGGCTTCCCCTGAGTCTTCAGACTCTACCTCCTCTTCCTCCATTTATTGCCATAGCAAGAGGTATGTGATCAATCATTGCTGCCCCATACATAATACCCATACTCCCCAACGAGGCATGAGCATCAGCAGTACAAATACAGTGGTCCAGCCATGACGTAGTGTGCCAGGCCTCACTTATGTATAACTATTTGTAGGCAACAAGACTTTGCTTGACAATATAAGATTATTATCTTATTCGTATCACATAATAATATTATTATCTATTTAATGCCTCCTCTGCCTGGAGGAGGGCAGCTGCTATCTCGTCTTTTCTCTGGTCCTCTTGGCAAAGCTCCTCAGAGAGGCATTGCACCAGGTCCAAGCTCTTACCAATCACCTTGTTAGCAGTGTGAAATGATGCCAAATATGCCAAATCCTTCATGTCAACATCTCTCTGCAGGGTCTGCAGAAATCTAACAAACTAAATCTAACAAACCTTACTAACAAATCCGAGATTTGTTAGTAAGGCTTTCCACTCAGTCCCCCAGAGTTTTTGTTTTCACCATGGCAGTATTTTGTAACTCCTGCACCTCCAGGGCGCTGTAGTTACAGGGCGACGTCTGCAGGACAGCGTCTCTCTGCAGGGCTTCCATCTGCTGCTGGAGCACACATTTCTCTTGTCGGAGAGAGTCTTTTTCTTGCTCCATGGCCTCCTTGGCAACAAGAGCAGCCTGCCACTCCCTCTGAAGTATCTCAATCTGACAGTGGACTTCCTCTTGATAAATAGAGCTCTCCTGGAGCTCTCACCTGTGGAGGTATGCAGCCCTGTCCAGGATGGCCCACAAGAACACTTCAACCTCTGTCGTTCTCTTCCTCTCTTCTCTTAATACAGCCAACCCCTTTTCTCGCTCCATGTTCTCCTTTACATAAAAAGCGGCCTGTGCCGCTTCAGTTTTAAGGAGACACTTTCTCTGGACGATCTGAATCTGACTGGAGAGTTGGTCTTGATACATAGATCTCTCCTGGAGACAGCTCTGGAGGTATGCCATATTGTCCAGGCATGCTCGTGAGAGCTCTACCACCTGCAGTGCAGTGGGGCATATCTCCTTGCTCTGATGCTCCGGCTCTCTCCATCTCCTCTCTTCTTGTGGTATAGTCAGGGGTATCTCCATCCTGCTGTTCCCCTCTTCTGTCTTCGGACACTACAATACAGAACAGGATCAGTTAAATTATAACTTTTGTCAGAATCGATTTCCTTTTTATTTTTGATACATAATGAGGACAGTGACGTTCGCCATGTTTGCTATACAACAGATGGTAAATATCAGTGATTATCTGCATAGGCATTGCTAGGACATCAGGTATGGGGAAGCTACATTTCCTAGGATTTTCATAAAACAAAATTAGCTTAACCCAATAGCTAGACTGGCACTTAAAATAAGAAAGTCCTCATTTTGTTTAAATACGATTCAATGAACCTTATTCAACTGTGAGCCTTCGACTCAAAATTACAATAAAATTTCCCATCAGGCCTACATGTTATTATCACTGGTGTCATCAAACTGCGATGGGACAGCAGAATAATTCAGTTCATTCTTTACACAGATTAACATCCATTTATCCTAAACTCAGTTTGCCTTTACCAGTCAGATATCATATATTCAATTCAATTCCATTATCCAAACTGCTTATCCCAATCGGGGTCGCAGGAATGCTGGAGCCTATCCCAGCAGTCATTGGGCGGCAGGCGGGGAGACACCCTGGACAGGCCGCCAGTCCATCACAGGGCCAAAATTCACCCATTGTTCTTACATTGTTTTTCCTTAGAGTTTTATGGTTTTTAATCACTCATTGATTTTAAGTTTTATTCCTCTTTTATTCCCTATGCCTGCCTGTTTATTCAAAAATTACTGTGTACTTTATTGTTGAGTTTTATGTGTTCATTGTAAGATAATAATCATAATATATTTATAGATAAATATATTTTGATTATATTGTATGTGTGTGTGTGTGTGTGTGTATATATATATATATATATATATATATATATATACACATACACATAAAAGATAATAATCATAATATATATACACATACATGCATACAAATGTACATATAAAATAAATAAATAAATGAAATAGAAAATAGAATGATAAAAATGAAGAAAGAAGGGGATGAGGGAAGGGCAGAGGAACACAGAGAGGGAGCTCAGCTATCGTCAGGGTCAGGTAGAATTGATAGTGTTCTGTTGGACTGGTAGGTGGAAGAGGGTCCATCCATTGCAGGGTCCTATGAGATCCTGATGGCTTCTTCCAAGGCTGCCAGAAGGCCTTGCCCCCCCACCCCCCACCCCGCAGGGCAGGCCAAAACACTCTGGTCTACGAATTAGTAGTCTCCTAGATTCTAGAATCGTAGCGTTTGCACGGCAAAATACATCAAGATATTAAGGGCAAAAAAAAAAACTCTAGGGACAGTGTGTATTTTCGGAGCAGTGAGCTTTAACGGTGTGTCGAACAGATGGAGTTTAGGTCCAAAGATACATTTTTCGGACTGTTAGGGTTTCGGAATAACGGGAAGTCCTCATGAATGACGTCAATCGGTTCGAAAAGTGAAGCAGTTCGCCTTAATTTCGCGACCAAACGAAGGGGGAAAAACTATTTCACATTTTAATTCTAAATTCATTCATAAGGGATTATAACGAACGCAAACCAATATCTCTCGTACTCCACACTGGGGTATATTCATGGTTTTGTTGAAGGTTAATTTTTTTTTTCAGTGATAATTTTCCCTAGCCTCTCGATAGCACCGCCTATGATTAAATGTGTTTCGATCTGCTCAACACATCAGCGGTAAACACGGAATGTGTCAGTGTCACTACAAGAAGTGTGTACTTCGCCCCTCACCTGTGTGACTTGGCCTGTTTCTACCTGCCGACTGCCTTCCTATTGACGGGACTGTTGGTTCAAAGCAGCTCTCGTGATGTCGTGTATCTCTTTCCTGTCTCACTTCTCTGTCTGTTACTCTGAAACTCATGTGTTCTGTTCTTCGCCACTCACTCAAATGACTCCGGGCGTGGTGCCGCGCGCTTCTACGACGTCGTCACGTGATCCCATTTGTCACTAGGTTGTTAACATATATGGTAATAACGTTGATGTTCAAGAGAACGTTAAGGGTAAAACGATGAATCAGTAATATGGTTAAAAAGCTATTTTATAAAAGATTTAAAGATACAGATGTATAGTTACATAGTCCATACGTCCTATGACGTCATCACTGATTCAACTGGACAACGAACATTTTGCCTCCTGAACACTTTTGGGTGTATTTTACGGATTTTTGGGCTGCTGATCACGAAAATCACCTTAAAATGTTTCCTGTCAGATACCGTTTTTTAGATATAACTTACTTGTGTGATTTCCTGTCATATTTTAGTTCTACTAATATATTACTGACAAAGCCATCTTTTTTTGGTCCGTCCAAGCATGGCTGGGCATGTACTCAGTGTAGATGCTATGCAAATGTCTTAGGCACGCTTAGACAGGTTAGATGCTGGCACACAGGCTATACTAATACTAATAATACTACTACTACTAATAATAATTATTGCATCTATAGTATAGCGCTTTTCTAGACACCCAAAGCGCTTCACAGTAAAGGGGGTAACTCACCTCAACCACCACTAATGTGCAGCACCACTTGGATGGTACACAGCAGCCATTTTGCACCAGAACGCTCACCACATATCAGCTTGAGGTGGAGAGGGAGGAATCATTTAGCCAATTACATGGGGGGGATGGTTAGGTGGCCAGGTGGAGAATAGAGCCAGGTTGGTAATGTTGCCAGGCTAACAGGGGACCCTCTACTCTTTGTGATAAGTGCTATGGGATCTTTAATGACCACAGTGAGTCAGGACCTCAGTTTAACGTCTCACCTGAAGGACGGCATCTCCTACAGTGTCCCTGTCACTGCACATACACACATACATATGGATACACACACAGACATACACTCATGCATAGACACATACACACACACATTCACACAAAACAGACATGCACGCACACACACAGACATGCACACACACACACGCTCAAACACATATACACACACACAGACATGCATACACACATGAACAGACACACACACACACACACACAAACAGACAGACATACACACACACACACGAACAGCCATGCACATACACACACACACACACACACAAACAGACACGCGCACACACACACTAACACAGACATGCAAACACACAAAACAGTCATGCACACACACTTATTCACACGCACACAGACACACAGATGTACAAACCCACAAAAACAAACATGCCAGCACACACACAAAGATAAACACATGCACACAAACACAGCAGATATGCACACACACACACACACACACACACACACAGACATGCACACGCACACAAAGAGACATGCACACACACACACACAAACAGACAAGTGCACGCATGCACACACACACACAGAACAGACACACACTCGAACAGCCATGCACACACACACAAACACGCACGCACGCACACACACACCAACACAAACAGACATGCAAACACACAGACACACAAAACAGACAAGCACACAGACGTACAAACCCACAAAAACAAACATGCCAAAACGCACACGCACACACACACACAAACAAAGATATAAACGTATGCACACAAACAAACAGACAGACTTGCACACACAAACACACGTGCACACACACAAAACATACATGCGCGCATACACACACTTGCACACGTACAAACAGAAACAAATGCACACATACACATGACACAAGCATACACAAACACGCAACCACACACACACACACACAAACAAACATGCACAAACATGCAACCACACACACAAACATGCACACAAACACAACGCACACACACAAGCACACACAAACACATCACACACACACATACAGACACACACAAACACACAGGCACACACGCACACACACCCAACACAGGAACACACATAAACACAAATACACACAGGCATATACCAGCTACATCTGGCAGGGGGCCAGAAAAACGGTACAAAGACCAGCTGAAGACCATCATAAAAAAGCAAGAGTCTCACACGTTTTCGTTAAATACATACGAATTTAATCAAATACATTTCGTGACTATATACGAAAAGAACGTATCAATATAACGGGCGTCGACTTTCTGGTTCCCGGTTTACGTTGTCTGGCTATAGTTTTACGGTGGAAACAAACACATGTTTTATTTGGAGGAAATAAAATAGATGGATGGATTGTATTTTGTCATTCAGGAAGACATGACAACATGCAAAACTTACGTTTATTTGGTCCAACCGAGTAACGTTATGGAGAAACGGTGGTTAATGGTAGCCGTCAGTACGTGAATGACGTGAATTTCGCGAATAGTGGGGACGAGCGGGCAGTCTGTGTATTATTGATATAATGTGAAATCTTACTTAATGTTGTAAACTGTTTATTTATTTAATTTGCCTCGGCAAACTTAACATAGCAGCCATGTATGTGGCAACACATGTTGAATTGCAGGTGGCCCGCATTTTACATAGTAGTTAAAAGGTACCGTATAGACTTGTGTGCGCGCATCTACTGCATTCTAGAACGGCAACACAAAACGTGCACTGTAATAATAATAATAATAATAACAACAATAATAATAATAATAAGCAGTATCTTTAGGAAGGGATCGAGCGACCAAGGGAACAACGAAGGAAGGACACGTTGTTATTGGAACTACACCTTCGCGCGCCAATCACAATGTCCCACGCGCACAACGGCGCTACTGTCATTGCGACGTCGACCTTTTCTCTGGTAAGTTGAAGAAATATCCATCAGGCTTTATCTTACACATATAGTAGCATGTGCAGTTCTGTTTGAGAGCGTTTTGGCTACAATCCACACGTTTCTGCTATGTTACTCATTTGTTTGTCAAAGTATGGCCTAAACGTTTGGTCCAAATAGTTAATGAGAGTGGAATTAGATCGCTAATAATGTCAGCTAGCTAGCATGCTAGCAAGCATGTTAGCTAGCTAGCATAGTCCGCAGAGCTAATGCGTTGCAAAGTGGGGAAGGGGGTTGCTATTTTTTGGAGAATGGAGAGCCTCGCAAATGACATTTTCTGGCTAACACAACAATTTCGTGTAACTGACTTGCTAACCTAGTTGACTAACAGTCCTTATAGCTTGTACATAGCAATAGCATGACATGAGCCCATGTTTCGCCACGAGTTGCTAGCTCATAGCTGCATTAGCCAACTCGGATCACCGATATACTGTAGCTCGACCGGTCGGAGAAGATGAGGGTTTCTCTAACCTCCAAAAAAAGACAACATTGGATGAGTATTACTGTATGTGGCAATAGAGCTCATTCTGTCTGTCTGTCCTTCCACCCACCCATCCATCCTTCTCTTTCATACTCCTGTCTATCTGTCAGTCTCTCACTCTCTTGTTTTCTGTCAGTCTCTCACTCTCTTGTCTGTCTGTCAGTCTCTCACACTCTTGCTATCCATCTCTCACGCTCTTGTCTATTTCATCCATGGCTTCCAACATGGACCACATCCGCGACCACACTTATGGAATGTGCATTGGACATGCTTTCAACAATGAAGCTGTCTTGACTGGAGACATGTTGGACCAGGCCTATCAGGAGGGGAGGTGCATTGCACTTGTTCTGAGGCATGAAATTGATTATGCTGAAGACGTGGATGAGCACTTACTGGACGAGGCATACAAGGGAGGGAAGGGGCATAGCACTCCATGTGAAGCACGATGCTGTCCCAACTGAACAGTGTTTTAATAGCAATTTGTGTCGATTTACATTTTCAGTTTCAAAACAGTACCTTCATCATTATTTTTAAATTTCAGTCTTACAAGAATTGTCACACACAGAATGCGCAAAGAAAGGTCACTCAGCCGATAAAAAGGGACCATGCAGGACGAGGCAAGCCAAGAGGGAGATGTGGAGGACAGCGTCGAGCCTCAACTGCTGGTAACTCCTAAACAAATTTGAAATTCATTAAGTCTCATTGATTTACTATGTAACTAATCATTCATGTCACTGCTTCTCTGACTAAAAAGTGATCACAGGATCAGTGTTTCCCTCATGATTGAAATATACTTGTGGTGGTAGCAGGGGTGGGGTATGATCAGACTCTGCTATTGCTAGATTTGATACTTTTCGATACGTTGGCAGCCATGAATATACTTGGGCGGCCTGCAAAGTATTTACTATGTGTGGGAAACCCTGCGGGTTCTAATGATTAGCCAATCAACGCCAAGGATGGGACTAACAGTGTTGTCAAGCTGTTGTTGAGCGTCGTCATTTGTAGTGTAATGAACATGTGAATAGATTGTTGCTATTTTGCCTTAACCTTAAAAACATGTTAGGGTTCTCCTAATCTCTTTCTATTCTTGCATGTCTTGTTTTACAGTCACATGCCCTGGTACGGAGGACTCCCAGGCCACGACTACTGCAGGGAATTCCCAGCCAAGAGTGTTTGCTCAAGAAGAATTTGGTAAGATTGTACACATAGATCGCATCATCCTGAAATCTTAAAGATGCCACACAGGGTATCAATTGGCCATGGTATAGGACGCTATACTATTTGGGGTTATATCTCAGTAAAGCACCCTGCCACCATTCATTCATTGCACCATAGACATGTTTCACTTGGTCCTGTAATACTGCATCTACAGATAAAATTTTTGTCATTCACCCTGTTGATCCAAGTAATCCTTAGTTTAGATGTTTAGTAATTTGCAACTGATCAGACGTAATTATTCATATACAGGCATGGTTTTGTTCGATTTTCAACGGCCCTTTATGGCTTTTGAGCACTCAAATGGAAGTAGAGATTACAAGTTCTCTATTGCACCTTTAACATATTCGACATGCTTTTGCATTTCCTTCATAGACCGAAACATGGAGAGGCTGTCAATGACTTCTGGGTCATTCCGTACTGATGTGCCTGCTGTGCCTCTGCAAAGCTCCTCGTCTTGGTCCTTGCGTCAGCTGACAGCCCAAGAACAGTGGGAGGAAGCTCGGCCAGACCACCTGCAATATCTACTGGCAACTGAGGCTGTTGGCCAGGAGTTGTGCTCTATCTGCCATCAGGCTGCTGTTATAAGGTTGGAGTCAGATGTCTGCAGCTCTCTTCAGTTTTTGTAAATAGTTTAGTTTACACACTGTTATCATAGGCTGAATAAATACGGAAGGACGTGTCCTAACAAAAGGACACGGCTCAATCTTACTCCAATTATTCCAACCAAATGCAAAGTTGAAAATATATGGCACGTCTTATTTGCTTATGAAATAATTATCTGTTTTTCTTTGCATAGGTGCAGAGACTGCCTTCCCGAGGAGTGGTTGTGTGAGGCCTGTGATGTGTTGCACCATAAAAGATGGCCACTCCACAACAGAGACAGCATGGTGGATGGCTTCCTCAAGGCCATCCCACCATCCACATGCTATACTAAAGGGGAAACTGGACACTACATCTCACACAAGCAAGGTACATATTCTATGTGTTTTTACTCACTCACTATTAAGGCATTATTTTATGTTCTCAAATTTTTGATTGGTAGTTATTTCTGTGAGAGTGTATGACATTAAAATATACATGTTTCTATTGTCTGTTATGCAAATAACATGTTTCTATTTTATTTTCTGTCAGCTTCCATTTTACCCACAGTGCGCGCACCACAGCTATGCTCATGTGAAGTTGCTGACGTCACTATATCTCCAGGCAGAGAAGTCATCCTTATCACCATAAACGGTAAAGAGTTGTCCTTTTATACTTCATATCTGTTAGCATAATGACATGTCATTGTCTAAATTGTTTAAATATATCACCAGGACGGTTTGACTTGCACATGCCTGTTCATGTGTGCAATATCTGCCTGCAACGCTGGACCCCGGATCTTAAAGATCTAATCAAGAGTGGTTACTGGCCAGCCTCTTCACATTCCCAGACCCTGTACACTATTGACCTCTTCCACTCATTCCAAGACCTGAAGGTCATTTCACCTGGCTTTTCCAGGCAAGCTTTTGCAAAGTTGCTGGAACATCGCACTCGGCGTGCTGGAAGAGTAAGTGTAATAGAACAAATGTCTTCATAATTATTATTATATTGTTAAATAGACAATACCCATATGTTCATAATTATGTACACTTCAGTCAGGGCAAATCAATGGGGATGCACTTCAGCAGAGCTTCCTGGAGTTCAGCTATTGCTCGTTTGAGGAGGACCAGCTCTGCTGTGCGACCCCGTTCACCTAACCCGCTTGTACCCCAGAAATGGTGGCTGTAGCAGCTGATGGAAACCGGAAGCTTTACCGCTTTAAACGATCCAGCGGGTGTGTCTTTTGGTTGTGGTCTTTTTGTTGAATTTGGTCTTTAGGACAACGGGAATGGTTTACTGATGTTATGGTTGTTTTTTTTTTTTCATTAGCTTCGAAAACACTGCATTTTTTGAAGGGCTGTTTCTTGCCAAGGACAGTAAGGTGTCAGCTTTTGTTGACACCATTAGGACTGCAGTGAAAAGCGTAAGTCTTACACCAGCCAAGTATACATTAATCATGTTGTTACTGTATGCACTCACCACATACTAGTGGGCTATTCAGCTACTCCCGATACCAATGGGTATTAAGTGAAAGGAATGTTAATGATGCTGTAGTACCTGTGTTTCAAATGTTTCTGTTAATGCACTGTTCTCACAGACGCAAGGCAAAGCAACATGCGGTGCTTCGCAGTGGGCAGCAGCCAGGGAAACCTCACGGAGGGCCAGTAAACTCGATGAGGAGGGCGTTGAGGCAGCCATGTGTCGCCATGGCTACCTCTTGAAAGGCCTAAATATGTACCAGGGTGAAATTTTTGCCTTCCCTCTGTATCTCCAGAGAGAAATTCAGGCCACAGCAAATGTCAAATTCTTTGCCATGGATGTCACCTGCAAGTACTGGCCATACCTCCAAAAGGTAGTGGCTGCCCTTCCACCACTCCAGGGGCTCTTGCAGATGAGGCCATTCCTCAGCATCATGCATGCTAGGGTTCATGCCACAAAGTGTGAGGTATATTTTCATTTTTTTCAATTTATTATGTATTGTTTTATAAAGAAACAATATTGAGATTCAGCTCAAGATTCCATGTCAATTTTCATGCACTGCTGCTAATATCAGTGTTCAGTCCATTGTCAGTGGCAGGGTTCTCCGGGTGTTTCGTGATCAAAGGCAGGGCCACTGGTACTTTTGATCAATCCAGCTTCCTGACTACATTCATTGTCTCCTTTAACAGCTTAAATGGAGTGGCAGGAATCAGGAGGGACCGGGCACAACGGCTGGTGAAGAGGTTGAGCAGATGAACAGCTACCTCTCCCGTTGTGCTCTGACAACAAAATATATGTCTAAAGCAGGTTGGTCACTTTCAGCACTTTTCCAGCACCCAATCCCTACTCATCTCAACTCTACTCTCTTCAACTGTACCTTACTGTACTCACTCTCACTTCGTTTTCTAATTTTCTGTTAAAAAAGTGGCATTGTATCTATCCTGAAGTGTGTCATCTTCTCACATTGTTCTATAATTTGCGGTCCATAATGACATCCTCTACTTCCAACAGCCCGTGTGGACATGCTGACTGTCCATGCTATGGAATGGAACAGGCACAAGGGAGACAATCTCCACAAGGCCCTCTCCACAAGATATGTGAAGGTATGTCCTGTATTCATGTTTGTTGTATCATTATGTGTTTTTGTATCTGGTTAAACCCACATGCGTGAAGCAGATTTGGGTGACTGTACCTGACTTGAAATTGATGCTGAAAATATTTCTGTCTTTCAGACTTGTCAAAGAGCTGTGGAGGAGACAGCAAGACTTCTAGAGCTCAGAGAAGAGGTCCATTGCTCAGAGGAGATGGCACTGCAGTGGGTTATGGATGTTCAGGAATGGGCTGGGGGTAAGGATGACAGGAAATCATATATCTCCCATCTCTTTTTGTCCTTTTTTTGCATTTATATCTGTACTTTCAGAAGTAGCTGTTATTGAATGCTGAAAAAGTAGTGCAATACATATACAAACTGTGAAGTAGGTGTGCGATTAAATGATTTTGTTAGATTAAATATCTATATCTGGTATTCCTTTACTATTTCCCAATTCTGTAGAGACAACAGATGCCGCCAGTGATCAACGATCCCTGCAACAACAGTCCATTGAGGGGCTTCATCTGAGCCTTCACCACAGAAAACAGAGCCTCTACCGTCAAAATGGTATGGTAAAATGTTAAGTATTTATTTGTATCATATGTAATGGAGAATACATGTACATGATCACTTACCCATTCACTACATTGTCAGTTTTGTGCTACTTTTGTCTTGTTAGACAGCAACAAGCTCCGTCACCGCCTGCGCAAAAATTTGGCGAAAGACAAGCGGCGTCTCTTCTAACAGATTGCCGAATACAACAGGCTGGTGTCAGAGATGCAGATCAATGTGGCAGTGGTCGAGAGGTCGCTGGCTGGACACACTGTGTCACACATATGGCCATGGGAGGTGCACAGCAGTGGTACGTGCCTTTTGAGTTGCTCAAATGTGTATGTTTTGAGACCCAGGGTATAATTATATAGAATATAAGTTATGGAACTATGCCCTGATCATGCATCATAAAGTGACATTTAGCAAGTCAATAGGGGATCTTTTGTATAACTTACAGGATCATCAGTGAACATCAGCACCAAGAGACGAGTGCATGACCAGCAGATGCTGACCACACGCCTGCAAGAGGAGAGGAGCATCCTGGTTTTGGAGATGGCCCAACACTGCACTTCGTTGCGAAACCTGGCCTCGGCTCTCAGGACCAAGATTATAAGTGAGGGTATGTTGAAAAAAACAAAACAAAAAAAAACTTTGTTTTCCATTCATGTTACTGCCATCCCACCAAAAAAATTTTTGCAACACAAAATCAGCAGGTATTTGATTAGATGTTACATACTATCAGAATCCTTACTATAGGTTTGTGTATTGTCTTGTTTTGAATGTCAGCAGAGGGAAGTGAAGGACTACGATGTCTTCTTATTCGAAGACTTTCGGAAGTGGAAGGTAGTTTGCGGTTGGGTTGATCCTACACCACTACCAGGCTGCTTTGGGGCCACATGCATCTCTCCTTGGAGGCTTGGATGATGAAGAGGAAAGTGAACCTAGCAGTTCGGAAGAGAGTGAGGAGGAGGCTGAAGAGGAGGCAACCTAGGTAGCCCTGGCAGCACATCATCCCCCACCCTCATCCATCTCCACTGGCTCCCAGTCAAGAGCTGTATCTCCTACAAACTCCTCCTCCTCACCTACAAATCCCTCCATGCCCTTGCCCCCCAATACTTGTCTGACCTCCTCCACCAGTACACTCCATCCCGGAACCTACGGTCCTCTGACCTGGGTCTCCTCTCCACCCCCATACTAGGCTGCAGACTTTTGGTGACAGAGCCTTCAGTGTGGCGGCCCCTACCCTCTGGAACTCTCTCCCTCGTGACATCCATGGCGCCCCAACCCTGGACACTTTTAAAACAGCCCTCAAAACACACATTTTTACCAAGGCTTTTCCCCATTAGTTAGTTTAGTTCAGTTAGGTTAATTTTCCCCTTTTTTGCTGCTGCCCCCCACTGCCCCTCCCGACCCCTTACCTGACCCTGTAAAGCGACCTTGGGTTTTTTGAAAGGCGCTATAGAAATCTTGAGTTATTAATATTATTATTAGGTATCCTCCTGGGGTGTGCATGGTTGTTTGCCTGTGTAACAGGATTCATTTTGTTTGTATGTTTCACTAGATTTTTATGTGTAATTTGCTATTGTTTATTTGTTTTTCTGTTTCTGTGATCGCCTGTCTTGTTTAATTTTTCATTTTATCGATTTATTTACTTTATTTTAATATCCTGATTATTGATTGGCCACATTTAATATCCTGATTACTGATGGGCTATGAGCTGGGACATTGGCGGGGTCGTGAACTCTTAGGTCTCTGTCTCTTTCCCGGGTCTGGCTGTTGTGGGCAGAGGTTAGTAACGCCACGAGCTCTATGTACATCCTTTTTATGAGAAGCTAGAATGTTTGAATGTCCATAATGTTCGATTTAAATATCTCTAAATAGACATGTGTATTATAGGTATGATTGTGTAGTGAAAATGTCATTTTTTACGAATAGTTTAAGCAATGAGAGTGACGACGACGATTTATGTTGTTGAAGCTGAAGCTAGCTGGCCAATAATGCTAAGCTGGGAAAGAGCCCTGCGATCAAATCTTTTTGCTCTGTGATTACTCTACGCAGATGGGCTCAATAAATGGTGGATGCAGTACATTGGTCTCCAGACTGCTCAATGACCATAACACCACGCAGAGTGAGCTGGTAACACCTGTATGTGCCTGTTAATTGTGAAATAAAGATATTGAAAATACTGTGATCACTTTTTTATTTGATTTTTTTCCTACAATATTGTGCCCTGTGGTTATAAACAGAGAAAATCTATTTAAAGGGGGTAAAGCTTACCATGCTTACCTTAGTTGTTTCTCACTTAGGTCCTACCGATTGTTATCATTTCCTTGTTTGATTGTCACTGATATATGTGATATATGTAATTGGCAACATTAAGTTTGAAAATAGAAGAAGAAGAAGAACCCTTTATTAATCCTCCTGGATTAATTCTGTGTTGTGTTGCATGCTGAATTGCACCCTAGCATGCATGTCTTTAATGGCAGGAGAAAACCGGAGAACCCGGCGGAAACCCACACAAGCACGGGGAAAACCTGCAAACTCCACACAGAAAGGACCAAGGGATGGGATATAGGCTATATATCCCATATACATATAAATATGATTTTAGCACAGGAACAGTTTTTATGATTTATTAGGGGATAACATTGATTAAAGTTAAGGCTGTGATATAAGCTAGCTGGAGGATGCATAAGTTACACCTCCCAGTCATTTGGAAATGTAGTTAACGAAATGAAGATATAATTATAATACGCTGTTCAGTGCATAATGTTTACTTAGATATTATTATGAAGACGTTGCCTTTGACGACGTGAATGAGCGCTTCCATTCCTGTGTAGGCTACTTAAAAACATGAAATGACGTAGGTGACAAAGAATGTTGAGTGGGCCTACGGAGAAGATATGAATCAATACACAATCCCGCATTACGTAGAACGATGTTCTGGCACCCCACGTGAAGGAAAGCCAATTGGCCATAATTGTTCACATAGTTCTGCATGTTTTATGCTTTTAACGTCACTCAGAGGGCTTCTAATGTTGAAACAGCACCTGTCCCACATTCTGTGGACAGTAATGCACCTTCTGATCTTAGAAAATTATAGAGTGAAACGATAATTCATTCAGATTGTAACCCTAATATACCATAACCCTGCTCAGCATCTCACTGAACTACAAATATGGGCGCCATGTTGCCTGTTTGTATTGAAATTCTTATGGGTGATGTAGTTTATTAATAAAACATAGCATTATCTTCTAAGTTATAAATATATTTTAGGTGGGAATCTCAAGATATGTTCTTTCTACCAATATATACAACATAATTGCGCTGTGTGAGTTTACATCACTTGCAAAGCCCAGAATTTGATTTTAGGCCATTTTAAGTAGCTAAAATTATTTTTGCAGTTCCCCACTTCCACCCCTCTGAAAGTAAATGTCCGGGGCTGTCCAAAAGAGTTTACTTTATTTTGATGGCTATTTTAATTACAGAAATATGCGTTTTCAAATGTGACCTCTGGTCAGTGTTCAAAGGTCAATATCTGAGCCTAGGGTCAACTCAAATCTTTCATATTTTGCAGGCTTTCTTCTGGAAGCAAAGGCCTTTCTGAAAATATCTTTGGTTTGGCTCTAGCATAAAGGAAGCTCAATTTCCAAACCCTAGCCAAAAACCATGCATGGTCTATAAGGCCATAAGTTCCATGGCAGGTTGAACTGTCAAGTCACAGGGTTGGAATTTTTTGTTGTAGAACACAACCAAACACATTTTTGGAAAGATCTAACATTGATCTAAACATATATGTTAGACTTAGTTCTTGAGTGTGCTGTATTTCAGAGAAATAGTGTTTTGAAGTTATACCCCCCCCATAGACTTCAATGTTAATTTGCCTTTCACATGGTGTTATTGGAGTACAGTGTATGTAATCTTGCATGAAAGACTACAAATAACATATTCAATGGAGCCAGCGATTCTGCTTATCTTGAGTCTGGGCTTATGTGTCTAACACGCTGCCTTCCAGAGATATGGCCTCAGAGTCTCCTTCCCAGGGAACACATTGTCACTAATCTATCGATAATAAACCTTTGCTGCATTACAACTCAGCGGTGTTCTCAGTGGAACTCTCGTCAGTTCTTGCCTATTGATTGATAGCAAAACTTCCACCCAGACCCTCCACTGTCCTGTCACCCACGCAGCAGTGTTGTAGTCGAGTCACTAAACCTCGAGTCCGAGTCGAGTCTCGAGTCCCCAGTGTTCGAGTCCAAGTCCAAGTCCGAGTCACCAAAGAAAAGTCGAGTCCGAGTCGAGTCCCCATTACCTGAGTCCAAGTCGAGTCCCTATTACCCTAGTCAGAGTCCGAGTCATCAAGGTTGAGTCTGAGTCGAGTTCCAAGATGGCTCCAGTGATCCCCTCGGGCACAGTCAAAGATCTGACATACAAATAAAAAAGGTCTACATTAAACAAAAATGACACAGCTGTCACCATTTCAAAGGGAGTTTATTTACTTTGTGACACGATAGCCAAACAAATGCACACCCACACACTCGCACACATACATGCGCAAGCATGCGCGCACACACACATTTTTAGAACAGTCTGAATTTCTTTGACATTCTGAACATTGGATGTGCTTCAAAACACATTGATAGCTGTGAATAGCATGATATTAGCAAATGGTGGAAACAGTATACAGAAGTAAGTTCCACAGCATACAATGCAGTCATAAAAACTAGTCAAAAGACATTGTCTCTCAGGAATAGTTAGGAACAAAAGGCTGGTGGCACTAGTTTTAAGCATACACGTTGCATTTCAAAAACATAAGATCTGACAGCATGGAACTACTCAACCTTGCACGGTGAGGCCTCATCAAAATGCCTCCATGACTAAATACCCTTTCAATGGGCGCACTGGAGGCAGGGATAGAGAATACCTGTGTGGCAATCTGATAGAGGGTAGGGAATTTGGATTTGTTTTGCTGCCAAAACCAGAGGCACGGGACTGAGTCAGAGTCCTGCTCAGCGATCAAGTCGAGGTATGCAGTCAACTGAGCCTGGCCAGATGGCTTCTTCTTGGTGGAGGAGGGAGTCCTCCTATAGTAGGAGAACATTCTCAACTGCTTCTCAGGAGGAGACTCTGAAAGTTCACCTTCCCCTGGTCCTGTTGCTTCCGCTGCATCTGCTGTTGAAACCGCTTGCTTGTCACCCTCTGCCTTTATATACTCTGAAATGAGAGGGGGCATGGGGGACTCATTACAAATATGTTATTGACTACGCCTACATGACAAATGACACGCCTATTCGCTTTATTGTAACACCTTCAATGATATAAACATCACAACAATCAAATAGTTAATCACTTAACTAACGTTAATCAAAACATTTCTCACCTTTGATCTCAGTCTTCAGCACATCTTTGATGTCACTGTCCAGCTGCACATCATGTTCTAGCCACTGGAAGCCAAATGCTGGGTCCAACACAGATGCTATGAAGTAGGCATTGGTGAAAGGAAATTTGGTGGGGCCTCTTCCTTCAGCTGGCTCACATCCTGGTATCTTGACTGCACTGAATACCTCTGCAAACCTTGTTTTCAAGGAGCTCTCCAGAGCTCTCACCAGAGGCCCACAGTATCTGGCTTTTCCTCTTATTTCCTGCAGGTGACAGCGCAGAGTGAGGACACAGGGCACAATCACACTGACGGTGACAGTAGTCTCACCCTGAGTTAGGTTGGTTGCCTCTAAGAACAGATCAAGAACTTTGATCAGTTCTTTAAGCTGAGCATACTCTCGCGGGGATAAGATAAGGCTTTTGTGCCCCTCTGATTCCAACACACTGGACAGCTTTTGCATGTCTAAATGCACATAAGCCTTCACCTTCTTCAGAGTGGAATTCCATCGTGTGGCATTCGCTGTTGGAATTGTTGCATCACCAAAACACGCTTCAAAGCAGTCTTTAAACGAGGTGCCACTGTGGAGGAGGTTGGCTGCACGGGATAGCTTTGCTAGGGTGCCTGACAGCCCACTGGTGTCTTTCAGACCATCTTTTATGACCAACTGCAGTGAATGTGTGAAGCATGATAGTCTCTGCATCTTACAGTTCTCAGCCAAAGTGTCATTGACTGTCTGTTGATCTTCTGGCATCAGGTCTTGCCATATTTCATCATCCTCCTCAAATGTGCTAGGATCATGAGCTTCAGCATCACAAGGATCCTCTAGGGGAAAGCTGGTCTGGAAAGCTTTTCTCATGTTGGATGCATTGTCAGTTATGACAAAGTTGATCTTGTCCTTAATCAGGTATTCTTCAGCACAGCATTCAAACATCATTGCAATCTTCTCTCCTGAGTGTTTCCCATGCACTCTTTTGCAGGAAAGAAGATATGACTGAAGGCTGAGTTCCTGTTTTTTTTATCCATTGCCACTGTGTGTGCTGTCACTCCAAGGAATGACCGCATCTTTCGATCACTCCAAATGTCTGTGGTAACAGCAACACTCGATGCTTCTGCCAGCTGGCTCTTTATCTGTTCTTTCTTGACTTCCACCATTCCTGGAATGGTCACAGAGGAAATTGTGGATCTTGCTATGGACCGGTACTGAGGGTCCAGGACATGCAGCAAGTGCTTGAAGTCCTCGTCAACGATGGAGAGTGGCAAGCAGCACTTAATGATTAGATCTTTTACAAGGGCATAACTTATAGCCTTCTGACGTGGATGTTTGAGGTCGTACATCCTTTGCTGTCCATCATTTAAAAATGATGTGATAGTCTTCTGACCTGAAGCAGCTGGCATCACATCTGAAGCAGTGGAGGCACGGTATTCTTGGAACCTAGGGGAAGATAGGATACACACTTTAGCTTGCTGATGCCAAACTGTTTCAAGTAATCTTTCTCACAGCAAAAAATGTGTAACGTTATGCTATAACAATATGCAATAACAATACAAATGTTACACATTATACACATAGTTGTTTGAACCATAACCAGTTAAGTTACATATTTAGTTATCTATATAACTAACATTACCATATTAGTAGATTAACTAATGTAAGCTAGCTGGATAAATGAAAAGTATGAGAAAAGATACATAATTTATGAGACTAACAGGACAGGGATTAATTAGCAAAACCCAGTCATTTAATTATTGATTTAAGTATGTTACATGCTACCTAGCTGAGCTTTAACTCTCTATCCTCCATGAGTCTGTATGTTTATTCTGTATGGGTCAGGGAGGGTGTGATTTTGTTAGAAGACAGAGCCAGTTCATAGTACTGTTCAAAAGCTACGTCGCGCGTGTCTATTTTTAGAATTTGGCACACCCAATGCTGCATATATGCAAAGAAAAATATCCACATATTTACAGTAGCCTATGCGGTGTCACCAATCACCATACGGTTCGGTAGTTTTCGGTACATTGGGGGGGAAATGCCACATCCGTCAAATCTCGTACCGTCTCCAGCTCTCAAGAAAACCAGTGGCGGCATCCACATTAGCTTTCTTCAATTAGTCCATTTAGCGAGTAATAGCCTACAATTATTTTTATTTGCATTGTAAAGTTGTGCACATTTTATCAAAATTATTTGTGGATGCATATAGGCTAGACTTCTTCCTTCTCCGCACTTGGAGAATATTCATGGCGGAGACCTGCCATGTGCGGATTTGTTATTGATAGTTAAGATTAATGCTAACACGGTAGTTCAGAGTGGTGTGTTTTTTCCGTTAAGTGTATGCTACTTGGTAATTAGCTAAATGATAAATAAGAAAAATCAGTTTTAATCTCCCTATAACACGAAGACGCTGCGTGTTACTTACCAATTCATTAGTGAGCTCGATGGTACGCTCGTACCGAAAGCGAACCGTACTGTGACTTTTCTGTGCAATGCTGCATTAGCATTCTAACAGTAACGTTACTTAACTTACCTATACAATTTCACTTGGTTCTAGTGATATGATGTACCCACACGACCTAACCGAACATCTTGGACCAGTGGTTGAGTTACTTCAGAGACTATTGTTACCGTAGCTAGATAGCTAGCTAGCTAACGTTAACTGATCACCAACCCTATCATCAACTGACTGCATATCACTTACTTTTCTGGGTGCATCCTTGAAAGATATCTGTTGAAGTTTGAGGTTGTCCCGGTCTTCCCCTCAATAGTTCGTTTACATATCGAACATCTAGCAGCGATCTTGCTGGAATTTGTTGTAAAATCTGTGTAAGCAAAGCGCACAATTCGGGGTGTCTCTTTAGGCATCTTCGCGCTACTGAACATGGCGGTATGCACGCCACGTGAATCCGCATGTAGGTGGAACACACGTGCCTGCCCTTACACGAAATTGAATAATGTTACAGTATTAATATAGCTATCAATATATTTTAATAGGGCCTATTATTTAAAAAAAATCTAACAAAAACAGTCTTTATCAATTAAAAAGTCAGAGTCCGGGTCTCCAACTTCCGAGTCCGAATGCAGTAAATTCGCGAGTCCAAGTCCAAGTCCGAGTCATCAGTTCTCAAGTCCAAGTCGAGTCACGAGTCATGAAAATCAGGACTCGAGTTGGACTCGATTCCGAGTCCTGGACTCGAGTACTACAACACTGCCACGCAGACACAACTAAGCCATAGCCACAACCCTTATCTTGCTGAGGTCAAAAGGTGAAGTTGTAGAGCCGAAGTAACGGAGAAGACCGTAGGTTCACACTTTAGCCGTGTAGGCAACTTTCTTTAATCCACGGTAAATCAGCGAGACAAACAAAATCCACAGCTCGACTGAGCGGAGGTGGCAAGAATAACCAGAAAACTGGCTGGACAACCATAACTTAACCCTGCGTTAACCTGCCAGGGCAACCATGACTTAACCCTTAGTTCCTGGGTTGAATTCTGTCCCCAATACGTGTCCACCACATGAGCCCCCCCAGAATTCGCCCTAGTAATCGAAGTCAGGAAGGCGCGGGTGGACGACAGGCCGTCCGCGGCGGCTCCGGATAACAGGGGCCGGAGTGTCTGTGGGAGGCATTGACGCGGGCCTGTGGAGGTCGGCCTGAGGAGCAGAAGAGGCAGCTCGGGCCTCCACGGGGGGAGGAGGCGGAGCCGGGGGACGACCGCGACGAGGAGGTTGGGCTAACTCCAACGGCTGCGTCAAGTCCAGGTGTGCGGGTTTAACTCGGTCCACTGAAACATGCTCGGCCGTGCCCCCAAAATCCACCACCAGGTGCTTAGTTCCCCGTTCCAGGACGCGGAAGGGGCCGTCATAAGGGGGTTGCAGAGGGGGGCGGTGTGCGTCGTGACAGATGAACACGTAGTCCGCTGACTGCAGACCTGGGACACCGGAGCGCCGTGTTGGGCGGTAGGGACGGGTGTGAAAGCTCTGACCCCGTCCAGCAAGGAGGCTCGTTGGTCCACAGCTGACCAGGGACGCGTTGCATTGGGCATGAAATCGCCTGGGACTCGCAGCGGCGTGCCGTACACCAGCTCCGCAGAGGAGGCTTGTAGGTCTTCCTTCGGGGCGGTCCGCAGGCCCAGCATGACCCATGGGAGCTTGTCAACCCAGTTGCAGTCCTTGAGAGTAGCCCGAAGCGCAGCCTTCATGGACCGGTGGAAGCGCTCACATAGGCCGTTCGCCTGAGGGTGGTAGGCGGTAGTGCGATGAAGCTTGACGCCCAGAGCCTCACCCACATCATTCCATAGCTCTGAGGTAAACTGTGGCCCACGGTCAGATGAAAGGTCGGAAGGCGTACCGAAACGTGAGACCCACGACCCAATAAAAGCCCGGGCCACATCAGCAGACGTCGTGGATGCCAGGGGAACAGCTTCAGGCCAGCGCGTAGTCCTGTCCACCACAGTGAAGAGGTAGGTGAACCCATGGGAGGGGGGTAGGGGACCAACCAGGTCGACGTGGACATGGTCAAATCGTCTCTCCGGCACTGCGAAGCGTTCCAGGGGCGCCTTAATGTGGCGGTGTATCTTAGCCCGCTGACAGGCAACACACGAGTCGGCCCACGCTTTCACGTCTCTCTTAAGTCCCTCCCACACAAACTTAGCAGAGGTCAGGCGCACGGATGGCTTACCGCCTGGATGAGAGAGGCCGTGCACAGCTTCAAATACGGGGCATCTCCAGCTGTGCGGGACGATGGGCCTGGGCTGTCCTGTGGAGACGTCACACAGGAGGGTGACACCTGTGTCGCTGAAAGGAACGTCCTGCAGGCGGAGCCCCGTGTCGGAGGCCCGGAGACGGAGGATGCTCGGGTCCGTGGCCTGGTCAGCAGCCATCTGTGCATAGTCAAGGCCTAGGTGGACCGCTCCAATCACTGCCCTAGACAGGCAGTCAGCTACCTGGTTAGACTTACCAGCGACGTGCTGGATGTCGGTAGTGAATTCCGAAATGTAGGAGAGTTGTCGCTGCTGGCGAGCGGACCATGGCTCGGCCGTCTTGGACATGGCAAACGTGAGGGGCTTGTGGTCCACGTACGCAGTAAACTCGCGGCCCTCTAGCAGGAAACGGAAATGCCGGACGGCGAGCCAGAGACCGAGGAGTTCCCTGTCAAAAGTACTATACTTGCGCTCTCGGGGTGTAAGCTGGCGACTGAAAAAGGCCAAAGGCTGCCAAGCCCCACCCACCCACTGTTCGTGAACCGCACCAACAGCATAGTCCGATGCATCCGTGGTTATGGAAATAGGCGCTGTGGGTGAAGGATGCGCTAGCAGGGTAGCCTGGGAGAGCGCAGCTTTAGTCTCGGTGAACGCACGGTCCCGCTCTGCTGTCCAGTCGACCGCCTGGTTGGGGGACATGCCTTTCAGCGCCTCGTACAGTGGCCGGATGATAAAGGCGGCTCGAGGAATGAAGCGGTGGTAGAATGTCACCATCCCGATGAACTCCCTGAGCGCACGAGCTGTTTGGGGGCGCGGAAAGGCCGCCACCGCTTCCACCTTTGAGGGCAGGGGGACTGCCCCGTCCCCAGTGATGCGGTGCCCGAGGAAATCAATGGTTGTCAGCCCGAACCGGCACTTCGCCGGGTTGACGATCAGCCCATGCTGGCTGAGGCGTGTGAAGAGGGCATGAAGATGGGACAGGTGTTCTTCCTCGGAGGCGCTGGCGATGAGTATGTCGTCCAAATAGACGAAGATGAAAGGAAGGCCACGGAGCACTGAATCCATCAGCCGCTGAAAGGACTGGGCCGCGTTTTTGAGTCCAAATGGCATTCGTAGGAATTCAAATAGGCCGAATGGGGTTGTCACCGCTGTCTTGGGGATGTCTGAGGGGTGCACGGGAACTTGATGATAACCACGGACCAGGTCGACTTTTGAGAAGACGCATTTGCCAGACAGGTTTGCAGAAAAGTCCTGGATATGCGGGACAGGATAGCGGTCAGGCGTGGTGGCGTCATTTAGTCGGCGGTAGTCCCCGCATGGGCGCCAACCTCCATCAGGCTTAGCGACGATGTGGAGTGGGGACGCCCACGGGCTGTCAGAGCGGCGGATGATCCCCATGCGTTCCAGGTGCTCGAACTCAGACTTGGCAATGGCGAGTTTGACGGGGTCGAGACGCCTGGCTCTGGCGTAGACCGGGGGCCCCTTCGTAGCAATGTGATGCTCCACCCCATGCTTAGCGGTGGGTGCAGAGAAGGTAGGCTGGGTGAGGTCAGGGAACTCAGCGAGGAGGCGGGTGAACTTGTCTGCCTCTGAGAGAGAGTTGGCTAGACCTGCATAGGCCGCTTCCCTCCGCGTACATGCGAAGGAGGAGAAGGTTAAGGCATCGACCAGACGGCTGTTCTGAATGTCCACTAGCAAACCGTAAGCGCACAAAAAATCAGCTCCGAGGAGGGGAAGCGTTACATTGGCCATGACGAACTCCCACGTGAAACGTTGTCCACCAAAACACAGTTCTACAGACCGCACGCCGTAGGTGTGGATAGGGCTGCCGTCAGCCGTCGCCAACTGGGGGCCCCGCTCCCCGCCCATGATGTCGACGTCAGTAGCAGGGAGCACGCTTCTCTGTGCGCCCGTGTCACAAAGAAATCGCCGACCAGAGATGGTGTCGAGGATGAAGAGTAGCCTGCTCGTATCGCCAACACTCATGGCCACTACTGAGTGTTGGCCCTCTCGTTTCCCGTCGGCCTGTAGTTGCAGGGGGAACGGCACCGTTTAGCTTTCGCACCAAATCGAGCGTGGTACATACAGAGTCCAGAGGGCTTGCAGCGGTCTGATGCTGTGGCGCCACCGTCGGGCCACGCCCGCGATGTCGGCGGGGGGCCAGTGAAGGTAGGAGCCAGCACCCCGGCATGGGAGGAACGTTGTGTAGCGACGAAGAATCGGTCAGCCTCCTTTGCCAGCTCACGGGGATCAGTGATGGTGGAGTTAGCGAGCGCAGTCTGGACGTGGGGCGGCATGTTGCGCAGAAACAGCTCCATAAACAGGAAACATGGCTTTTCTTGACCCAGTAGGTTTAACATCCTGCTCATTTGCTCCGATGGTTTGCCATCTCCCAAGCCCTGAATTGCGAAGAGGCGACGTGCTCTCTCCGTTGCTGACAGTTCAAAAGTTTCAAGGGGGAGATGCTTAAGTGCGGCGTATTTACCATCGGCCGGTGGGTTGGTTATGAAACCGCTTATCCTGGAAGCCGTAGCGCACCCCAGCGCTGCCACTACGTAGTAGTACCTGGTCTCGTCTGCTGTTATGTCTCTGAGCGCGAACTGTGCCTCAGCCTGCGCGAACCATGTAGCCGCGGAAGACTCCCAAAACTCCGGCAGTTTAATTGCAACGGCGTTCGTAGCCATAATGTGTGTGGTTTCAGAAAACTTATCCGAAAACCGACGTCGGGGTCACCAGTGTAGAGCCGAAGTAACGGAGAAGACCGTAGGTTCACACTTTAGCCGTGTAGGCAACTTTCTTTAATCCACAGTAAATCAGCGAGACAAACAAAACCCACAGCTCGACTGAGCGGAGGTGGCAAGAATAACCAGAAAACTGGCTGGACAACCATAACTTAACCCTGCGTTAACCTGCCAGGGCAACCATGACTTAACCCTTAGTTCCTGGGTTGAATTCTGTCCCCAATACGTGTCCACCACAAAGTAAACAATGAAAACCCCATAGAGGATGGATGGATGGATGGATGAGTGGATGGATGATGGATGGTTGGATGAGTGGAAAGATGGATGGATGGATGGACGGATGGATGGATGGATGGATGACGGATGGTTGGATGAGTGGAAGGATGGATGGATGGACGGATGGATGGAGGAACACTTGGACACCAGCATACTGAAGATAGAGGGCTTATAACTTATAACCTCTTCACCTACAAACATATGTAAGGTCTCTAATGAAAGAACCTCTTTGAGGTTGCTTACTCAATATTTAGATTATATGCATGTCATTGTGACATACAGTATCCTAATGGCAGAAACACACTGAAGTCTCTTGACGAAGCATGCCTTATAAGATAGGCTACATTGAGCTTCAACGGGCTAGCAGGCTGCTGCGGATCTTCACTGTTCTTTGCTATAGCGGGGGTCATTAAAATATCTATTTAGCTGTCTATCAATATAGCTGTCTGTCAATCTATCTATGTAATGTGGGTCACCAGCGACAATTTGACATGTAGCTATGCAGCCCACGGCGGTAAGGTGCCGCGAGAGGTACCGATCATCGGCGCCCTCTGTAACCGGAGAAGGGTGCTCATGTCCGGGTAGCCTACGCCCTGAGCGCCGGTGTTGTGCCGAAATCCCACTCCCCGACAGAATCTCACTCCCCTTCACATAAGCGGTTGTAGCTCCGGTTGTGGGGGTGATAGAGACATGAGCCCGGACACGTTTTTATACGCATGAGTCCCCTGAACACATAGAAACCAACCCTAAGTCGATCGGAGCTTTATCGACCGAGTTATGGTTACTTTTCTGCACCTACCCCTAACCACCTAGCCTGGGTGGGCAAGACGCAAAATGGAGGCATTTGCCGGTGTGGGAGTAGGTGCGGAAAACAAGCTATAGCTCGGCCGAGAAAGCGCCGATCGACTTGGGGTTGGTCTCTCCGTGTTCAGGAGACTCTGGCGTATATAGAAGTATATTGGCTCATGTCTCCAGCACCCCCACAGCCGTAGCTACAACCACTTCCGTGAGGGGGAGTGAGATTCTGGCGGGGAGTGGGATTTGGGCACCTTAACTGAGAGTTGGCGAAGTTGAAAACAACTTCCGGTCACGTGGCTTTGGTAGAACGCAGGTAAACCTTCGGCTAAGCAACTCATCCCTTTCAAGGGCAGATCACTTCACAACTGCATGTGATGGCACATTTACCTCCATATGTGTCGGGGCTGTACCTTGATAGTCTCTCCATGGTCCTGTAAGTTCTTTCTAAATATTAATTATTGTTATAATTTAAAATATAATGTTGTCGCTTGAAATTGTGTATTACAATTATTGAAAAAGTCAATTGGTCAATGATTTGGAAATGATAGGCCTCTGAAAATGTGATGTTTCGTCCAGTTGTCAGATAATACTTCCGCCTTCTCTGAACTCGTCGACGCTGTTCATGCATTGTAGTCGTGTCATCCAATCCGTCTTCTTGGGATGGTTCATTGTTTCCACTTCCAAATAGTGTCTCTTGAAACCATTATAGTTACTTATAACCATTATAGTTACTGCGAAATTTGAAATTGACCAACAAAATGTACATTCTTTGCTTGGTCATATTGGCTCAGGCAACACTATTTGTTTTATTTGATCAGATCTACTACCGGTTACAAATAGTTTCCTCACCTTTGTTGACATATGAAGAGTGCAGGTATTGTGTAGAACACAATCCCTGTACTGACATATAGGCTTTACTAAATGATGTTTTTGGGTCATTCTACCTATCTATCCCTTCGACATCTGTTTATGTGCAATGTACACTGACAGAATAAATATATAGCTTTTCAGATTCAATTGTTGCATTTTGTCCGCCTTCTCTTGATGGCACCAGTTACCGAGGTTGGCTCTATTGCCACATACAGTAATACTCATCCAATGTTGTCTTTTTTGGAGGTTAGAGAAACCCTCATCTTCTCCAACCGGTCGAGCT
The DNA here is from genome assembly GCF_029633865.1 of Lampris incognitus. Taxonomy (NCBI): domain Eukaryota; kingdom Metazoa; phylum Chordata; class Actinopteri; order Lampriformes; family Lampridae; genus Lampris; species Lampris incognitus. The sequence continues at coordinate 12,388,441 of NC_079229.1, forward strand.
ACAGTATACCGGTGATCAGAGTTGGCTAATGCAGCTATGAGCTAGCAACTCGTGGCGAAACATGGGCTCATGTCATGTTTTGAGAAATCACCTTCGTGGTCCTCGTCCTCGGGTCCGTTGATGTGAAGAAAACAGCCACACGTTTTAGGAGATTAAAATGATTTTATTTGAGTACAGATCTGGAGACACACTGTCAATCCGTCGTGTGTGTCTGACTTCTTTGTGTGTCCTGGTGGGTTATATAGACCCCCCTGCTTCTCCTTTACGACACCTCTGGTCTTGATTATCCTATCAATAGAACCTTTTGGTGGTTGAGCTTTAAGAAGTGCTCATCCTGTTTCAACCTACTGATCTTAGCAGGGGGTCCTCCTCGTACCAGACACGGTGTCTCTCCCAAGGCCCCAGGGGGGGGGCAACCCCCTCCCCTACCCACATTCTTGTGGGAGACCTGCAATATATTTGTCTACATGAAGGTGTCTTCTTCACCCTCTGTTCTGGTTACATACATTGGTTACATACAGAGTAATACAAAATACACTCGAATTATATTTAATATCAATCAACAATTCCCCCTTTTGATCTCCTCTAAGGAGATCACTAAAAGGCTTCTAACTCCTGATCTAAGGGGTTCAGGACAAACAGGGGCATCATAGGGGGCGGTAGTTCCCCGTCTTTATGCTCGATAGCCGTGATGATGAGCCGGTTTACCAGGGAATGCAGGCTGCTGGGTCGCCGATCTGCTGGACCGTTCCTCCCGAATCAGCTTCTTCTAGCCGGGTATGTGATCGTCCGGCCGGGTTCCTCTATGACCTAGGGGAGAGGTTACCAGCACTTTCACCCTGTTCCAAGCTAACAGTGTGGTTTGGTGTTTCGCTGGAATCTGGTCTCTCTTCCTGGGGAGACGTTGCCTCCTGTAGGCCCTCTGGTATAGCGTCTAGGGTCCGTCCGGGCTCCTCCGCGACAGCACACTGGCTCCAGTGGTACCAGACTTCTCCTTTCCCTTTCAGCCGGACTGCATGAGACGTCCTCTCTACCACCTCGTAGGGTCCGGTCCACCGGGGCTCCGCCCACTTCCGCTGAATGGCTCGCAACAGGATCCACCGCGCCTGGGGGAGGGTGGATTCCAGTGCCGGCGTGCGTCTTTCGCCAACCTGTCGGGAGAAATCTGAAACCAAAGCCTGTAATTCTTTAAAACATGTGCTTTTAGTTCCCCCCATTGACTCTAGTCCCTCCGTTGGGGCCGCCCCTGGCCCCGGAAACTGTCGCCCCGTCATTAATTCATATGGGGTGAACCCGGTCCTCTGATTGATCGATGACCTAATCGTCATTAGTGCCAAGGGAAGGGCCTCAACCCAATTCATTTTAGTTTGAGCACAAATCTTAGCCAGTTTCTGTTTGAGGCTTTGATTCATTCTTTCTACCTTGCCCTGGGACTGTGGATGGTATACGGTCCCAAAGGCATGTTTCAGTCCTAATAGGCTCTCGACCTTTCTGAGGTCGGCCCCCTTGAAATGAGATCCGTTGTCGGAGCGGATTTTGGAGGGGAATCCATGTCGAGGAATGTAATGGTTAATCAAGCATTTTATAACAGTGGCGCTATCTTCCTTTTTTGCCGGCCATGCCTCCGGCCACCCTGTCAATTGATCCACACACACCAACAAATACTGGTGTCCTTTCACCCTCTTGGCTTCCCCCATATCCATATAATCCAATACTACCTCTTGTCCTGGACAAGAGATCAGGGGAAATCCCCCCATCTCAGGTTTTATGGTGGGGCGTGGATTACACTGAGTGCAAATGGGGCAACTCTTGACGTGGTATTTAGTCATGTTGGTCAAAAAAGGATGCCACCAACGGCAAAGATTTCGATTCATCTGAACAGCCCCTACATGCCCTATTCCGAGTCTGAGTATATGGTTACCCTTTTTTTTCCTTGTTTTTTCTTCTTTTTTTCACTTAATCCTACCAGCACTCTTATTAGTGCGAGACCGAGGGTAAACAGCCGCATTATTGTCAGTGCACGACCTCATGCGCGTTTTTAAATGATCTTACGCGTGCGACGAATCTCCCAGGGTTTTGCTGAGGAATCTCGGCGACACCGACCAAACGGACCACCCGCCTCTCCCTTTCTTAGGTTATTGGGAGATCGGTAACTATGTTCTTGTCCCGAGAAGATCAGTCCGCCGGTTGTCCGTTTGGCGAGCGACGTGAGATCCCACTTCTGACACCAAATTGTGGATTTTCTTATCCTCTTAATGGGCTCTTGCCCCAGCAACCTCTGGGACGAACAATCATTGGACAAATATTGGAGCAAACAGAAAATCTCTAATGCATCTGCAGATGGAGAGTCATATAATCACAGAAGTCAGTCTGTGAGGATATGCTCCGCCCCTATACTGGAGATAGGGGTTTTTATAGCACAGTCCGTCGTGTCATGCCCTATGTTTCCTGCATTAACCAAGGTGTTGTCTTACAAAGGAATGCAGGAAAACATCAGTCATGTTCTGTGCCTGGTGAGTGTCTGTAGATTTATTCTTTTACTGCCCCAGGCCGGAGTGGCCCTCATGTTTTAGTGACCCCTTGTTGTTATCTTTACTGCCAAAGGCTAGGGAGGCCCTCATGTGTTAGTGACCATTTGTCGTCTGCAGTGTATGAGAAGTTTCATACACACAGAGAAGTGGAAAACTACAGAGTACCTACGGAGTGCACATGGAGTACTATTTGTACTCCACAATTCCCCCCTTTTGTTCATCATTGAACACCCAAAGGTAACATAGAAATAATACCAATCAGCACACATAACATGCATATACAGAAATGAGAAACAGCCATGAGAACAACCGGAATCGAAAGGGTTAACCAGTGTTCGTCATAAAGTATCATTCAGACGGGGGAGTCGCTGTCATTGGAGGAGGTGTAGGAGGATTCAGAACCGAAGTCCTTGTGGGGGGGCGAGGAAAATCAGTGGTGGAGAGGGGGAAGATGAAACAAGATCCCCGTCCTGTTGGGCAAGGAGGTGATAATACACGAGCTGAGTAGCAATAAGGCCGTGTATCAAACGCCGAACTATGGGCACGATGCAGCAGGTGAGGAGTAGCAGGACACCCAGGAAAAGTGATGCTGCTTCGGCTAGGCGAGTAAAAGACATCAGGACCCATTATTTGCATCAGCATCTCTGACATGAACTGCACCGGATCTCTACCGGCCTCACTGCCTTCAAAAATGTTCAGTACATGGAGATTGACCCTCAGAGATCGGTTCTCGAGGTCGTCGATTCGGTCCTGCAGAGACAGGTTTTGGGTTCGGACCATTTTGATGGTGGACTCAGCTGCAGTTAAACGTTCAAAGTTGTCACTGGTTACAGACTCCACAGAGGCAAGGCGATTTCGGACTCTCAAAGCCAAACCCAAGTCTATGGTCTCCAGAGCTAGCTAGTTGGTGCTAGTCTCATCTAGACAACCAGAGGGGTCTTCATGTGTGGGGGGATTGGCCGGGCCAGGAGCAGACCACCCTGACCTCCTCTCTCACCCGGAAGCTAACCGGGACACCATGGAGACCACCCTTACACAGACACAGCTCCTACAGCCGCGCTATGTGGCGGGTTGCTCTTAGTTCTGTCCAGCCGGGAGGTTGTCTTCCCGTGGAGCATACCCTGGGCCCCTAGACCCGGTACCACGGAAGTGGGGGTGTTACTCAGCCCGTCTGGAGGAGGGGGAGGAGCAGGTGGTGACAATATCTGGAGGGAAAAACTTTCAGAGAGAAACTGCACAACACTTAAAACACTGTCATTCTAGGATTCTGAAGATTCATAGTCAACTTGATTCAGTGTTCTTCAGATACTTCCGCTATGATCCAAGTTTGTATCCGATTGTTTCTTATGAAGTAAAAAATCAAAGAAAACTGTACAGAAGAAGGCTCACAACCATTCTAAATTTCAATTCCTCATTCCCACTACCCCTCTTTTTACACAAGAACAGAAGACATTGTGTCAACCCATTTAACCATGAAGGAGAAGAGAAAAAAAATGAAAGTATGATATTGTGGCGGACACTAGGGGCTATGCCTCTCACCCAGCAGGACTGTGAGCTGGGGGCGTGGTTTACGTTCCCGGTCTCGCCGGGGCAGGGTTGTTCCTGCTGGAGTTGGTTTTTGGAGTTGAGGAATAAACATCAAACTCGCCTTGGTCTCATGTGTTTTTCCTCATTCCTGCCACATTGGTGACCCCGAATTGAACATGTTTGGAGCAGAAGATGTGTGTGAATCCACTTCGGCCACGCCGCCCCAACTCTCACAGCCGGCCGTTCTCGCCGCGGCTGTGAAGCTCCCAGAGTTCTGGCAGAGCGACCCGGCCTCGTGGTTCCAGCATGTCGAGGCGCTGTTCCACCTGCGTGGAATCTCCGCGGACGACTCCAGATACTATCTGGTCGTCGCTGCGCTGGATCAGCAGTCCACACGCCGGGCCATGCAGCTGTTGCGCGCCCCTCCGCAACACGATAAATACGTCGCCCTCAAACATCTTCTGCTCCGGAGGTACAGCCTATCTGCCGCAGAGAGGGCAGATAGGATCCTTTCCCTATCCGGTTTGGGCGACGGGACGGCTGTGGATCTCATGGACAATATGCTGTCGCTGCTAGGCTCAGACGAAGGTGGGTTCCTTTTCCCGCACGTTTTCTTGCGCCAGCTCCCGTCTCCTGTGCGCGCGGCTTTGGCTAACTCCCCGTGTCTGGCCGCTGGTGACTGCCGAGGTTTGGCTGAGGAGGCCGATCGGGTCCTGCTGGCTACCAGACGGTTCTCTGTGCAGAGTGTGGCATCGGAGCCTCTGCAGCCGACGTCGGAGGACGCGGACCCGGCAGTGGTGGCTGGAGTGACTAACCGGAGACGGCGCGGGAGAGGCCTCTGTTTCTTCCACCAGCGGTTCGGCGGCAAGGCGAGGCGCTGCGTCCCTCCGTGCGGGAAACGGCGGGAAACTCCAGGGCCAGCGCTCAGTAGCAGCTGTGGGCGCTGGCGGACGTAGTAAGCTGCTCTTCATTAAGGACACGATGTCAGGAAGACGGTTTCTGGTGGACTCAGGCTCGCAAAAGAGCCTACTCCCTCCTGCTAAGACAGACAGGTCGGCCGAAGGCGGCGGCCCACAGTTAAGTGCAGCTAACGGTTCGTCCATTGCGACGTTTGGCACAAGGTTGGTGACTGTTTGCTTCCACGGGCGCCATTTTGAGTGGGACTTTGTAGTGGCCGCCATTACTGTTCCTAATATCGGCGCGGATTTTCTGTGTGCTAATGGTCTGCTGGTTGATGTTTTAAACCGCCGTTTAATTGATGCTGTGTCTTTTGCCACTGTTCCGTGCGAGACAAGGGGAGCCGGGCCGTTAACACACGCTAACTTTTTAGCATTAGGGGATGTTTTTCAGCGTTTGCTGGCGGATTTTCCATCGGTGACTACGCCTGCCTTTTCCACCGCGGTTACTAAACACGGGGTAGAACATTTCATTCCCACTCTGGGACCACCAGTTTTTGCGCGCGCGCGGCGCCTCGACGCAGTAAAATTGGCTACAGCTAAGGAGGAGTTCGCCATCATGGAGCGTCTGGGTATAGTGAGACGTTCCAACAGCCCGTGGGCCTCGCCGCTTCACATGGTGCCCAAGGCGGATGGGTCGTGGCGGCCTTGCGGTGATTTTCGCCGCCTGAACAACGTCACCGCCAATGACCGCTATCCCATCCCACACATACAGGACTTTTCCATACGCCTGGCAGGTACCACTATTTTCTCTAAGGTGGACCTGGTGCGCGGCTATCATCAGGTTCCCGTGCGCGCAGAGGACGTGCCCAAGACCGCAGTGATCACCCCGTTTGGGCTTTTCGAATTCATGCGCATGCCTTTTGGCTTGAAGGGGGCAGGGCAAACCTTTCAGAGGCTGATGGACTCGGTGTTGCGTGACCTTGATTTCGTGTTTGTTTATCTCGACGACATATTAGTGGCCAGTCCGTCAGCTGACGAGCACCTAGCGCACCTGAAACAGGTTTTCCGTCGTCTGGACGAACACGGCCTGATACTCAACCCGGCCAAGTGTCAGTTTGGACTGCCGGTGAGTGACTTCTTGGGTCACCGCATTTCGCCGCAAGGCGCGGTCCCCTTGCCTTCTAAGGTGCAAGCGGTGGCGGAATTTCCCCGCCCGGTCTCTGTTAAGGCATTGCAGGAATTCTTGGGAATGGTGAATTTCTATAACCGTTTCCTCCCTCGCGCTGCCCACCTCCTTCAGCCACTTTACGAAGCCCTGCGGCTTAAGAAGGCTAACGACCCTGTCGACTGGACTCCCGGACAGGTCCAGGCCTTTGACGGAGCTAAGTGCGCCCTGGCTAACGCTGCCCTCCTCGCCCATCCCACACCCACGGCGTCCATAGCTTTAACAACCGATGCGTCTCACATAGCCGTGGGGGCTGTGGTTGAACAGCGTGTGGCGAATGCGTGGCAGCCGCTCGCATTTTTTAGCCGCAAACTGCGAGATAGCGAGCGCAAGTACAGCGTTTTTGACCGGGAGTTGCTGGCACTGCACCTTGCAACCCGGCATTTCCGCTTCCTGCTGGAGGGTCGCCCATTCCCGGCTTATGTGGATCATAAGCCGCTGACTTTTGCCATGTCCAAGGTGACTGAGCCGTGGTCTGCTCGTCAACAGCGCCACCTAGCGGCGATCTCCGAGTTCACAACGGACATTCAGCATGTGGCCGGGAAGTCCAACCCTGTTGCTGATTGTCTGTCACGTGTGCTTGTGTGTCCTGTGCACCTCGGTGTGGATTTCTCCGCTATGGCTGCCGACCAGCCCAGTGACCCGGACGTCCTTGCCCTTAGGTCAACGCGTACCGGTCTCAAGCTAGAGGACGCTGTGATGCAGGAAGGCAGTCCTGCCCTCCTCTGCTATGTCTCCACCGGCCGTTCCCGCCCCGTTGTTCCAGTGGCCTGGCGCCGTCGAGTTTTCGATTCGATTCACTCCCTCTCGCACCCTGGAGTTCGGGCATCGGTGAAGTTGGTCGGCTCCAAGTTCGTCTGGCCTGGCCTCCGCAAGGACGTCAAGGGGTGGGCAGCTGCATGTGTAGCGTGCCAGCGCGCTAAGGTCCACCAGCACACTAAATCGCCCCTCGAACCGTTTCCGATCCCGGCCAGACGTTTCGACCACGTGCATGTGGACCTGGTGGGCCCTCTACCTTCTTCACAGGGTTTTACGCACCTGCTCACAATGGTAGATCGGACCACCAGGTGGCCAGAGGCTGTCTCTCTATCCTCCACAACATCCTCGGATGTTGCACGCGCTTTTCTTTCCTCCTGGGTCGCCCGTTTCGGCACTCCGTCAGATATCACCTCAGACAGGGGCCCCCAGTTCGTGTCAGAGCTCTGGTCGGCACTTGCGCGATCCTTGGGTGTGCAGGTACACCGCACTACCGCGTATCACCCTCAGGCTAACGGGTTGTGTGAACGTTTTCACCGGTCGCTCAAGGCAGCGCTGCGCGCTGCGCTCTCGGATGGTAACTGGGTGGATCGTTTACCTTGGGTTATGCTCGGGTTGCGTTCGGCTCCTAAGGAGGACCTCGACGCGTCACCCGCTGAGCTGGTGCTCGGTCAGCCACTCCGCGTCCCTGGGGAATTTTTGCCTGGGAGTTCCGCTCCTCGACCCCGTCCGGCCGTTTATCCTTTTTTGTCCGACAGCACTCGGGTTCCAGGCCCCGTTCACCACTGTTTTCCGCGGTCGTTCGTGCCTGTGGAGCTCATGTCGGCTCGTTTTGTTTTTGTACGGCATGATGCTCACCGCTCACCCCTCCAACCCCCATACGATGGCCCATTTCGGGTTCTTGAGACGGGTCCTAAGGGTTTTGTGCTAGATATGGGTGGGCGTAGGGAGCGTGTCACGCTGGATAGGCTTAAACCGGCGCACAGGGTGGCAGGCGAAGTTGTGTTTCCGGCCCAGGTTCCCCGTCGGGGTCGTCCTCCTTCCAGGACCCCGGCAGTGTCTTCACGGGTTCAGCGTTCTGCTTCTCAGCCGGCTTTGGACTGTGTTTCACCTACTGTTTCGGCTGAGGGACGGCGCAGCCGTTATGGCAGGCTGCTTAAGCCTCCAGTGAGACACTAAGTTTCTTTCCAGGAGTCCCTTCTGGGTGTTCGGGGGGGGGGTGTGTGTGGCGGACACTAGGGGCTATGCCTCTCACCCAGCAGGACTGTGAGCTGGGGGCGTGGTTTACGTTCCCGGGCTCGCCGGGGCAGGGTTGTTCCTGCTGGAGTTGGTTTTTGGAGTTGAGGAATAAACATCAAACTCGCCTTGGTCTCATGTGTTTTTCCTCATTCCTGCCACAATATGATCAGTTTGTATGTTAGTTGTTAGTAAACCACAAACAATTTCATGCAGTCGAATGAATCGGACTTTCATTTCATCCAAGCTGTTTAAAATGTTCTGAAGTCTGTACTGTTGTACTTATCTGAAATAAATTCTCTTTAAAACTGAAACAGATGAGGGATGATAAAGATAGTTGTCTCAGATCCTGAACGTTCAAATAAAACCTAAATTAATAAAATCATAAGGTATCTTGTAAATCATTGAAACAATGAGCTGTTTGAAGACAAGAAACAAATGCCCCCCACCTTAACCAAATGAAACAACAAGAAGCCCCTTTCAAGGCCCCAAAAAGAGGGGGGTGGGGTTTCAAAGGAAAGAAATGCTCAATTAACAATACAAAGAAATTGATGTAATCAGTTAAAACCAAATAAATCAAACCAAAAATGAGTCTTATGAGGAGGCTCAAACTCATGGTAAAAAATAACATAAACATGGCCATAGCATAGACCTTTAAAACGCAGGACTCAGTAGGTTTCATTCATATTCAAATAAAATGTAATCGTCCTCCACACAAGAAATTGTCAAAGAAATGAATACCCTCTTTTAAAAAAAACATCATAAAATTCACACCTTAGTGTTGAAAAACAAAAAAAGTTCAATTTAACACAGAGGAAAGTCAACATAAAAACAAATAAACCAATGGGTGTCTTCTAATGGAAAGAAAAACAACAACAGCTTAAAACAAAACTGTGGTTTACACTGTCCCTGTTACTCTCAAGGCAACCCCCATCCCCCCAAGGTGTGAAGTGGGTAGGCAGTTGGTTCCCACCAGTTATTCTTTAAAAAAATCCCAGTAACAGAAAGAAAAACAGAATAGGTAAAATTAAAAATATTGCAGCTGTGGCGTTGGACATAACAGAGTTCTGCTTAACAGTTCAGAAAATGAAACAGGGACAGGAATTTCTTCGGTTTAGGGGAATCCTAAAAGAAGTGAGGACAGGATCAATTTAAAGTGAAAAACACACCACAAAAACGTTTCAATGCAACAAAAACAAAAACAAAAACCAAATGGATATATCACATTTTATATGAGGTACCTCAGAAAAAAAGAAATAGATTTCTTGAAAGGATTTGAATAATCAGTGCTTCAGGTTGGTGGCTTTCTAAAGCCAGTTGTTTGTCAAACAGAAACAAAAGCCGGGTTGGGTCTGATAAGGATGCTAAACGAGGTGGTCTCTGAAGACTCCTCTCACACCCCAATTGTCAGGAAAACAAAAGGTTTGGAAAAGCCAAAACAAAACCTCCCCCAGCTTTTATATCCCCTTTTAAGCCACTCTCAAGGACTTGCAACTTCTAAACAACACAAAATGGCCAGACGGACAAACACCACGGAACAAACTATGAACACACACACAGACAAGTCATGTCAAACACAAGTCAGTCAGGGTCAGTCAAGGTGCGGTTTGGTACCAATGGTTTCGTGTCATAGTCCTCTGTAGCTTTTTCTTTCCCTACTTTCACACTCTTTCTTTTCCGATACCACATTATTCTGACCAGTACATCTATTTGTTCCCGTAAGGACTTCCACCGGGGCTTCTCTTCACCCTTTTCACCCGCCACAAATACCTTCCGAACGGAACGGCATCCTCCGCCTTTCTCTCTCCCAATATAATAGCTTCTTCTAACCTCCTTTGTTCTTCCTCCCTTCGTCTCGCCTTTGCCTTGGGACCCTCATTTTTTTGGTTCGTCATCATTTGTATCAGTATGTCGCTCTGCTTCTGCAGGGACTTCCACTGCGGTCCGCTCCCGCTTTTTTCTCCTTCTTCTTTTTCCATTCTACCTTTTACGTCTCCTGTCTATCTGTTAGGGACTCCAACCCTTACTCTATTTAACCAATTGTTCAGGGACTCCAACCCTTACTGCATTTAACCAATTTTTCAGGGACTCCAACCCTTACTGTATTTAACCAATTTTTCAGGGACTCCAACCATTACTGTATTTAACCAATTTTTCAGGGACTCCAACCCTTACTGTATTTAACCAATTTTTCAGGGACTCCAACCCTTACTGTATTTAACCAATTGTTCAGGGACTCCAACCCTTACTGTATTTAACCAATTTTTCAGGGACTCCAACCCTTAGTGTATTTAACCAATTGTTCAGGGACTCCAACCCTTACTGTATTTAACCAATTTTTCAGGGACTCCAACCCTTACTGTATTTAACCAATTTTTCAGGGACTCCAACCCTTACTGAGCTCTATTTAACCAATTGTTCAGGGACTTCAACCCTTACTGTATTTAACCAATTTTTCAGGGACTCCAACCCTTACTGAGCTCTAAGCTTCCCTCCTTTGGGGGTCCTCAATTCCCCGGGAGAGTTTTCCGAGCCTTAATCTCACCCCCTCGTCAGAGAGTGAGTGGGTGCGCCACTACCTAGGATCTTAGACAGAGGACTCCAACCTCTTCTACCGATTATCTCCTTTTTACTCTTACCGTAGGGGACTCCAACCGCTCCTTTTTTGTTAAACTGGTCGCCTTTTCCTTCCCGAGCTTAGTACAATTTAGTAATTCAATCCAATATGCAGATTTCGTTAAAACAGGTTCTGCTTACCTTATTCGTGTTGTGGGTCGACCCCAAGCTCGGGAGGTGTCGGCGGGCAGCCACACTGTCCAATTAGGACTGCTTCTTCACATCCCGGACGAAGCCCCCAATTTGTTGAGAAATCACCTTCGTGGTCCTCGTCCTCGGGTCCGTTGATGTGAAGAAAACAGCCACACGTTTTAGGAGATTAAAATGATTTTATTTGAGTACAGATCTGGAGACACACTGCCAATCCGTCGTGTGTGTCTGACTTCTTTGTGTGCCCTGGTGGGTTATATAGACCCCCCTGCTTCTCCTTTACGACACCTCTGGTCTTGATTATCCTATCAATAGAACCTTTTGGTGGTTGAGCTTTAAGAAGTGCTCATCCTGTTTCAACCTACTGATCTTAGCAGGGGGTCCTCCTCGTACCAGACACGGTGTCTCTCCCAAGGCCCCAGGGGGGGGGCAACCCCCTCCCCTACCCACATTCTTGTGGGAGACCTGCAATATATTTGTCTACATGAAGGTGTCTTCTTCACCCTCTGTTCTGGTTACATACATTGGTTACATACAGAGTAATACAAAATACACTCGAATTATATTTAATATCAATCAACACATGCTATTGCTATGTACAAGCTATAAGGACTGTTAGTCAACTAGGTTAGCAAGTCAGTTACACGAAATTGTTGTGTTAGCCAGAAAATGTCATTTGTGAGGCTCTCCATTCTCCAAAAAATAGCAACCCCCTTCCCCACTTTGCAACGCATTAGCTCTGCGGACTGTGCTAGCTAGCTAACATGCTTGCTAGCATGCTAGCTAGCTGACATTATTAGCGATCTAATTCCACTCTCATTAACTATTTGGACCAAACGTTTAGGCCATACTTTGACAAACAAATGAGTAACATAGCAGAAACGTGTGGATTGTAGCCAAAACGCTCTCAAACAGAACTGCACATGCTACTATATGTGTAAGATAAAGCCTGATGGATATTTCTTCAACTTACCAGAGAAAAGGTCGACGTCGCAATGACAGTAGCGCCGTTGTGCGCGTAGGACATTGTGATTGGCGCGCGAAGGTGTAGTTCCAATAACAACATGTCCTTCCTTCGTTGTTCCCTTGGTCGCTCGATCCCTTCCTAAAGATACTGCTTATTATTATTATTATTATTGTTATTATTATTACAGTGCACGTTTTGTGTTGCCGTTCTAGAATGCAGTAGATGCGCGCACACAAGTCTATACGGTACCTTTTAACTACTATGTAAAATGCGGGCCACCTGCAATTCAACCTGTGTTGCCACATACATGGCTGCTATGTTAAGTTTGCCGAAGCAAATTAAATAAATAAACAGTTTACAACATTAAGTAAGAATTCACATTATATCAATAATACACAGACCGCCCGCTCGTCCCCACTATTCGCGAAATAACATAATTCACGTACTGACGGCTACCATTAACCACCGTTTCTTCATAACGTTACTCGGTTGGACCAAATAAACGTAAGTTTTGCATGTTGTCATGTCTTCCTGAATGACAAAATACAATCCATCCATCTATTTTATTTTATTTCCTCCAAATAAAACATGTGTTTGTTTCCACCGGAAAACTATAGCCGGACAACGTAAACCGGGAACCAGGAAGTCGACGCCCATTATATTGATACGTTCTTTTCGTATATAGTCACGAAATGTATTTGATTAAATTCGTATGTATTTAACGAAAACGTGTGGCCTCCATGCTGATGCAGTTGGTCTTGCAGAGCATTTCAGTATGGGGCCCTCGGTCGTGCCAGGTTATCCTCAGGATGCATTGTAGGCATCTGATGTGGAAGGCCTCAAGCATCCTGAGGTGGTGGCTGTATAGGGTCCATGCCTCACAGCTGTAGAGGAGAGTCGTGATGACAATCCTGCCTCTGGCACTTGTGAGTCTTCTTATGGCTGTAAAGCCCAATCCTCGATCCACACTGTCTGCCACAGACAGAACAGGTGAAATCACTGACTGGGGGTGTAGGTGTGGTACTGGCTTCATGTCTCTTCAGACGTCTTCTGTTCCGTCGATCACCGCGGTCCTTCTCGAGGTTTTGCACCCCTTGTTGACAGAGCTGCCACCAGATGGAGCGTTGGGCGGCATTGTCTTTCAGCTGGCTCGGGTTCAGGCTGCACTTTTTCATGATGGTCTTCAGCTGGTTTTTGTACCGTTTTTCTGGCCCCCTGCCAAGTGGCGGCCAAGATGTAGCTGGCCATACAGCACTTTACGCGGTAAGCGCTCCTTTGGCATCCTGATGACGTGACCGAGCCATCGAAGTTGGTGCTGGGTGACGGTAGCCTCCATGCTGATGCAGTTGGTCTTGCGGAGTATTTCAGTATGGGGCACTCGGTCACGCCAGGTTATCCTCAAGATGCATTGTAGGCATCTGATGTGGAAGGTCTCAAGGGGCCTTACACATCACATCCTTACACGGGGAGACTTACGCACCCGGCTCCTCTTTTCACGCCCGCAAAGAGGGCTAGCCGGCGGCAGTAGCTGAGAGCAGAGAGTAGCAAGCAGAAGCAGCATGCACTAACTACAAGCACTACTACCCAGTATTACTGCACTGACGCATCACACATGCCCTGTGCCGCAGCCATGCACACATGCACACACACACACACACACACACACACACACGACACACACACACACACACACACACACACGACACACACACGCACACACATACAGACACACAAACACACACACACACTAACACAGACATGCAAACACCAGGCACACAAAACAGACATGCACACACACTTATACACACGCACACAAACACACAGATGTACAATTCCACAAAAACAGACATGCCAACACACACAGACATGCACATGCACACAAACACAAATAAACATATGCACACACACACACACACACACACACAAACAAACAGATATGCACACATGCACATGCGCAAAGACAGACATGCACGCACAAACACACAGACATGCACACACACACGCACACAAACAGACAGACATGCACACACAAACTAACGTGCAAACACACAAAAACAGACATGCGCACACACACACATGCACACGTACAAACAGAAAAAATGCACACACACGCAACCACACACACACACAAACACACACACAAGCACACACACATCCCACACAAACACACACACATCACACACACACAAACCCACACACACACACACATACAGACACACACAAACACACAGGGACACACACAAACACAGGCGCACACACACACACACCCAACACAGGCACACACATAAACACAAATACAAACACACACAAACACACACAGGCATATACACATACACAGCATATACACACACACGAACAGCCATGCAGACATGCACACACACACACACATAATCAGACACGCACACACACACACACACACTAACACAGACATGCAAACAAAACAGACATGCACACACACTTATACACCCGCACACAAACACAAACACACAGACGTACAAACCCACAAAAACAGACATACCAACACACACAAAGACATACACATGCACACAAACACAAATAAACAGATATGCACACACACACACACACACACACACACGCACACACACACAAAGAGACTTGCAAACACAAACAGACATGTGCACGCATGCACACACTAACACACACTAACACAAACAGACATGTAAACACAGACACACAAAACAGACAAGCACACAAACACAGACGTACAAACCCACAAAAACTAACATGTGCACACAAACACACAGATATGCACACACACACACACACACACACACACACACACACACAGACATGCACACACACGCACACATGCACACGTACAAATAGAAACAAATGCACACACACACACGCACATGCACATCACACAAGCATACACAAACACGCACCCACACACACACACACACACGCATAACACACAAAATCATAACGCACACACATACACATCACACACACAAGCACACACAAACACATCACACACACACACATCACACACACACACAAACAGACACACACACACAAACCGACATGCACACACATATACACACACAAAAACAGACACACATACACACACACGAACAGCCATGCACATATACACACACACACACGCGCGCACACACACACTAACACAGACATGCAAACACACAAAACAGTCATGCACACACACACTTATACACACGCACACAGAAACACAGATGTACAAACCCACAAAAACACATGCCAACACACACAAAGACATACGCATGCACACAAACCCAACAGATATGCACACACACACACACACACAAACAGACAGACATGCACACACACACACAGAACAGACACACACAGACATGCGCGCGCACACACACACACACACACACACACGAACAGCCATGCACACACACACACAAACATGCACACACACACACAGAACAGACACACACAGACATGCGCACACACACACACACACACACACACACACACACACGAACAGCCATGCAAACACACAGACACACAAAACAGACAAGCACACACATACACACGCACACAAACAGACGTACAAACCCACAGAAACAAACATGCCAACACGCAGACATGCACACACACACACAAACAACCAGATATAAACATATGCACACACACAAACAGACAGACAGACGTGCACACACACACAGACATGCACAGACACACGCACACGAACAGACACACACACACACACAAACAGACGTACAAACCCACAAAAACAAACATGCCAACACGCACACACACACACAAACAAACAGATATAAACACAAGCACACACAAACAGACAGACATGCACACACATACAGACATGCACACACACACGCACACGAACAGACAGACATGCACACACAAACACACGTGCAAACAAACAAAAACAGACATGCGCGCACACACACACACATGCACACGTGCAAACAGAAACAAATGCACACACACACACATACACATCACACAAGCATACACAAACACGCAACCAAACACACACACACAAACACACACACACATCACACACGCAAACATGCACACAAACACAACGCGCACACACATCACTCACACACATAAGCACACACAAACACATCACACACACATCCCACACAAACACACACACATCACACACACTCAAACACATATAAACACACACAAACACACAGGCGCACACATAAACACAAATATACATACACACCAACACACACGGGCATATACTCATACACAGCATATAAACACACACGAACAGCCATGCACACACACACACACACACACACACACACACACACACACACACACACTAACACAGACATGCAAACACACAGGCACACAAAACAGACAAACACACAGACGTACAAACCCACAAAAATAGACATACCAACACACACAAAGACATACACATGCACACAAACACAAATAAACAGATATGCACACACACACACACACACACACACACACACACACAAACAGACTTGCAAACACAAACAGACATGTGCACGCATGCACACACTAACACGCACTAACACAAACAGACATGTAAACACACAAACACACAAAACAGACAAGCACACACATACACAAGCACACAAACACAGACGTACAAACCCACAAAAACTAACATGCGCACGTGCACACAAACACACACACAAACAAACAGATGTGCGCGCACACACACACACACACACACACACAAACAAACAGACATGCACACACAAACACACGTGCAAACACACAAAAACAGACATGCGCGCACACACACATGCACACGTACAAACAGAAAAAATGCACACACACGCAACCACACACACACACAAACACACACACAAGCACACACACATCCCACACAAACACACACACAAACCCACACACACACACACATACAGACACACACAAACACACAGGGACACACACAAACACAGGCGCACACACACACACACCCAACACAGGCACACACATAAACACAAATACAAACACACACAAACACACACAGGCATATACACATACACAGCATATACACACACACGAACAGCCATGCAGACATGCACACACACACACACTAACACAGACATGCAAACAAAACAGACATGCACACACACTTATACACCCGCACACAAACACAAACACACAGACGTACAAACCCACAAAAACAGACATACCAACACACACAAAGACATACACATGCACACAAACACAAATAAACAGATATGCACACACACACACACACACACACAAAGAGACTTGCAAACACAAACAGACATGTGCACGCATGCACACACTAACACACACTAACACAAACAGACATGTAAACACAGACACACAAAACAGACAAGCACACAAACACAGACGTACGAACCCACAAAAACTAACATGCGCACACAAACACACAGATATGCACACACACACACACACACACACACACAGACATGCACAGACATGCACACACACGCACACATGCACACGTACAAATAGAAACAAATGCACACACACACGCACATGCACATCACACAAGCATACACAAACACGCACCCACACACACACACACACACGCATAACACACAAAATCATAACGCACACACATACACATCACACACACAAGCACACACAAACACATCACACACACACACATCTCACACACACAAACAGACACACACACACAAACCGACATGCACACACATATACACACACAAAAACAGACACACATACACACACACGAACAGCCATGCACATATACACACACACACACGCGCGCACACACACACTAACACAGACATGCAAACACACAAAACAGTCATGCACACACACACTTATACACACGCACACAGAAACACAGATGTACAAACCCACAAAAACACATGCCAACACACACAAAGACATACGCATGCACACAAACCCAACAGATATGCACACACACACACACACACACACACACACACAAACAGACAGACATGCACACACACACACAGAACAGACACACACAGACATGCGCGCGCACACACACACAAACACACACACGAACAGCCATGCACACACACACACAAACATGCACACACACACACAGAACAGACACACACAGACATGCGCACACACACACACACACACACACACACACACACACACACACACACACACACACACACACACACGAACAGCCATGCAAACACACAGACACACAAAACAGACAAGCACACACATACACACGCACACAAACAGACGTACAAACCCACAGAAACAAACATGCCAACACGCAGACATGCACACACACACACAAACAACCAGATATAAACATATGCACACACACAAACAGACAGACGTGCACACACACACAGACATGCACACACACACACAAACAACCAGATATAAACATATGCACACAGAACAGACAGACAGACAGACGTGCACACACACACAGACATGCACAGACACACGCACACGAACAGACATACACACACACACAAACAGACGTACAAACCCACAAAAACAAACATGCCAACACGCACACACACACACAAACAAACAGATATAAACACAAGCACACACAAACAGACAGACATGCACACACATACAGACATGCACACACACACGCACACGAACAGACAGACATGCACACACAAACACACGTGCAAACAAACAAAAACAGACATGCGCGCACACACACACACATGCACACGTGCAAACAGAAACAAATGCACACACACACACATACACATCACACAAGCATACACAAACACGCAACCAAACACACACACACAAACACACACACACATCACACACGCAAACATGCACACAAACACAACGTGCACACACATCACTCACACACACAAGCACACACAAACACATCACACACACACATCCCACACAAACACACACACATCGCACACACTCAAACACATATAAACACACACAAACACACAGGCGCACACATAAACACAAATATACATACACACCAACACACACGGGCATATACTCATACACAGCATATAAACACACACGAACAGCCATGCACACACACACACACACACACACACACACACACACACACACACACACACACACACACACACACACACACACACACTAACACAGATATGCAAACACACAGGCACACAAAACAGACAAACACACAGACGTACAAACCCACAAAAATAGACATGCCAACACACACAAAGACATACACATGCACACAAACACAAATAAACAGATATGCACACACACACACACGCACACACACACACACACACACACACAAACGGACTTGCAAACACAAACAGACATGTGCACGCATGCACACACTAACACGCACTAACACAAACAGACATGTAAACACACAAACACACAAAACAGACAAGCACACACATACACAAGCACACAAACACAGACGTACAAACCCACAAAAACTAACATGCGCACGTGCACACAAACACACACACAAACAAACAGATGTGCGCGCACACACAAACACACACACACACACAAACAAACAGATATGCACACACACACACAGACATGCACACACACACATGTGCAAACACACAAAAACAGACATGCGCACACACACACACACACACACATGCACACGAACAAACGGAAACAAATGCACACACATACACATGCACATCACACAAGCATACACAAACACACACACACACGCATAACACACAAAATCATAACGCACACACATACACATCACACACACAAGCACACACAAACACACACAAACACATCACACACACACAAACAGACAGAAATGCACACACACACAAAGAGACATCTGCACACATGCACACACATACACAAACATGCACACACACACGAACAGACACACACAGCCATGCACACTCACAAACAGACACGCACACACACACACACACACACACACACACACACACACACACACACACACTAACACAAACAGACATGCAAACTCATGCACACGCACACAGAGACATACAAACCCACAAAAACAAACATGCCAACATGCACACACACACACAAACAGACAGACATGCACACACACACAGACATGCACAGACACACGCAAATGAACAGACAGACATGCACACACAAACACAAAAAAACAGACATGCGCGCACACACACATGCACACGTACAAACAGAAACAAATGCACACACACACATACACATCACACAAGCATACACAAACACGCAACCACACACACACACTAACATGAACACAAACACAATGCACACACACATCACTCACACACAAAAACATCACACACAAACACACACACATCACACACAGACATACAGACACACACAAACACAAAGGCACACACACAAACACAGGCACACACATAAACACAAATACACACACACCAACACACACAGGCATATACACACACACAAACAACCATGCACACATGCACACACACACACTCAAACAGACACGCACACACACACACACAAAACAGACATGCACACACACTTATACACGAACACACAGATGTACAAACCCACAAAAACAGACATGCCAACATACACACAAAGACATACACATGCACACAAACACAAATAAACAGATATTCACACAAACAGACAGACATGCACACACAAACACACGTGCAAACACACAAAAACAGACATGCACACACACACACACACACACACACACACGCATAACACACAAAATCATAACGCACACACATACACATCACACACAAGCACACACAAACACATCACACATCACACACACACACAGGCACACACACAAACACAGGCGCATACGCACACACACCCAACACAGGCACACACATAAACACAAATACACACACACACATGCACACACACTGGCAAACGCATACACACACACGCACAAAAACGTGCACACACGGACACAAAAACACATACACATCACACATACATCACACACATAGACAAAAACACACTACAACACACACACACACACACACACACATACAGGCACATGCACCACACATACAGACACACACAAACACACAGACACACACATTGCGCACACACACATACCCACAGACACGAGCACACAAAGACATACACACACAATCACACAGGCACACACACGAACACACACAAACACAGGCACATGTAACAGAGTTGAAAATGACCTCACTCAGATAAAGCGAATTCTCCCAAAATTTGTATTTTTACATGTTATTGTAATCCAATGCTTTTTGATGGTTTGTGTAAACCCCAGAGGTTGTACCGCATTCACTAAGGTTAAATAGGAGGCTGCGCGACTGTTTGTCTATTTACTTTCGCTTTGACACATTTTGGGCATTTGCGCTACCCGTACCTTACAGCTAGACCATCTCCGCTGGAGGTAAGCAGGCTTTGGGAGCGCTCCGTGAATAATTTGATATTTTAATAAATGAACAGGTTTTTCTTTGCAAACTATGGGTTGAATATAAATGTATATAAGTTGTACTAACTAATGCTCTCGAAAAGTAACGATAGAAAGTGATTTGTAAGTGTTTTAACCGAGTTAAAGTATAATTTTTGCGGCAACAACGCTGCGCTGTGCGTTATGGAGAGCATTGTTCTTATTGTGGTTTTTATGCTATTTTAGACTTGTATGCAGTCGCGTTGCAGCAGAAATCTCATGCATTGTTGTTTTATTTGTGAATGCAGGTACGTGGTTTATGTATAATGTAAATGTGTAAGAACTTGGTTATGAATATTGCAAGAGTCAAGAATTTCTATGTTAAAACTATACGATCACTCAGTGCGCTATGCCAGTGCTGTCTGTCCTTTTGTTTGGTTTGTTTTGTACTTTTGTTTGCACGAAGATTAATGAGTTGTGCATTTTGATTTCCATGTAAGTTTAGTATGCTATGCAACGCATGAGGTTAGCCAGGAGAAACATTGTTTGCTAGCTCATGCACGAGAGAGCTAGACCATCTCCGCTGGAGACTTGTATGCAGTCGCGTTGCAGCAGAAATCTCATGGATTGTTGTTTTATTTGTGAATGCAGGCAATAAAAGCCACTGTTAGGAACCCCTGGTCTGAATCTCTATCACGAACACCTGCACAAGTGAGGGTCGTAACACACACACATTATCACAAATACATACACACCAAAACACACACACACACACATGCAAACACACACGCAAAAGTACACGCAAACACACACACACACACACACACACACACACACACACACACACACACACACAGAGGGGTCAGTGTGTGGTGACAGGTGTGGGTCTGTGACGGTTCCGCGTGTTCACATCTTTTGTCAGTGGGCGCCACATGACGTCGATCGAGGATGTGCACAACCTTTAAAAGCCACACCTGTTATGTGTTACGATGCTGTCACGTCATCTGCTGAGCCTGCATGATGATGTAGCCTGCACGATGACGTAGCCTACATGATGACGTAGCCTGCATGATGCTGCATCATTCATCCTGCTGTTCTGCAAGTCACTTTCAGGAGCTGGCCGCGGAGGCTGACAGCATTCTTCTGGCCAGTCGACAGCAGTGTGCGGCCGCTCTGCTGCCTGTATCACTACGGACAACGGCGCCAATGTTGTGAAGGCCACCGAACTCAACAACTGGGTCAGACTTTAGTGTTTCGGTCACAGGCTGCAGCTTGCCATCTAAGTGTTTAGAATACTATATTTAAATCCCCCCCCCCTCATACTGCAACACCCTCATACCCCAACTACTTGGTGGGCAGAGAAAAGGGTAGACAATTGTAATGAGAGACCCTGCAAATTGCAGTTGGATTTAAATTATGTTTACATTTATTTATTTGCCTTGTTTGCAGATTTTTATTTATTTCTTTCAACAATCTAGGTAGTAAGGGATATTTTTGTTAGAGTTGAAGAAAAAGTTTTAATGGGAGCTGTGAATATTAAAATTCAATTATTGCTCTACTACTAGGAGTTTGTGTTGACTTTGCCCCCTTCTGGAATTAAACGGTAGTGTCACTTGGCTGATTCCGCCTCAGTAACAACAATACTGGACCTTAGACCACTGCTGGACCATAGACCACTACTGGACCTTAGACCACTACTGGACCTGAGACCAATACCAGACCTGTGACCACTACTGGACCTTGGACCAAAACTGGACCTTAGACCACTGCAGGTGTTTGCTGTTACACAGAATAAATTAGCAACACAATAACACACAAGCTCAATTGAGCCGTGTGTGCACTCCCTTGATCCATGACGCAGCCAGAAACCCACCACACTGATTAAGACAGAAGAGATGTTTTCCCGTTAAGCTTCCGTTGATTTCCCATTTGAACTTGAGTATGTTAAGAGGTCTCACGCGCTGCTGCATGCTGAGTGCCCAGCAGCAACATAGGGGTGTAGAAGATAAGCGCTCCAGAACATGGTGTTTGGATTTAGATGTAGCTGGATCATAGTGGTTTCTCTCTTTTAAGGACAAGATTTGCACAAACTTGTTTATTTTTTTCAAATGCTAAGTTCGACTAACCAAAGCCTCGCAAAAAAAAGTGGTGGGGACAAAATGGGCCATGACAAAAAGTGGTGGGGACGGGGGGGCGCTGGTGAGCAGTAACATGTGAGGACGTCTTTAGATTGAGCTCCTGATCAGGGCGAACTTTTCATTAATATTTTAACTTTTCAGATCAAACACAGATAAATTAGGTTTAACACACACGACACTTAACCGCTAGCACACCGGACTCACAACCCTGTACTTGCATATCGATCATCTAGAAGACGCGATGGGCAAAAACAAATCCAGCAGTGACCAGGCCGCTAAAGCCTCGGGCTCTGTGAAAGCCCCGGACGAGGAGTCTACAGACCTATCTGGGGTGATGGCTGCCATCGCGAGCAGTGAGAGCAAGATCTTGGCACGGATAGATTCATTCACAGAGGATCTGAATGCAAAAATAGACGCTATAAAGGCCGGCATGGCGAAACAAGAGACCCGTCTGAAAGACGTGGAGGAGGGCCTGAACACATACTCAGACAAGACCACGAAAATGGAGGAGGACATCGGCCAGCTAAAATCTGAAGTCGCTATGCTACGCCAGAAGGTAGACGGTATGGAGGGGCGACAACGCCGGTGTAATGCACGCATTGTCGGGATAAAGGAGGGATTCGAGACCAGCGGAGGCCAGCAGCCTACTATTAGCAACGCTAAACTACTGCAGGAGTTACTGGGCCTCAGCTTCACCCCGACCCTAGACTGGGCTCACCGCGGCCTGCGGCACTCGACCAACAAAGGAGAACCCCCCAGGATCATCGTGGTGAAGTTTCACTATTTCTCAGAGAGGGAGGAGGTTTTCCGTAAAGCTGCCCGTTCAGCTCCGTTGAGCCTGCACGGCAAGAGAGTGAGCATCTTCCCGGATTACACCGCGGCAGTGGCGAAGAAGAGAGCGGCCTTCTCCGAAGCTAAACGGCTCCTCCGGAGCTGCCAGGGCGTCAAGTTCGGGATCCAGTTCCCGGCGGTGCTTCGTATCACTTCATCGTCCGGCCAAGAAAAGCGGTTCGAAGACCCATCTAAGGCGATGGGTTACATCAGGGAGAATCTAAAGCCTCAGGACAATGTACAGTAAGATGTTGATAAACTCCAATATATTTGTGGCTAACTGGTATTGGCGGCTAATTGATATTAGCTGCTAAGTGCCAACAGCTAGCGGAAGTAACTAGCTAAGACACCAAGACAACAGGGTAACGTTATGGTTTAACTTTATCTATTTACTTTAACTTTTGTAATTTGAGACTCACAGATAATGTTACATTTTTCATTTAATAAGAATGTCTCATACCTGCTGCCCATTTAAAAAAGCTATTTTTCTGTTTTATTATTATCGTGTGTGTGCATGTATATGTGTGTATGGATGCTAATTATTATGAGACCCGTAACAGTGCTTTGGTGACGACTGCTAGGGCGACACCCAGGTCAGTGTCACTTACCTACAAAGGAACTGTATTATAACTGCTGTTATATGGGTGTAGATATATTTTACTTCCTGTTCTTTTTTTATTTACATTTTTTAAATTTTTTTAATATGGGTGTTGATATATAGTTCTTAGGTATATAAATACTTTTTGGATTTAATATAATCTTAACAAGACCACTGTTCGCCCTGGTTGGGGCTTGTTAGAGGGTTTTTATATGGTTATTTGCCAGGTTATACTAGAAATGGGGGATGCGATCTCTAGGGAATTAGTAGATCAGCATGGGTTCTCAAGGCTCTGTTTTTGTTTTGTAGCTAGTAGGCAGGGACTTTTTCTTTTCTTTTCTCTTTTCATTTTTAGAAAAAATGTTTGACACTCAGAATACAGGTTATCTTCGTTTTTTGAGCTGGAATATAAAGGGAATTCACAATCCAGTAAAGCGTAGTAGGGTTTTTGTACATTTAAAATCTTTGAGAGCTGATGTCATGTTCTTACAGGAAACCCACCTTCGGTCAAGTGAACACACAAAACTAAAAAAAGCTTGGATAGGACAAATTTTCTGTTCCAGGAATGAGAACAGAACGCGGGGCACGGCCATCTTGATCAGGAAGGGTATCCCATTCGTTCCACTACTGACTATTTCTGACCCCAGGGGAAGGTATGTGATTGTGACGGGTAACCTGTATGGTACACCTGGGGCACTGGCAAATGTATATGGACCAAACTGGGATGACCCACTTTTTTTCTCTAGTTTCATAGCAGCCCTCCCAGACTTAAATAATTACCGATTAATATTGGGGGGAGATTTTAATTGTGTATTACATCCATATTTGGACAGATCAAACCCAAGACCTAATAGTAAAGTTTCGAAGGCAGGTGCTGTTATCCATTCATTTATGGAATCCTACTCTCTTTTTGATCCCTGGAGAAGAAACAACCCAACTACTAAACAATACTCCTTTTTTCCCCAGTGCACCATTCTTACTCAAGGATTGATTTTTTTCTCCTGGATAGTAGGGTCCTTCCTATGGTTAGGGGGAGCCAATATAATAGTATTGTTATTTCGGATCATAGTCCTGTACATCTAGATATAGGTTTCATAGACTGCCCTAAACCCCAATGCACCTGGCGATTTGATCCTCTATTACTGTCCAGGGACTCCTTTAAAAATTTTCTCTCCCATCAGATAGATATCTTTATGGAATTCAACCATACTCCAGATATGCCACTAACTATTGTTTGGGAGGCTCTCAAAGCCTACCTTAGAGGCCAAATAAGCTCATACACAGCACATGAGAGAAAGAAACATAAACAACGTCTAACAGAACTGTCCCATAGTATAGCGGAAGTGGACCGTTCATATGCTGATTCCCCAACACCTTAACTTTTTAAGAAAAAATTATTATTAAAAACTGAATTCGACAATCTCTCCATTAAACAAACAGAACAATTTTCCTTAAATCAAAACAGACATTTTATGAGCATGGAGAGAAAGCTGGAAAACTATTAGCCCATCAGGTTAGACAGTCCATAGCCGCTAACACTATTTCTGAAATTTACACAGCAGCTGGGGTAAAGACTGCCGACCCTGACACCATCAATAACCAGTTTAAACAATTTTATATTACCCTTTATAGTTCAAAACCGCCCAGCGACTTGTTGCATATTTCAACTTTTTTAGACGGTCTGACCACACCAAAAATTGCCCTTGAAGACAGAGCACAGATAGACAGAGAGATATCAACAGAGGAAGTGATACAAGCAATTAAATCCATGCAGAGCAACAAAGCACCAGGTCCGGATGGTTTCACAATTGAAATGTATAAAGAATTTGCTACCAAGCTGGCACCAATACTTAACCTGATGTATCAGGAAATTTTTAACCAACAGAAATTGCCCCAAACTATGATGCAGGCAATCATATCAGTGTTACTTAAAAAAGAAAAAGATCCCCTAATGTGTGGCTCCTACCGTCCTGTAAGCTTGTTGAATTGCGACTACAAAATCCTTACAAAAATCTTGGCCACCCGTATTGAAACTGTTGTCCCAACGGTTGTTAACCCTGATCAAACTGGTTTTATACCAGGCAGGCAGTCATTCTATAACATGCGCCGCCTATTTAATGTACTGTACACACCACATTCCGTAGAACAGACAGAAGTAGTGATTTCTTTAGATGCTGAGAAGGCATTTGACCGCATCAAATGGCAATATCTATTTGCTGTTCTAGAAAGGTTTGGCTTTGGTTTCACATTCCTAGCATGGGTTAAAATATTGTATTGCTCACCGACAGCCGCAGTGCGGACGAATAATATTATTTCTGATTATTTTTCACTACATAGGGGCTGCAGACAGGGCTGCAGCCTCTCTCCTTACTTGTTCGATTTGGCAATTGAGCCACTCGCTATAGCTCTTAGGGCAGAGGATGGCATTAAAGGTATCTCACGAGGTGGTAAATTGCATAAGGTATCACTTTATGCAGATGACCTGTTGTCATATATATCCAACCCAATAGAATCTATATCAAGACTATTACTTATAGTCCATGGGCCAGAGCCCAAAATTTCCTATTTCGGTACACTCAAGGTGGCAAAACTTACTTATAATTTTTGAAAGGATCCATGTCTGTAGATGATATTTTGGTATGATAACCATTCCTGAGTGGCAGCTGTATCACAGTTATCAGCTCATGAAGTTAACCACCCCCTAAAGTAAATTGCATTTTAGACGCTGGTGCATATCCTGGTTTAGCCTCATGGTCAGGACATTTTTCAATGTTCTATAATATTGTCTTTGGTATCATTTTAAAGGGGACCTTCTTAGCTTTCATTCAAGCCCTGTTGTGGATATTTCTCACAAATATAGAGGTCACTTGAGCTCTTCAACCCATCAATAACACGCATCTTTCTGCAATGTTCGCCTAAACTATATACTTTCTTTTAGCCCTGTGGCATCTAGGAATATCAGGGACACAAAACACAAAAACTGGAATACTCACAGGACTGTAAAGATTCAGGAAATGTATAATATACCCATACTATTTCATTGTGTGAGGTGACTGTGAACCTTAAATTAGAAGGGCATTATTACTAAGAAACTAACTAGACCAAAGCCAGTTAGTCCATGGGTCAGACCAGATATCGATATCACCCAAGGTGACACAACTTCACTGGTGCCATTTTATTTGGTACACTAACATAAGTAAAATAATACATGATAACCTTTCCAAATGAGCAGCTATTTCATTTTTCTTTCGGGAAACCTGTTTCTGTGCCTCTCACGATTGTGTATTTGCCCAGATTTTTACAAATATAGCATTTCAACACCCCTGGTACTGATTAGCCTAGCTTAAACTCTGGGACAGTTCTTAGTTGGCCAACAACCAAGGATAACCAGTACTGTGTACTTCCATTCATTGTGCTAAGCTAGGCTAGCGTGCAGCCAGATAGCTTTCTACTAAACACATATAGAGGAAACTGGTATCTATCTTCTTGTCTCACTCTGGAGAAGATTGTAAGCTAATTTCCCATAATGTTAGCATGTTCTTTTAATGTATATGTTAATATGATTAGTTAAAGTGGCTACGAGGAACTTTCATCTTGTGTTGATTTTAGCGGCCTCCTGTGGACAAAATACAGCTGTTGCATAGCAACTAGGTAATGTATCTATTTGTGGCTATGTAAGATAAATAATGGTAATATGACGCTGGTGAAGCAAAGTAAACTTTGTTTTAGTAGTGTTCATACACCTAAGTTACATGTATTTGTTTGTATGTGGCAGGTGAAAACTGACTGAATATGGCCACTGGTGAACAAGCAAGTTTTTACCCAATACCAAAGCGCCCACGGGTGGAGTGCATTATCCACTGTTCTGATGATACAGATAAACTGGTTTCACTACAAAGTGTCGACTCATGGAGAACTCTGCTCAGGGCAGCTCAGATACGAAATCATGCACCAGTTTTGAAACTGGCAAAAGACATTCCTGAGGGACAGATTCCAGCAATCTAATACCACAGAAAGTGTCGCAGTATCTTCACTATGAAGCACATTCTTGATGGCCTCCTTGCAAAAGAAAAGAAAAGTTGTGTCTCTGCTGAAGAGAAACAATCTAAGAGAGTAGCTCGACATGCTCCAAGTACATCTAGGACTTATGATGCAGAGTGCATATTTTGTCAGAAAAACAGCAAATATTCCAAGAGACAGAATACGAGAGAAGTACTGGTGCAGTGTCGAGAACTGCGAGCTGATGCAAAGATCAGGAGTGCAGCCACAAAGAAAAGGGACAGCAGAATCCTTGCCATTGTGAGTAGAGACCTTGTAGCAGCTGAAGGGCACTACCGCAGGTCATGCTATAGACTTTACACCAAAGAAGAGGTTTCCAAAGGAGAGGTTGCCAGCAATGAAGATGATGATGCTGCAGCCCAGTATGAAGCTGTTCCTCTTCATCAGGATGGAGCTTTTTGGCAATCCTCAAGTGATGACAATGACTGATCTCTCTTCTAGACTGGTAGCTTCAATGAACTCCCAAGGCATTGCCCAAGTCAAGGAATCAACCAAGAAGCACATAAGGCGAAACCTGGAGAGTGAGTTTGCTGGAGCCTTGCAGATATTCCCTGATGAGAAAGGAAAATTCCTCCTCTATCCCGATAACTTGTCCATGAGGGAACTTGCCAAAGAAAATCAGTCTCTCAAAAGGGAGCTGCAGACCCTGAAAAGTGTCAGTGCACAAGATGTTATAGCCAAAGCAGCCATCAAATTGAGAGCAGACATTAAAAGTCAAGATGCTCCTCAAACCTGGCCGCCTGAAGTCAAACCAGAAGCAGAATGTCCTACCATTCCAGAGTCGCTCATTATCTTCCTGTACTCTCTACTCACAGGCTCAAATGATCCTGATCATGCATCCCAGAGAGTGCAGTGCCTTCTGCAGTCATTTGGCCATGACATAGTATATGCAGTGACATGTGGAAATACCAAGCCTTCCAAGCACATTGTTCTGCCATTCAGTGTCAAATCGTTGACAGGAAATGTAGAGTTGATAAACATCCTCAACCGACTTGGTCACAGTGTGTCGTATTCACAGATGGAAGAGATCAACACTGCCCTGTGTCTCCAGAAACTCTCATCATCAGGGAGTCGCATTGCCCTTCCAGCTAACATCCATGCTGGCATATTCACAACTTTAGCCTGGGACAATATTGACCGTCTTGAAGAAACTGTCAGTGGTGAGGGAACATTTCACAGAGTCAATGGGATTGCTGTGCAAGCAAAGCCAGTCAACCCACTTCCTGTCCAACCCATGCCCACTGTTCCCAAAACAAAGAAGAGAAGCATTGATGGACCCCCACCAATGTTACCAACTTACAATGCTGGACAACGGGTAGGGCCACCACAAAGCAAAAAGTCAGATGCCGATACTGCAGCCAATACTAAGCTTGCCAGAGAGAAAAACCTTCTTTGGGTCCTAGCACGCATGTCACAACAAGAAGAACAGTCAGTCAGCAGCTGGACAGGCTTCAACATCCTGACTCGAGGAGAGATGACGGTCATCCCCGACAATATAGGCTATCTGCCTACCATCAATGCTCCAGCGACACAAATGTCTACTGTCAACGAGGTGCTTAACCAGTCACTGAGAATCATGCAGTGCTTAGGCCTGAGGAAGATTGTCTGTGTCTTTGACCAAGCCCTGTATGCGAAGGCTGTCGAGATCACATGGAAACACCATGACAAGTTCCATGATATCATCGTTAGGCTTGGGGTATTCCACACCATCTGCACACTGCTGGCAATAATAGGAAAGCGTTTCCAAGATGCTGGACTCAAAGACCTCTGCATTGAGTCTGGCATGATTGCAGAAGGCTCAATTGCTGGTGTTATGGATGGCCGCAAGTACAACAGGGCAGTGCGACTACACAAGCTCCTGTATGAGGCTCTCATGCGACTGACCTTGAATGGTTTCCTGTCCTGGTTGGAAGAAACTCACAGGAATGACATGGTTCACCTGAATGAGACACTGAACACCATTGACAGCCTTGGGAAAGAAGTCTCACAACATGCTTTGAAGGAGGTCCTCGAGAACAGCTCTTGTACACGCATCATGGATCTATTTGAAGTCTACCGTGAGTTCCTTAGAGGTGGAAACGGCAGCCTCTCGAACTTCTGGATGTCCTATTTGGACATGGTTGAAATCTTGTTGGGGCTCATCCGAGCATCCAGAGAGGGAGACTGGATGCTACACTTGGCTAGCATTCGAGCAATGATCCCATGGTGCTTTGCTTATGACAGGATGAATTATGCACGCTACCTCCCCTACTACTACGCCCAGATGTCTGAGCTGCCCATCACACACCCAGATGTGTACACAGAATTCATGGAAGGAGGCTTCTCAGTCCAACTGGGCTCCACCAATCCCTTTGGCCGAATCCCTGTTGACCAAGCTATAAAAGAAACGGTGAACAAAGACACCCAAACAGCTGGAGGGACAAAGGGATTCAGCTTGAAGCCAGGAGCTGTGACCAAATATTATCTCACAGCTGAGTATAGAAGCATGTACCTCAGACAGCTGAGAGACCTGACAGGTCAAGGCAGGTGCAAATGGTCTCATCCAGATCTACAGAGTCCAAGGATCAAGAGAGATGAAGCAGATGTCCAGTCTCTCATGGACCTTATGGAGAATAACTGGCTCAATCCTATGTCCCCTGATGAGATTGATTTGGTTAGCCTCTCCACTGGCAACATGGCTCCACCTGATGTGACCATAGATCTCTTGAGAGCTCTTGAGAAAGGAGAAGAGGCCTACCAAGCATTCCAGCAAACAAGGTTAGATGCAGACCCACCACCTGTGAAATTCCACGACAAGATGACCAAGCAAAGTCTGAAAACATTCTCCAATGTCAGCACAAAACAAGCTCATGGAAAGAAAGCACAGGATGTGGTTCTGAAGGCAGATAGAAACCTTTTCAGTCACATGATCCTGGTGGCTGAAAGCAGGAAGGTGAATCTGAAGGATGTCCTTGCCTACCCATTGGGCCCACTACCATGGGCACTGGCAAATGCTGATGGCCTGTCTCCTGGTACCTCCTCCATGCTCTGGACACTGTGCTGGGAGACACATCAAATCTTCTTGCCACAGCA
The DNA here is from genome assembly GCF_029633865.1 of Lampris incognitus. Classification (NCBI taxonomy): domain Eukaryota; kingdom Metazoa; phylum Chordata; class Actinopteri; order Lampriformes; family Lampridae; genus Lampris; species Lampris incognitus. The sequence continues at coordinate 12,420,374 of NC_079229.1, forward strand.
CGCATTGATGTGCCATCCTGGATGAGCTGCACTACCTGAGCAACTTCTGTAGGTTGCAGATACCGCCTCATGCCACCTCTAGTGATGAGGGCACTAGCAAAATGAAAAACTAACCAAAGATCGGCCAGAAAAGATGAGGACAGGCAAATGGTCCGTGGCCACCACCTGTAAATCCATTCCTTTTATAAGGGTTGTCTTGCAAATTGTCTAATTTCCACCAGGTGGAAATTAGACAATTTACCAACAGGTGAAATTGATTCACAAATCAGTGTTGCTTCCTAACTGGACAGGTTGATATCTCAAAAGTGTGATTGACTTGGAGCTACATTGCATTGCTTATGTGTTCCCTTTATTTTTTTGAGCAGTGTAGTTAAAATGACAGTCTTACCCAGATTTCTCTATCTTTTTCAAATGACTCCCATATTCATACCTAAGACAACTTTTCAACAATTAGATAGATTAATTTCATCATTCATCTGGAACAATTCAAACCCCAGGATGAAGAAAATATACTTGGCGGTCCCTAAGGAGACAGGGGGATTAGGTTTGCCTAACTTTATTTGTTACTACTGGGCTGTGAACATTGTAAAACTTTTACATTGGGCATTTACATATGAGAATCAACAGGGTACAGATTGGGTTCACATGGAACTCTTATCCAATCCTTTACCGATATTCACCTCTCCACTACCACATAATCGTAACATACAAATAACAAACCCAGTGGTTAAAGCTTCACTTAGGATATGGCTCCAGTTTAGGAGGCATTTTGGATTAAAGCATGCTAGCAGTCTTTTTCCAGTAGCAAATAATCAATTCTTCTTGCCATCTGTGTTAGATAACACATTTCAACTTTGGCATAGAAATGGACTGGTGTTTTTCTGTGATCTATTTAAAGATGGAAAATTCGCCTCATTTGAAACACTTACCAAAGACCATAACATACCCAGATCCCATTTTTTTAGATACCTTCAAATCCGTAGTTTTGCCAAGAAAGTGTTTCCCTCATTTCCGTATCTGCCAACCAGGAGCCAATTAGATGTTATTCTAGAGAAGGATCCCTTTGGGAAAAAACGGGTCTCTATAATTTACACACTGATACAGGGATTGAAACAGATATCCTGGGACAAAACAAAAACTGCATGGGAGAGAGATTTGGGTGTAGAGCTTTCTGAAGAGGCATGGCGGGACAGCTTAACTCGTATTCATACGTCTTCATTGTGTATACGACATGGGTTAATTCAGTTTAAGGTGCTTCACCGTCTTCACTACTCGGGGGACAAGCTTGCCAGAATCTTTCCCACCACAGACCCTAGCTGTCCGAGGTGCAGTCATAGCCCAGCCTCGGTGGGACACATGTTCTGGGCATGCCCCTCCCTCAACAGTTATTGGGGACAGATATTTAATGTATTCTCACATGTCTGTAAACAGACCATAAACCCCGATTTTCACACAGCCGTCTTTGGCATACCACCCCCTAACTGTAAGGTCACAACTTTGCAGGCAAATGCTCTAGCATTTGCCTCATTACTAGCACGCAGACTTATCCTATTTAACTGGAAGTCAAATAAAGCGCCATCATTTTTGCAGTGGTTGAGGGAGGTGCTGTCCTTTCTAAGCTCCGATATAAAATATGTAAAACCCGCAAAAACTTTACTTTGACCTGGAGTCCTTTCATAGACTTTATTGAAGGGTTTCCCTTTTATTGAATGTACTTTTTATTTACCTGGTTGTAACGAAAATACTTATAGATATATGTGTACAACTTTATATTGTCTTCAAAAATATGGTTATTATGTGGAATTGGAATAAGAAATCCCTGCGTAGTCTTTTTTTTTTAGCCTTGGGGGGGAGGGGGATTCCTGCATGTTTATTTGTGTTGTTGTTGTTGTTGTTGTTGTTGTTCATGTGCTTTGTATACCTGTTCCAAAAAAACTTGAAAATTGGAAAATAAAGTTTATTAAAAAAAAAAAGTGGTGGGGACATATCCCCAGCGTCCCCAGCCTAACTGACACCTCTGGACCCACAAAAATGCTGCTGTAGGACCCATCATGTGAGTTCTGTATAATGTTTGTTGTACCTCTATGAAAATGTCTGGTCTGTTGTCTGAATGACTGTATTGTAAACTGACTAGTGATGAACTTGAGTCTGAACAAATAATTGTCGAAAAAGAGTCATCCCCTCGCCTGTTAAGGGTTCTTCTGCCCTCTACCGTCATTTGCAGGAATACCTCTTAAAAGTTGAAATTGCCTCCAACGTTGATCGCGCAGACCGAGTAAAACTGAAACGGGAATCTTCAAATGTCATCCTTAAAGGTAACGATAAGTAGATTCTAAAAAGAAACAAAAGTAAAAATAACGCTGGCTAGCCAGAAATGCTGGAGTTACCGAACAAGTAATTGTTACATATTTTATGTATAAGTCCGTGAAGTTCTGAAAAAGGATTTGGTTTACAAATTATTACGTACGTATGGAGGTTTAAAAGAACTGGGACTTTCTGGTTAGTAACATTTTAGTCTCATGTTTGATACACAAATGCAGTTTGTTTAAAATATAATGCTGTCCAACAGCATTTAAAAGTTAACTGTACTTGTTCAAGTCCTGTACCTGAGTAGGAGGAGTAGTGTACGAATGACTTTATGTTTAATGTAATTTAATCTCAGTCAGATATGTAGTCAATTCCTTTTACCTTGAACTGCAACTTTCTCCGCCTGTTTCTTTTTTGCTCTTAAAACAGACATCAGAGTCTTCTACACCGCCCCCAGCAGGCAGTACATGCGGCTCTTGTCCGGGATAAATTCGGTCTGCATCGGCGAGTGAACTCTAAGGAAAATATATGCTATTTCTGAAGAAGACAGCTAATCACAAAATGGCGGCAGCCCGCGGGAGCAATGTGACTGAAAGTGAAAGTAATTATCAGGAGACTAACTCGAATCCATTCATGGATCATAATGGTCAGCAGACCAATCCTTTCATGCCAGACTATACACTACCAGTTTCAAGCACAAATCCATTTCTGACATGGGATGGGATGGTCAGGGACAGTGGAACTTGACGTGCAGGATAGTTATAGCCATATCTATCCAGAAGAAAATGAACTGGTGTCAGGGGGCCAACCCAATGCCTGGGTATATCCCCAAACTGCAGCTTTTGTGGCAACACCCAACAACAACCCGTTTGTGTCTGAACAGCTCGTGGGATATGCTGAAAACACACCAATGCATCATAATCCATTTACTTCATGTCCTGAGCTCTCTCCCCAGCCATTCACCCCAGGGATGCCCGTTGGGAGTAACCGTCGTGTGAATGTTCAACCGCCAGATTTTGACGCAACACCACCGTATGAACATGAGCAATCTCCACCTAGGTATGACAGGTCCCGCATACGCAGCACAGGTGTGCGCCGTGACCCCTCCGCAGTAAGTGAGGATGACTTGGACAAACGTGAGCACGTCCCCACACTGCGGCCTGGCCAATATGACGGTACCACCGCATGGAGAGAGTTCATGTACTGACATGACAACTGACAACTCCTTCTGGCCTTCTCTATACTTCTCCATCAACATTCTCAAAGCAAACATCACATCTGTGGCGCTCTTTCCTGGCATGAAACCATACTGCTGCTGCTGATCATCTCCTCTCCTCTCTATTACTCCTTCCCATATCTATATCTATATATCTATATTTTTATATATACATGTATATATATATATATATATATATATACACTGCTCAAAAAAATAAAGGGAACACATAAGCAATGCAATGTAGCTCCAAGTCAATCACACTTTTGAGATATCAACCTGTCCAGTTAGGAAGCAACACTGATTTGTGAATCAATTTCACCTGTTGGTAAATTGTCTAATTTCCACCTGGTGGAAATTAGACAATTTGCAAGACAACCCCTATAAAAGGAATGGATTTGCAGGTGGTGGCCACAGACCATTTGCCTGTCCTCATCTTTTCTGGCCGATCTTTGGTTAGTTTTTCATTTTGCTAGTGCCCTCACCACTAGAGGTGGCATGAGGCGGTATCTGCAACCTACAGAAGTTGCTCAGGTAGTGCAGCTCATCCAGGATGGCACATCAATGCGTGCTGTGGCAAGAAGATTTGATGTGTCTCCCAGCACAGTGTCCAGAGCATGGAGGAGGTACCAGGAGACAGGCCAGTACACCAGGAGACGTGGAGGGGGCCGCAGGAGGACAACAACCATGCAGCAGGACCGCTATCTGGTCCTTTGTGCAAGGAGGAACAGGAGGAGCACTGCCGGAGCCCTACAAAACGACCTTCAACAGGCCACTAATGTGCAGGTTTCTGCTCAAACAGTGAGAAACAGAATGCATGAGGATGGTATGAGGGCCCGACGTCCACAATTGGGGCCTGTGCTCACAGCCCAACACCGTGCAGCCCGATTGACCTTTGCCAGAGAACATCTTGGTTGGCAGATTCGCCATTGGCGCCCTGTGCTCTTCACAGATGAGAGCAGGTTCACACTGAACACATATGGCAGACGTGAGAGAGTCTGGAGACGCTGTGGAGAACGTTCTGCTGCCTGCAACATCCTCCAGCATGACCGGTTTGGCGGTGGGTCAGTGATGGTCTGGGGAGGCATATCCTTGGAGGGCCGCACAGACCTCTACGTGCTAGCCAGAGGTACCATGACTGCCATTAGGTACCGGGATGAGATCCTCAGACCCATTGTCAGACCATATGCTGGTGCAGTGGGCCCTGGGTTCCTGCTCATGCATGACAATGCTCGTCCTCATGTGGCCAGTGTGTCAGCAGTTCCTGTATGTCGAGGGCATTGATGCTATGGACTGGCCTGCACGTTCCCCAGACCTGAATCAAATCGAGCACCTCTGGGACATCATGTCTCGTACCATCCGCCAACGCGATGTCGCACCACAGACTGTCCAGAAGTTGACCGATGCCCTGATCCAGGTCTGGGAGGAGATCCCTCAGGAGACCATCCGTCGTCTCATCAGGAGCATGCCCAGACGTTCCCTTTACCCTGGTACACCAGCTGGTCACGCCCTCTCTCCCTTGACATCAAATCAATTAGCCTCTCGCCCTTGACATCAAAGCGATCGCCCTTGACACCTGCTGACCCCCCCCCCTTCACCCCGGTACACCAGCTGGCCATCAAAGCAATCGCCGCCCTCCCTTGACATCAAAGCGATCGCCATCACCCTTAAAAAGCCTCCATTGTGGATCAGTCTTCGCTGGAACGTCGCCTTTCATGGACTTCTGCCTGCCTGTCTACCTGCCACTGAGCCAACTCCTGCTCTACCCCTGAGATCGGTCACTTCAATAAAGACTTGATTCTTCCCTTACCTGGTTGTCCCGTCTGCTTTTGGGTTCTTTATAAATACGTGACAATGTGTGTGTGTGTGTGTGTGTGTGTGTGTGTGTGTGTGTGTGTGTGTGTGTATGTGTGTGTGTATCTATCTATCTATCTATCTATCTATCTATCTATCTATCTATCTATCTATCTATCTATCTATCTATCTATCTATCTATCTATACAGTGCATCCGGAAAGTATTCACACCCCTTCACTTTCCCCACATTATGTTATGTTACAGCCTTATCCTAAAATGGATTAAATTCCTTTTTTCCCCCTCATCAACCTACACACAAAATACCCCATAATGACCAAGTGAAAAAGGTTTTGTAGAAATTTTCGCAAATTTATTAAAAATAAAACACTGAAATATTGCATGTACATAAGTTTTCACACCCTTTGCTATGAGACTCAAAATTGAACTCACCTGTTTCCACCGATCATCCTTGAGATGTTTCTACATCTTGATTGGAGTGCACCTGTAGTAAATTCAATTGATAGGACATGATTTGGAAAGGCACACACCTGTCTATATAAGGTCCCACTGTTGACGGTGCATGTCAGAGCAGAAACCAAGCCATGAAGTCTGTGGACCTCCGAGACAGGATTGTATCGAGGCACAGATCTGGGGAAGGGTACAAAAAATGTCTACAGCTTTGAAGGTCCCGAAGGGCAGTGGTCTCCATCATTCGTAAATGGAAGAAGTTTGGATCCACCAGGACTCTTCCTAGAGCTGGCCACCCAGCCAAACTGAGCAATCGGGGGAGAAGGGCCTCGGTCAGGGAGGTGACCAAGTACCTGATGGTCACTCTGACAGAGCTCCAGCGTTCCTCTGTGGAGAGGGGAGAACCTTCCAGAAGGACGACCATTTCTGCAGCACTCCACCAATCATATGGAGGTGGATTTGTCTTTTTATTATCCAATCAAAAAATAACTCACTTCAATCAAAAAATATATTTTCAATCAAAAAATAACTTGCCTCAATCAAATAAAAAATGTGTTTGAATGCAAAAAAAATTTGAGATCCAAAAAATTGCATATGAAAACTTTTTTCTTTGATTGAAAATATTTTTTTTGATTGAGGTGTTATTTTTTGTTTGAAAATTTTTTTTTGATTGAACTGAATTCTTTTTTGATTGAAAATATTTTTTTTGATTGAAGTGATTTTTTTTTGTGTGTTTGGGCCATTTTATGGGTAGGACATTTGTGTATTAATTATCCAATCACAAAAAACATTTTTAATCAAAAAATAACTTACTTCAATCAAAAAATATTTTAAATTAAAAAAAAAGTTTTCAAATGCAAAAATAAAATTGAGACCCCAAAAAAATAAATTTAAGCCATTTTTGGTTTGATTGAAAAAAAAATTTTTTTGATTGAAGTAATTTATTTTTTGACAGTGGAATTATTTTTTGATTGAACTTTTTTTTTTTAATTGAAAATATTTTTTTTTTGGTTGAAGTCATTTTTTTTTAAAATTTGGGCTATATTATGGGTAGGACATTTGTGTTTTAATTTTCCAATCAAAAAAATTGTGATTTATTAAAAAAAAATAGATATACACTAGAAGAACCCCGCTACAATGTAGCGGTTTGGTTATCCACCCATCTAAATCTCCCTCCTCTTCATCCTGCCAGCTAACCGCCCCCCCCACTCCAACTCCCTCCCCCCAAATGCTCAGAATCATCTGAAATGCCGAGAAAAGTGGTTTACTCCCCCCAAATGCTCAGAATCATCTCAAATGCCGAGAAAAGTGGTTTTTAGCCATTTTTAGAAAATGCATATTTTGCATAATTATGCATAATTATTATAATTATATTTTAATTTTCTGCTATTTTTCTGGTCCTCTCTGGAACAATACCTACCACCTCGCAAAAAAATTAAGATCATATGTGCATTTTTGCAAAAATGCATATATTTTGCATAATGCCAAAACATTTCTAAGTCCCAGGAAAAAAAATTTATACAGGTGAAAAAAATCAAAGATGCTCAGAATCATCTGAAATGCCGAGAAAAGTGGTTTTAAGCCAATTTTTTTTTAGAAAAATGCATATTTTGCATATTTATGCATAATTATGCATAATTTTAATTTTCTGGGATTTTTCCCTTACTCTCTGAGACAATACCTACCACCTCCAAAAAGAATTAGGATCATAAGTGCTTTAGTTTTCGGTCCCGCTATCTACACTAACTAATGCACACACTAACGCCACACAGACACACATTACGAAAATATATGAGTTGATAAATGAAAAAAAATTTCGATCCCCAAAAATATTTTCAAAAAAAAATTGAGTCATAAAAATGTATTCAAACCCCGTTTTTTCTTTGATTGAACAACATATTTTTGGGTTAATCTTTTGGTTTAAGTTTTTTTTTTGATTGAAACTTTTTTTTGGAGTCCTTCACCTTTGAGTTTCGAAGCGAGTGAAATTCAAACCTCATTCTTTGAAGCACATTTCCCACGGTGGGCGGGTGCTTCCTCATTGGGCAGACGTTTTGAGTGACAATTGTGTACAGCAATGACGTTTCACCATAACGGAAACGCTCATTGCTCGCATTTCTGGAGAATGCCGTGCGCCATTTGCAAGTTGATCGCATGCAGGTGAGCTGGCAAGGAGCTTAAGTTACTCTGTGAAAATCAGTCCGATAGATGAGCGACTAAATATTCTCTCTTCTGTTTATTAGGCTTATGATATTATGTTTAAACACTTATGTACGAGATAATATCTTATACGTTGTTTGAGTCAGCTAGCCAGCTATCATCGGACCGCTAACGTTACCCGTCAGGCTAGCTAACAGTTAGCTAACGTTAACTAACGTTAGCCTATCATTGTTTTCTCTACGAAGAACACTGCGAGCTGTCGGAGCTGGATAAAGTTACGTTAACTAAAGGTAATAACTTAATGGATTGATGTTAATATGGTTTCTCAAGAGAACCTCGGTTTGGCGACCTCATTGGCTAACGTTAGTAGCAACATTAACGTTAGCTACATGACAATGGGTGACAGCAAAGAGCTTAGGTCTAGAAAATAGGGCGACAGTCCATTCATTGTACTATGGAACCCACCGCCATTTTGACGCTGCCGCCATGTGGCGGAGTGATAGCTATGTGCGCGTGACCACTGCAGTTGTATGGAGATGATTCAGGGTGGGTTGAGTGTTCCATCGTGCGAGGATAAAATGTTCCACAATCTTGTGAAACGCATATGAAACATCATTAGACCTCTGTATTTTACTGTGATGAGAACTACTGTGCCCAGCGTGCTGTGTACGTAAGAGGAGGGGCACGCAACAATATGTTTTAGCGTGGTTCTGTACTGTACTGTATTCTGGTATTGTTCGAATCTGTACTGGAGGCAGATGGCTGAATAAAGCACGGTATTAATCACGACTCCCTTGCCTGTCGTATATGCACATGACATGGTGTCAGAAGATCTTCGAATCCACTTACCTCAATAATCGGGAACGGAGTTGGTCCGGTGAAACGAGGAATGGCAAAATTTAATCCCCCCGAGGCATTTGATTTCACGCAACCGGCGGCATGGCCGATTTGGATTCAGAGGTTTTCCCGGTTTCGACTAGTAACCAAGCTAAATGCGGAGGAAGGTGAGATCCAAGTCAATTCCTTGATATATGCAATGGGGAAAGATGCAGAAGCTATTTTTAATTCATTTACGTTCGAAGATGCTTCTCGCGCTAACGATTATGACAGGGTGGTCAGTAAATTCAACGAGCATTTCGTACCACGGAGAAATGTAATCCACGAACGTGCATGTTTTCACCAGCGCTCGCAGAGAACTGGAGAGACTCGAGGCCTTTGTGAGGAGTTTATATGAGTTGGCAGAACACTGCGAGTTCGGGACATTAAAGGAAGAGCAAATTCGTGATAGAGTTGTGATCGGAGTTGCTGACCGAGACGTGTCACAGAAGTTGCAGATGGAAGATGAGCTGAATGCAGTTAGCAAAGCACAGGGCGCCAATGCCAACCGCGACCGCAGTAATGCTAGCAACCACTACAATAAGGGCGACGGAAACGCACAGCGGCCCAAAACAGCCTGCCCCCGATGTAATCGCACGCACGGGCAGCAGCAGGAATGCCCTGCACGCAACAGGTGTTGCAGGAAATGCGACAAGCTGGGACATTTTGCTGCCGTATGCAAAACCAGAGACGTGAGGGAGGTTGTTTACCAGGATGATGCGTATGAGGGCGAAGTAGAAAGTGAAAGCCGCCCCTACTTTCTCGGTTGCATTGAGGGGATGGATTTTGAGAAAAAGTGGCAAGTGGAGTTACCGATCTGCGGCAAGTTGGTTAATTTTAAAATCGATACAGGGGCGGACATCACTACCATGTCACAGACTGCATATAGGTCACTGCCTGAACGGCCACAGCTGTTTAAAACATCAATCGACCTGAGAAGCCCAGGGGGAGCACTGCAGTGTGCAGGGCAATTTGTGGCGTGCATGGCGAAATGGGGGAAGATGCACAAAATTGGGATTTTTGTGATAAAATGTCATCTGTGTTACACCCGGTGAGTGAGCTGCTGAAGAAAGACGCAGAGTGGCAGTGGGGGGAGCCCCAACAGCAAGCCTTCACCAAGGTAAAAGCAATGTTGTCTTCCACTCCTGCCCTGGCATACTATGATGTAGCAAGGCCCACCATTGTGAGCGCAGACGCTAGTAGTTACGGGCTGGGGGCAGAACTGTTGCAGGTTTAGGGGGACAAAGTACAGCCTGTTGCCTTCTGCTCCAGAACTCTCACAGATGAAGAGATACTCTCAGTTAGAGAAGGAATGCCTTGCAGGGGTGCGGGCCTGTGAGCGGTTTCCCCGTTATCTGTTAGGCTTAGCTGAGTTTAGCTTACAGACAGACCACAAGCCCCTGGCCCCCCTCATTAATGCATATGATCTGGACAAAGTGCCGCCGAGATGCCAGCAGCTTCTAATGCGTTTTAACCCCAGAGCAGTGTATGTTCCGGGTTCACAGCTGGTGGTGGCCGACGCCCTTTCCAGGAACCCACTCCAGGATGGCAGTGGGGCAGACACAGACGGGGATGTGCGTGCATATGTCGAAGCTGTGATTGAGACCAAACCGGTGTCGAGCATGAAGCTGGACATGTTAAATCAGGCCCCGTGTCAGGACGACACAATGCAGAGGGTGATCGGGTACACCAGAGAGGGATGGCTGAGGCACGTGCCCTTTTATCTGCATGGCTACCACGCTGCGAGGGCATCGCTGTCCCAGGCAGATGGGCTGCTCCTGTACCAAGACAGGATTGTAATTCCCCCCGCATATCAGGAAGACATCCTACACAGGATTCACGAAGGGCACCAAGGCCTTATAAAGTGTCGTGAAAGAGCTAAGATGTCTGTCTGGTGGCCCAGCATCGGATCGGACATTTACCGGAAAGTTACGCAGTGCACATTCTGCCAAATCAATAAGCCCTCACAGTACAAAGAGCCCCTACGTACAACACCACTGCCGCCCGGCCCATGGCACAAGATTGGGGCAGACCTTTAAGAGCAGGATGGAAACAACTACCTGGTGGTGGTTGATTATTATTCCAGGGACATTGAGATCGCCCAGCTACGGACCACCTTCAGTCTATAGGTGATTGAGCCGCTGAAAGGTATGTTCGCACGATGGGGCATCCCTGGGGAACTCATTAGTGACAATGCCACACAGTTTACGTCAGCCGAATTTAGGCAGTTTTGTAGGAACTATGATTTCCGCCATGCAACCAGCAGCCCCCACTTCCCCCAGGCAAATGGAGCTGCCGAAAGGGCTGTCGGGACGGCCAAAAGAATTTTACGGCAGCCTGACCCACACCTAGCGCTGATGTGCTACCGCGCCACACCGATTGCTACCACAGGTGCGAGCCCCGCGCAGCTCATGACCGGCCGCCTACACGGTGCATACGGAAGACGGGGCTGTCTTCAGACGGAACAGCAGGCACCTGCAATCCGTGCCTGCCCCTGCAACTGTTGCAACCCAACCAGCCAGAGACAGCAATGACTTGCAGCAGGAAAAACTCAGACAACCGGTCGCCACCTCATCGGGCACTCCCACGGAGCCGGACGTGCCAGCAAGGCCCTCTGGGTTCACCATCACCTCCAGTGGCAGAGTTGTAAAACCCCCAAAGCGATATGATGTTTAGATACTGACTGAGCAATGGGGCAGAATAATCCCCACACTCAGTTGAAGGGCTGGGCAGTCTACCCCACCCTTCAGGTTAATTTTTGAAGTGCATGTCTTCATTGTTAGCTGGTTATGCTTTTAATTAGCAAATTGCTAATATGGTATTGCTGTTGCTATGTTTTCTAATCTAGTGTAAACTACTAATAAGACATGTTAGTCCCTAGCTAACGGGTCTGACCCTTTAGCCGAGCGGTTAGTGATGTGGGGTGTACTGCACCACAAGGCGACATCACTAACCGCTCGGCTAAAGGGTCAGACCCGTTAGCTAGGGACTAACGTGTCTTATTAGTAGTTTACACTAGCAATGCTCTTGTTTCCATTGGAACATACATGGTCTTTAAAAGGAGGGAGATGTGATGAGAACTACTGTGTCCAGCATGCTGTGTACGTAAGAGGAGGGGCACGCAACAATATGTTTTAGCGCGGTTCTGTACTGGGGCATTCTGGTATTGTTCGAATCTGTACTGGAAGCAGATGGCTGAATAAAGCACGGTATTAATCGCGACTCCCTTGCCTGTTGTATATGCACATGACATTTACTTTGATATATTATTAGTTAACTTTGTACCCAGTTGGCGTCGAATGAACGTCTGGAAAATATTTAATTTGTGTCCGGTTTCGTGTGAGTTTTGCCTGGCTAATTTAATTGCTAGCTAAACTTAGCCACTAACTGAACATGATCCTCCTCAGGAAGATTTTCACTCCGGCTGGTTATTGATATGACACATATGACAGTCTGACTCAACGGTTTCATCTCCTCCGCACTCAAACAATCATATTAAATTGTGTTTGTGTTTCAGGCTCTACCGACTGACACGCTGTCTTGTCTGTGCTGGGGTTGAGGACATTGCGGATATTGTGATCTGAGTTCACAGTGAGTACCATACACACAAATTTGTGTGTTTTTAAACCTTGGAGTCCTATGAAATCAGACAAATTGACATACCTTTGTACGACAAAGATGGCAGATATAGATTGCGTGCATAACTGGTTCAACTCCAGTATTTCCTGGAGGAAGCTCGCATATTGGTTAGGTTGAAACACTATTTGAAGTGATCAATCAGCTGTGCTGCACACCTGAGATTAATCACTTCATCCACTACTGTTTCAACAGGAAACCAATGTGTGAACTTCCTCCAGGAAGTACTGGAGCTGAACTACAGTTATGCACGTAGTCTCTTGGACGTAGTCTATTGGACATTTGTTAAGTACCCATGCATAGGTGCATGGACGTGGTATGGATGGACAAGAATAACTGGGTGAAGAAAGCAATGTCGCTCAAGCAAGAGGGGGCAAGAACTATTGGCTGGCCAAAGAAGACCTGGCAGATGACTGTGTCAATATGCAACAACTTGGCATTGACCGTGAGGTGGCCTTGGATCGTCCCCGGTGGAAGAAAGCCATACGAAGAATCCAGTCCAACCCAGCGGTCCCTGTAAAACAGTCTAAGCAGATTATGCGTTGGTACAATAAAACATCTCCTCCACACATACGCACATGTGCACTATTCCATCCAACACAAACCCCTTTCATATTTCACTGTAATTGTGATCCAAAATATTAATGGAAGTGAATGGGTGGCCGTGTTTCTGGGGCTAGTGGACCCACCATGTGAGTCAGATCCTCATTAAAATGTATTGGATTTCAACGTGGCGCATGTTACACCACTCCACCGAGTTTAGTGAAAATCATTTTGATAGTTCTTGTGTAATCCTGCTAACGGACAAATTTACAGTACGTACACAGACCACCAAAAACATGAAGCTAGACTTTGCCATCTAGTTCTGCTTGATTGGCGTCTGTATGTTTTCTCTTAAGTTGGAGACAGATGAGTAAGAATAGAGAATGAATGTAGACTGGTGTTAACTACCTTGTCTTCTCCTGCCCTCCCATCAGAACATCTTCTACCACCAAGCCGTCATGAGAGGTAAAATCCAACGTCTGTCTCATAAGTGGATCTTGGAATTGTGGCCTCAGAACTCCTGTTGTCTTATACCTTATGATGTAATATCACATATTGGTGAAGGAGATGGTGGCAGGTCACCCAGGCAAAGAGCTGAATGAAGAGTCAATTGACGTGTGTGTGTATGTGTATGTGCGTGTGCATATGCACGTGTGTTTGGGAACCAGAGCTGTTATGAATTAGTCACAATCTCCTTGTAAGATTTCTCACAATCTCCTATGTTTGATATTCGACAAGTACTGTGCTGTCACAGTTGAGCCTTGTCCCTCTCGTTCCTCTGTAGCCTGTTCAAGTTAGTAACAACCTACCACAACCCTTTCCTGGCGCCCTGCCTCCCTAGCAACCCCTGGCAAACGGACGACGATAGTTAATGGACTCTCAACATGTGAACGTGAGCTCTCTGTGTTTGTTTGTTTTTTGTTTGTTTATGTATGCTTATTAATATCTCTGTCCTTCAGGAACACCCATTCAACTACATCATTTTAACCCTAATGACTCATTCCTGCGAACAAGGGTCAAGCCTTTACACCACTCATTCACATACTTCATCTGAAAAATATTCTTAAACTATGGCTTTGAGTCATTGAATTAGGCTGTAGGAGTGAAGCTCCTCTCCCATGTTGATTTGCGGACTGACACCATCCAGATTTGTCTCAAGATGCCAGATGTTTTTAAGGTATTTCTTGCCATTAGACAGGACAATGAAGAATGTACACAGGAATATGGGATTGAGCGAGGGGGGTGGGACGGATTCAAACCCAAATCAATGCAGTAAAGAGAAGCATTTCTAGTATGCATCATAATGGCTGAACCACCATGGGGGCTCGATGTTGACGTGGGGTTCATTCTCTCTGTAAGGTAGATCGCCCTACTCAGTTGCGTGTGGAGAACTCGTCCTTCAACGTATGGGAGATGCGGAGAGACCCACAAGGACGCCCAAGTTCCAAGATCGGTCAGTGGTTACAACATTATTAGAGTGCATTGGTTACTGGAGTGTAGGACTGAATTAAACAGTAATAGACAAGATGCTGTTCTTTTTTTTAATATTTTATTTATAAAATTTTCAATTAACAGGGATAGACAAGACGGATCACAAAAACAGTAAATCTCCTCCCTCCCCCAGGCATGAAAATCACTCACCTTTTGGCGAAATTCGCCGTTTTGAATCCAAAATAGGTGACCTACTCGAATTGTGTAGATCCGATGAAAAAATATTTTGGGGGGGGGGGGGGTGTATGGACCGGACATGAAGATGGAGTTATACACGAGAGCGCGGAGCCATGGTGAGCTGGCCTATCGAATTCGAATTCGCCTTTTTCATTGACAAAAATATTCCCCCTACGAGCGCGAGGGGCCTGGCGTCACCAGTCTTCTCTGGGAAGGTACCGCTACCCGATTGGTTCGTGAAGTGCTCGTGCAGCGCGTGCTTGTGCTGACCAAAGCGATTGATGGAGCAGCGCACGGGGCTGAGCATTCCATGGGGCTGAGGGAAGACGACTCTTTGGACTAACGTTAGCTGACTGATGTCTGCCTGACTGAATTTGGTGAGCGTTTCAATCATTTCAATATTTTCTGATGTATAACGTTACTCAGGAGCTCTGTTGACATAGCCTAGTCCTACATGATTTCAGGTAGCTAATCTATCACTAGCTAGAGATTTAATAAAGAATCCACGTGTCATCGACGCATACGTTAGCTATATTCCACACAAGACAGGTGGAGAGATTTGCATCTTGTGGAAAATTGTTAGGTAGCTAGTTAGTAGGGTAACGTTAGCTTACACCGTATACGCAGCAGACTAGGTTGTATAGCTAACGTTATCCCACAAAAAGAAACGCGATGAACGTTAACTGTTGGCTAATTCTCAAAATCTCTAAAACCCATTTCAGGACGTGTGGACTGAGGAACTGGTGCGGTGGGAGGCTGAGGTAATGTTAACGCTAGCTAGCTAATGTTAGCTAGCTTTTTGTGTTCTAAGTTAGCTAACTCACATTGTAGAATCTGAGTCAACAAATTAGCTAACGTTACGTTAGCGAACGTTAACAATATCATAATTTCACTGTCCTATGTGTATGTGTCACAGGACAGGCTTATATCAAAGAACTGGACTGTAACCGTCGATTTATGAGTGGCGCAAGCCTGGGGGCTATCTAGTGCCTGGCTGTTCCAGGATCACGCTAAAGCGCAGGCGAGCGTAGCAAAATACATCGTGTAAGTTTACATTCACAGAATTATGTTGAGTAATGTTAGTCAGTGGAAGGGACGTAATGTTACTTATTAACCTACTATATTGTAACTGTAAATACCGGATACCTTTAATCTGAAATCCAACTATGTATGTAGACCTAACGTTGTGTGTAAAACAATTTTCAATTTTTCTCTGTGGGTTAGGGTAACGTTAGGCCTATAGTCTAAGTTACTTATCTGAACTTGTGAAACACTCGTTTACACATCTGATTTCAAGTGGACAGATATCTGTATAACATGTAACGTCAGATCCAAATGTGAACAACCACCACTTATCAATTAAGCTAGAAGTCAACCCTACTAACGTTAACATTGTTTTTCCAGAATGCGTGTTTTAGGAGAGAAAGATGCTCTTCTTGTAAAACAAGTGGATGCAGGCATCAAATGCAGCTGGAATTGGTCATGGCTTAAACTAGAAGGGAAAATAAGAGTGAAAGAACAAGAGCTCTTATTCCATCTGTCAGATGTCTTCCGGAAGATCAATAAACAAGGATTCGCACAGTGCATTCTCTGCCAAAAAGATATAAACTACACCCATACACATGTTGTTAGTATTGCTATCTTGTTTTGCCCTATATTAAAGCTGCGCTCTTGCGCATTTCATGAGAGAAGTTGTCAGTCTCGTTTCTTATATAGTATAATGTGAACATATACATACTGTCTTGTAATTATGCTTGATTTTTCTCTCAAAGTGCACCAGATTGATGCATTTAAATATAAAATGTTCAAAATTTTCTTCCGGGGGAGCATGCCCTCGGACCCCCCTAGAGGGTCATATCCTTCTCACCTTTTTCACCCTTGACCCGTTTTCATGGCTGTCCCCCCACCCCTAAGCAAATCAAACAGACACAAAGGACAATAACAAAAGCAACCATAAAACAGAACTGCTCTTAAAATACAAAAATAAATTACGTTCAGCACCATCTTTTAAATGGGATAGATGCGAATAGATGTCTCAGACTGAAGGTAAAAAAAAAAAAATTAAAAAGGAAAAATGTACAGTATAAAGAGTTAATACAATGTAGTACACACAGCTATATAAATTAACGCCCCCCCCCCAAAAAAAAACATTTTCAATTCAAGATGACTTTGACAGATAAGAAAGGAATGGTTGCCACATTGATTTAAAGGTTGCAGACTTAAGAGAGACAGTGTATCGGATCTTCTCCATATGTAGCAGATTGGTGATCTCAGCTAACCAGGTTCTGTCACAGCCCCTCTCCCTTGACACCTGCTGACCCCCCCTTCACCCCATCAGCTGGCCATCAAAGCAATCGCCCTCTCTCCCTTGACATCAAAGCAATCGCCCTTGACACCTGCTGACCCCCCCTTCACCCCGGCACACCAGCTGTCCATCAAAGGCACACCAGCTGGCCATCAAAGCAATCGCCCTTGACACCTGCTGACCCCCCCTTCACCCCGGCACACCAGCTGGCCATCAAAGCAATCGCCCTCACCCTTAAAAAGCCTCCACTGTGGACCAGTCTTGGCTGGAACGTAGCCATTCATGGACTTCTGCCTGCCAGTCTACCTGCCACTGAGCCAACTCCTGCTCTACCCCTGAGATCGGCCGCTTCAATAAAGACTTGATTTCTTCCCTTACCTGGTTGTCCCGTCTGCTTTTGGGTTCTTTCCAGATACGTGACATTACGTTCCAGCCACTATGGACCCAGCAGACCATTCCACCACAGACCTGGCCACGGTCTGCCAGGCTGTAGCCAACCAGGAATCGGTCCTCGGCCAGCACATCCAGGTGCTACAGGAGATGGCTGACGCCCTCCGCGAGCTCAGCTCAAAGATCTCCGGAATCCAGACCCAACTTAGTGCCTCCGTTAGCCCGGGACCCGCCCCTCCAGCTCCGCCACCCTCAGCGCCATCAACTTCGGCTAAGGAACCATGGGTTGCCCTGCCTGATAAGTATGATGAAGATTTTGGACTTTGTCGCCCGTTTTTGATGCAGTGTGAGATTGTGTTTAACCAGCAGCCCCAGTCATATTCCACGGATGGAGCCAAAGTCACTTACATCATGGGTCTTCTCCGGGGAAGCGCTCTGGATTGGGCTACAGCGGTGTTGGAGATGTGGGCCTCCACTTCATCATCCTACGCTGAGTTCACCACTGCTTTTCCCCAGGTTTTTGATCATTCTGTGCGGGGAAAGGATGCTTCAAAAAGACTGATCTCTCTCCACCAGGGTTCCTGCAGCGTCGCTGACTACTCAGTTGAGTTCCGTACGCTATCAGCGGAGCGCGGATGGAACAACGAGTCCCTCCAGGCCGGGTTTTCCAACGGTCTAAGCGAATCCATAAAGGACGAATTGGTTTCCTACCCCGAGCCTGGAGGGTTGGAGGAATTGGTTACCCTGGCCATTCGTGTGGACAACCGTCTCCGGGAGCGGAGGAGAGAGAGGACGCGCCGCTTTCCGGGTCACAACAACTTTCCACGGGCCACACCTCCAAACTCTGGGGGCCGAGCTCGCTCGACCGAGGCTGACGTCCTCCCAGAAAGCCCGAGGCATGACTCTTCCCCAGCTTCGGAGCCAATGCAACTCGGCCGCTTCCGGCTCAACCCGGAGGAGCGTCAACGCCGCATCACCGAGAACAGCTGCTTGTATTGTGGTCAGCCTGGTCACTTTCTCGCCTCCTGCCCTCACCGTCCGTCAAAATTAGCAGGCTCACGAGGGAGGGGGAGGATCCTCGTGAGCCCAACTGTCTGCCCTCTGTCTCCTCGTCCACATACCCAGTTGCAAGCTACCATCAGTTTTAAAGGTCAGTCCACTAAACTTTTGGCTTTAATTGACTCTGGAGCTGATGAAAGCTTTTTGAATGCAAGTGTTGTGAAGCAGTTAGGTCTTGCCACTGTGAGTCTGGACCAGCCTCTTGAAGCTAATGCCCTGGATGGACGTCTCCTGGCCCAGATAACCTCTAACACCGAGCCTGTGCGCCTCTGTTGTCGAGAAACCATCAAGAGGAGTTAAGTTTTTTTGTTATCAATTCTCCATTTGTTCCCATTATACTTGGTCATCCCTGGCTGGTTAAGCATAGTCCCCATATTGATTGGTCATCGGCCAGAATTTCAAGTTGGAGTCCCGTCTGTCATGCCATATGCCTCCAGTCTGCTCTGCCTCAGTCTGTCCCCTGTCAGGTGTCAAGCCCTGGCTCCAGGAATGCCAAGCCCGATGCTCTGTCTCGTGTGCATGGGAAGGAGTCTGAGCCCAAGCTCCAACCTGACACCATCGTTCCCTCTACCTGTGTGGTTGCGGCTGCGGCTGTCACCTGGAACATTGAAAGGGAGGTCATGGCAGCACAACAGACTCAGCCTGACCCAGGTAATGAACCCCCTGGGCGCTTGTTTGTTCCAGATGCTGTTAAATCTAGTGTGTTGCAGTGGGCTCACTCTTCCAAACTTACCTGCCATCCTGGAGTAACCCGTACCCTAGCCTTCCTCCGTAGGTGGTTATGGTGGCCTTCCATGACGGAGGATACTGGGTCATTTGTTTCTGCCTGTCCTGTTTGTGCCCAGAATAAGCCCTCCACTCGGGCCAGTGCCGGTCTGCTGCGCCCCCTGCCTGTTCCACACCGTCCCTGGTCGCATCTGTCCTTGGATTTCGTCTCTGGTCTGCCCGCCTCCGACGGTAACACCGTTGTACTGACTGTTGTTGATCGCTTCAGTAAATTTGTTCACTTTTTGCCCTTGTCTAAACTGCCTTTGGCCCGAGAGACTGTGGATCTGCTGGTCAGGGAGGTTTTCCGGGTCCACGGTCTTCCCCGTGATATAGTGTCTGACCGTGGCCCCCAGTTCACTTCTGCTGTCTGGAAGGCTTTCTGCTCTGCCATCGGTGCCACCGTCAGCCTGTCATCGGGGTTCCATCCTCAGACCAACGGCCAGGCCGAGAGGGCCAACCAGGCATTGGAGACTGTTTTCCGCTCTCTGGTGTCTGCCAACCCATCCTCTTGTTCCTCACAACTTCCCTGGGTAGAATATGCCCATAACACTTTGCCATCGTCTGCTACTGGGTTGTCCCCTTTTCAATGCCTTTACGGCTATCAGCCCCCCCTTTTTCCTTCTCAAGAGGTAGACATTCCGGTTCCGTCTGTCCAGGCCCATGTCCGTCGGTGCCGTCGGACCTGGCGGTGAGCCTGTGCTGCACTGCTCAGGGCCTCGGGCCGTTACCAGCGCTTGGCGGATCGTCATCGCTCCCCTGCTCCGGACTACTCCCCCGGTGACCAGGTATGGCTCTCTACCAAGGACCTACCCTTGAAATCGGACACTAAAAAACTGTCCCCCAGGTATATTGGTCCCTTTTCCATTGTCAAAGTCATTAACCCCTCTGTGGTCCGTCTGAAGCTGCCCCGCACTCTCCGGGTTCACCCTTCCTTCCATGTGTCCTGCCTCAAACCTGTCTCTACCAGCCCTCTACTTCCTCCGGCCCCCCCGTCCCCACCTCATCGTATGATCAACGATCATCCTGCTTACACTGTTCGTCGTCTCCTGGACTCTCGTCGCCGCGGTCGCGGCCTGCAGTATCTCATTGACTGGGAGGGATATGGCCCGGAGGAAAGGTGTTGGGTCCCTCGTCGCCTTGTCCTGGACGCAAACCTCATCCGGGACTGCCACAGGACGCACCCTGACGGGCCTGGTAGGTCGCCCAGTGGCGCCCCTCGGAGGGGGGGTACTGTCACAGCCCCTCTCCCTTGACACCTGCTGACCGGGGCCCTTCACCCCGGCACATCAGCTGGCCATCAAAGCAGTCGCCCTCTCTCCCTTGACATCACAACAATCGCCCTTGACACCTGCTGACCCCCCCTTCACCCCAGCACACCAGCTGTCCATCAAAGGCACACCAGCTGGCCATCAAAGCAATCGCCCTTGACACCTGCTGACCCCCCCTTCACCCCGGCACACCAGCTGGCCATCAAAGCAATCGCCCTCACCCTTAAAAAGCCTCCACTGTGGACCAGTCTTGGCTGGAACGTAGCCATTCATGGACTTCTGCCTGCCAGTCTACCTGCCACTGAACCAACTCCTGCTCTACCCCTGAGATCGGCCGCTTCAATAAAGACTTGATTTCTTCCCTTACCTGATTGTCCCGTCTGCTTTTGGGTTCTTTCCAGATACGTGACAGGTTCTAAACACAGGCACCTCTTCACTCTTCCACTTTGTGAGTATAATCCTTTTTGCAGCAACAATGCCATATTGTATTGTCTTCTGTTCCAAGTGAGACAGAGTTAGATGATGCTTGGTTTCCCCCAGGATGGTGGTGTATGAGTCTGGTGTGAGGTCACAACTATATACGTCAGAAAAGCATTTAAAAATATCTGACCAGAACTTATTTAGTTTAGGGCAAGACCAAAAAAGATGGCCCAGTGTGCCCTCCGCTGCTTTACACTTCGGGCAGATTGGGTAAACAGGGATAAAATGCGTGTAGCATGGTACAGGAGTAGTGCAGCCTATGAATCACTTTAAATTGGATAAGTTGGTGTCGGGAGTTTATAGAACAGTTGTGGATAGCTTTAAGGCTTCTTTCCCAGCTCTCATCTTCGATTGCCACACCAAGATCCTCCTCCCAAGCTTCTTTTAAGTGCTGCGTGGAGACTGAATCGTGTGTTGTAAAAACATCAACAAATCTAATAACAAGTCTCCTTGAATGAGGGGGCTGATTCATGAGGGTATATAAGCTGACAGCGGCAGGGAAAACCTCAAAGTTAGGTAGGTTGGTACGGACGTACTCTCTAATCTGGAGATAACGGAAGAAATGGGATGCAGGGATTGTATACTTTTCCTTCAACTGTGCGAAGGTGGCGAATGCATTATCTATATAAAGGTTTGCAATAGTGATGATACCTTTGTTTCTCCAAATTGTGAAGGCATTATCAGTTAGAGAAGGGGAAAAGGCATGGTTGTTGCAAACAGGAGTGTAGGCAGAGATGTCAGGTAGAGCAAACACTTTCCTAATTTGATACCAGATTTTTAGAGAGTTAATAAGCATAAAGTTTTCACCCACAGTGGCTTTTGGAGGTACATTTCTAGCGAAGAGAAGAGCGGGGAGAGAGCTTTTGGTGATATCCTGCTCTATTGCAAGCCATGACGGGGTGGAGGTGGTGAGACTGTTTGGGTACGCACCTTGCCAGTACATCAACGCTCTGCAGTTGGCAGCCCAGTAGTAGGATTGGAAATTAGGCAGACTGAGGCCCCCCGCACTTTTGGGTTTGAGTATGTGCTTTTTGGCTATACGATGTGCCTTGTATCCCCAGACAAAGGGAAGGACAATAGAGTCTAGTAGCTTAAAGAAAGACTTGGGCAAAAATATTGGTAGATTCTGGAAGAGGTATAGAAACCTGGGGAGAGCCACTATTTTAACTGCGTTGACTCGTCCTATCATGGATAAAGGTAAGAGTCTCCAGGTTTCAATATTGGTTTTCAATTTGTCTACCATGCTCAAGTAGTTCAGTTTATAAATCAGTTTGGGATCTTTAGGGATGACCACGCCTAAATATTTAATCTCATCTGTAGTAATGCGGAAGGGAACATTTTTTACAAATGTTGAGTTCAACTTCCCTTTAAGCTGCATGAATTCGCTTTTGTCCCAGTTTATAGTGTACCCAGAAAGTTCACCAAACTCTGTAATTAGTTCTAGTAAGGGCGGTAGAGATTCTTCAGGGCGGGAGAGAAGCAGAGCCACATCGTCCGCGTAGAGCGAGATGCGGTGATCCACCTTGCCTAACATCAATGGGGCTATAGAGAGATTATTTCTTATACTAATAGCAAGGGGCTCCATGGCGAGTGCGAATAATATCGGGCTTAAAGGGCAGCCTTGACGGCAGGAGCGGAGCAATGTAAAGGCGGGTGATTTATCATTGTTAGTAATAACTGAGGCTGTTGGGCTGGCGTATAGCATTTTGACCCATGAGGTGAAATTGTCACCTCGGCCAAACTCTCTCAACACTGTCAAAATATATCTCCATTCAACCTGATCAAAGGCTTTTTGGGCATCGAGTGCCAAGACAGCAATACTGGCATCTTTTTCATATTTAGAGTACATTATATTCATTAATCGTCTGACGTTAAAGAAGGAAAATCTTCCTGGGATAAATCCAGTTTGGTCATGGTGGATTATAGTTGCCATACCTCTATTAAGTCTGTTTGCAAGTATCTTGGTGAACACCTTTAAGTCACAGCCGAGGAGGGCAATAGGACGGTATGATGCTGGATCAGTTTCATCCTTATCTTTCTTCAATAACAGGGATATGTGAGCCACGTACAAGGATTCAGGGAGACGTCCCGTTGCAATAGAATGATTAAACATCCTTAACATAATGGGAGAGACTTTGTCCGAGTATGCTTTATAGAACTCTGTTCCATACCCGTCTGGTCCGGGAGCGTATTGCTTCTGTAACTTCCTCTAAAGTTATATCTGCATTTAATTCAGTTTGCGCCCAGGCACACAGTTTAAGTAGGCGTAGAGCGTTGAGAAAGTCTGAAATCCGCACTGTATCAGCAGTGATTCTCGAGGTGTAGAGATTCTCATAGAATTCACGGAAACACTCGATCTGTTTAGGGTCTGTAGATATAGATCCCGATTTGGTTTTAATTTTATTAATCATTCGTTTGGCCTGAATACCCCTAAGTTGGCGCGCTAGTAGTTTATTCGGCTTGTCGCTAATCGCAAAGTGTTTTTGTTTCAATTTCAATAACATTTTGCTGACCTGGTAGGAGAGAATAGAGTTATATTTGAACTTTAGTTTCATTATGTCAGTAAGTGTGGAGGGTGAAGCTGACGATCTACACTCTCAAGTGCTGAAAGCTTAACAGAAATTTCCGACATTTCTTTCATTCTGTCCTTTTTCAACTTGGCCTCATAAGCGATAATATGGCCACGCACAACAGCCTTAAGGGCTTCCCACAAAGTGGAGTCATTTACATCACGAGTGTCGTTCTCAGCCAAGTAGGCTGTGATTGAGTTCAAAATTTGTAGTCGGAATTGTTCATCATTAAGTAAGAGAGGGTTGAATCACCAGTTGTATGTGGGCCTAGCCATTTTCATATCAAGTTTAAATTCTACGGGGCTATGGTCTGATATCAAAATGTTGTGATACTTGGTGGAAATTATGTCTGAGGACAGCTTGGCGTCTATTAGAAAGTAGTGGATTCTTGTATACGATTTATGCACCTGTGGAAAAAAAAGAATAATCTCTACCAGACGGGTGCTGCTGCCTCCAAATATCAACCAGGTTCAATGACCCCATCAGATGATTAAGGGCTATGGTGGAATTAGACGGGGAAATGGGGCGCGTAGAACTTCTGTCGGTGAAACAGTCTAATATAGTATTAAAATCTCCACCGGTGATTAGGTGGGTGGTCGATAGATCAGGGATAAGATTAAAAACTTTTCTAAAAAATCCAGGGTCGTCAAAATTGGGTGCATATATATTTAAGAAGGTGACATGCCGTGATAAAATATTGCCTGTTACTATAAGATAACGACCATTCGGGTCAGAGATGGTCAAGACGTGAACAAACGGGACATTCCTGCGAATTAATATGGCGACTCTGGCTTTGGACGAAAAGGTGGACTGAAATACTTGAGATACCCAGCTACATTTTAACCTCCACTGTTCTGTGTGCTTAATATGCGTTTCTTGTAAAAAGATTATAACCCCAGATAAGGATTTCAAGTGCGAGAAAACCTTTCCTCTTTTTAGATTGGACCCTAAGCCTTTCACATTCCAACAGAGTAGTATTAGGCTGCCGCCTTGTGGCGAGCCTGTGTAACCTGTTGCAGCCATAGAGAAACATTATTCAAACATTATGCGACGCATCCTCATCAATAATAATACTGTCGGTGCATGAGCAGAGAGAGCAGAAACTCGAACAGAGAAAAACACATAACAAACCCTTCCCCCGCCCACTTCCCCAAACGAAGTAAAGCGCAAATTCCCTCATAAACACTGAGGAACAGCTAAACACAGCAATTAAATAACACTAACGTTAACTCTGCAAAAGAGAGTGGCTGGCTACGTATACCTTATCGGTGTAGTTAAGAAGCTCTGTCCACCCTCATGTCCGTAACACTCACACGGCAAGTTCAAGTTGAGCAAAGCTGGGGATCACAGGCCCCCCGGTATTGGCGAGAATGCAAGTTCCGGTGATTCAACATGGAGACACACTGGCAGCGGTGTTAGATGCGATGCTGTCTATGAAAGCTTCGGCATCTGCGGGTTTCTGGAATATTTTCTGTTCGTTTCTATGGGTGATGATCAGTCGCAGGGAAAAGGAGGCCGTGTTTTATCCCTGCATCTCTCAGCTTCTTCGCTCCGTCAAAGGCTCGGCGTTGCTTGGCTACTTCAGGCGAGAAGTCTGGGTACACGTTGATCCGAGCGCCGTTAAAGAACAGAGGAGATTGTTGGCGGGCAAGCTTCAGGATCTTCTGCTTCTCTGGAAAGTGGTGGATTTTGGCGATCATGGTGCGCGGTCTTGCGGGCGATGGTTGCACGCCTATGTTCTGCACTCCCAGGAGTTGAGGTAAGAACCCCGCAACGAACTCCGTTGGTTTGCCGCCCTCAACTTTCTCTGGTAGACCAGTGATTTTGATGTTTGAGCGTCTTGAACGGCCTTCTAGGTCAATCAGCTTACTCTTCGTGGCTTTGTTGGTTTCAGTCAGCTCATCACACCGCTTCTCCAGGGCTGCGATACGGGTCTCGTAGTTGGTAGCACACTCCTCCAAGTCAACAATGCGAGTTGAGTGGTTGGTTAGTGAAGTTTGGACTGCATTTAGTTTAGTGTCCAGCGTATTGAACCTCGCGTTGATGTCCCCGTCTAGTTTCTGGATAGCGGTTAAGATGCTAGCCAGGGTAGGCTGAGGGCTCGTGGTGTCGCCGGTAGTGCTGGGGTTGCTAGCCATTGCGGTTAAGCTGCTAGCATCGCTGTCGGTGTCAGAAGTGGCTTTGTCCTCCTCTTCGGGAGACAATTTTTGATTCGTTGTCTTATTCTTATTGTTATGTCGTCCCTTGTTCATATTATTGGCGGTGTGAGTGTGTTTTATTCTAAATTTTTAGTGAGGGTTGTGGAGCTTTCCTAAAATGCTGCTACTCCATGCGGTGTTCAGGCCACGCCCCTCCAAGATGCTGTTCTTTAACGTAATTATTGGTACGAGAGTGCTGCGGCTGTGTCGAGGCTCTTCTCATGTATTATTGCCATTATGTAACACACACAATCATTAAAATCAACAATAGACTAGGTGCACAACAATTTTTGTTCAGCTCCAGTACTTCCTTGAGGAAGCTCACACATGGGTTTCCTGTTGAAACACAATTGGATGAAGTGATTAATCTCAGGTGTGCAGCACTGCTGTTTAATCACTTCAATAATGCAACAAGAAACCCATGTGTGAGCTTCCTCAAGGAAGTACCAGGAGCTGAAACACAGTTGTCCACCTAGTCTATATCATAACATTTTTTAGCCAATCATTCCGGTCCTCCATACATCCTGCCAGTTCTTCAGAGCTCTCCACTCCCGCATCCTTCCTCAGCACGTCCAAGGAACCTAAAACGAAGGAAGGGACACGATGTCACAGAGTGGGCGTGAACCGGATTTTGGAGCCACTTTATGAAGTCAATGGGCGAGAGGGAGGGGAGGCGCACTTTATACCATCATATTCATGCCGTTTTGTGTTTGATTGGTACAGGCTTCTGGAAAATAAAATAAAATATATTACGTGATGTGGACATGTGTGTCTCATCTACATGTTCGCGTTGGTTTCGCGATAGCTATAGTTTTAGCTAGTCTTTTGCACAGACGCTGACGTCACCAGATCTAGTGGATACCTTCCTCGGTGGGGGAAGACGAGAGAGAGAGAGCAAACCGTGTTGTGCACCCTCCACAAAACAAGTGCACAACTCCCTCTCGTCTCCCCCATCGAGGAAGGTATCCACTAGATTTGGTAACTAGTGATGACATCAGCGTCTGTGCAAGACTAGCTGTAACTATAGCTATCGCTAAACCAACGCGAACATTTAGATGAGATACACATGTCCACATGACATAATATGTCTTCTTTTATTTTCCAGGAGCCTGTACCAATCAAACATAAAACGGCCTGATTATGATGGTATAAAGTGCGCCCCCCCTCTCGCCCATTGACTTCATAAATTGGCTCCAAAAATCTGGCACCAAAATCTGATTCACGCCCACTCTGTGACGTCGTGTCCCTTCCTTCGTTTTAGGTTCCTTGAGCACGTCCAGCTGGCTATCGTTCTATTTTGATTAGTGGGCAGTGTACTAGCAGTTGACCTGCGTGATTAGGCAGTTGACCAATCAGCGAGATTGCCCAAACCTACCCGTTATGTAATGGTCATTATTTTGTGTGTGTGGTGTTGTGTGCGTGCGTGTTTAGGGGAGAGTTAGGCATTCTGGGAGGCTGAGGAGATTAAGTTGGGCACAGCGTCATCCATGAAAGAGAAGGCTGAGAGCATGTTCAAGTGAGTAGAACTGGAATGTATGTGCATGTACGTGTGGATATTTAATTCAGTGCTATCTAATTCAGTGCTGGGTGGGAGAAAACGCCGTGGCCTTACCTACTCTGTAGCCTACCTGGTAGGGCCATTCCTACTGACCACTTTGCCTGCTATGATTCAAGGGGGCGCTGTTACACCAAGTTTGTTTTCTGCAACGATTATAAATGAAAGGCTGTTTATTTGAAGATTATGTGCTGTCATCTATTATCCGACACCAGTCCATTACGCCTATTTCTGGGTGACCCATGGTTCTTTTTGATACCCATGTCATCATTTGAGTATTTGAATGAAGACTGCCCAATGTAGTTGCCTAGGGCTATGCAGTTTTCTAACATTACCACTTCAATTTCAGGTTCCTTAGCAGTGTAGCCCAACGCCATGCTGAAATGTTTGCCGAAGACACTACACTTTGGTTTCTGAACCATGACAGCCCGAACACAACTGGCGATTTTGGACAACAATCACAACGTCGGCAGAGAGCAGGCCGTGACTTCAAAAGGTAATGATGCTGCTGTTATTGGTGGGGTTTTGATAAGATGTGCTGTGCTCTCTCTGTTATATCTAATGTCCTGGAAATGTGTCCACATCTCTGTAAATGAATTCTCTCTCTTCTCTCTGGAAGACATTAGCCTCAGTTACATGAATATGTGGATTAGAACAGGCATATGCCTCGCCATGTAACCGAGGCTATTGTCATCTATGTGGATTTCTGTCCACACCACCATACCAAACTGGTCAGTGGAATAATTCCACACATATACAACTCGGATGCTCTCAAAAAATTCTTGTACCTGTATCTACAAATTCCAATGATGCTGGGACGTTGTATAAAACGTGAATAAAAACAGAATACAATGATTTGCAAATCCTTTTCGACCTATATTCAATTGAATACACTACAAAGACAAGATATTTAATGTTCAAACTGAAACTTTATTGTTTTTTGCAAATACTCACTCATTTTGAATTTGATGCCTGCAACACGTTCCAAAGAAGCTGGGACAGGGGCAACAAAAGACTGGGAAAGTTGAGGAATGCTCAAAAAACACCTGTTTGTAACATTCCACAGGTTAAATGGAAACAGGTGAGTGTCATGATTGGGTATAAAAGGAGCATCCCCGAAAGGCTCAGTCGTTCACAAGCAAGGATGGGGCGAGGTTCACCACTTTGTGAACAACTGCGTGAGCAAATAGTCCAACAGTTTAAGAACAACGTTTCTCAACCTAAAATTGCAAGGAATTTAGGGATTTCATCATCTACAGTCCATAATGTCATCAAAAGATTCAGAGAATCCGGAGAAATCTCTGCACATAAGCGGCAAGGCCGAAAACCAACAGTGAATGCCCATGACCTTCGATCCCTCAGGCGGCACTGCATTAAAAACCGACATCATTCTGTAAAGGATATTACCACATGGGCTCAGGAACACTTCGGAAAACCATTGTCAGTTAACACAGTTCATCGCTACATCTACAAGTGCAAGTTAAAACTCTACCATGTAAAGCGAAAGCCATATATCAACAACACCCAGAAACACCGCCGGCTTCTCTGGGCCCGAGCTCATCTGAGATGGACTGATGCAAAGTGGAAAAGTGTTCTGTGGTCTGATGAGTCCACATTTCAAATTGTTTTTGGAAATCATGGACGTCGTATCCTCCGAGATAAAGAGGAAAAGGACCATCCAGATTGTTATCAGCGCAAAGTTCAAAAGCCAGCATCTGTGATGGTATGGGGGTGTGTTAGTGCCCATGGCATGGGTAACTTGCCCATCTGTGAAGGCACCATTAATGCTGAAAGGTACATACAGGTTTCGGAGCAACATATGCTGCAATCCAAGCGATGTCTTTTTCAGGGACGTCCCTGCTTATTTCAGCAAGACAATGCCAAGCCACATTCTGCACGTGTTACAACGGCATGGCTTCGTATTAAAAGAGTGCAGGTACTGGACTGGCCTGCCTGCAGTCCAGACCTGTCTCCCATTGAAAATGTGTGGTGCATTATGAAGCACAAAATACGACAACGGAGACCCCGGACTGTTGAGCAACTGAAGTCGTACATCAAGCAAGAATGGGAAAGAATTCTACCTACAAAGCTTCAACAATTAGTGTCCTCAGTTCCCAAACGCTTATTGAGTGTTGTTAAAAGGAAAGGTGATGTAACACAGTAGTAAACATGCCCCTGTCCCAGCTTCTTTGGAACGTGTTGCAGGCATCAAATTCAAAATGAGTGAATATTTGCAAAAAAACAATAATCAGTTTGAACATTAAATATCTTATCTTTGTAGTGTATTCACTTGAATATAGGTCGAAAAGGATTTGCAAATCATTGTATTCTGTTTTTATTTACGTTTTACACAACATCCCAACTACATTGGAATTGGGGTTTGTACCATAGTTCCAATGAATAATCTATCTATTCCACACACTCAATTCTATTAAATTTTGTGTCTGTGTTCCTACAGGCTTACACGGCGTCTGTTCTGTGCTGGCATTGAGGACACCTGCCACTAATTCCTCCAACACCTGGTGCTACATTGCAGGAACTACGACAACGAGTTCACTGTGCGTACCGTGTACACGCACACGTCTTTAAAAATTATCAAACAAACACACACTTCATGTTATCACGGGCTACATTAGCACTATTGGTTATATTTACTAATAGGAATACTATTTCATTGCAGGCATTCAATGTTACCGGTATCCACAGTTTCACTTTTAGTAGGCTTGCTGCCGAAGCTAACACAATTTATTCAAAGTTGCTCTAAATGTGTTGTTGGCTTCGGCAACACGCCTCTTAATAGTGGAACAATTAGTAATCCGATCTCTTCCTCCTGATGAGAGAAATCCTCTTCCTCCTGTATTGAGAAATCCTATGGTGATCAGTGATTGATTTTGTGGATTGAGCACACAGGGTAAAATGGAATCAAATGTTGCTCTAGATGTTTATGTTCACCAAGTTAGCCACCTAGCCTCGCTTAGCATCGGCAAAGACACTTTAAAATTGTTAAGATATATCACTCATATAATGTGGAATGGGGTTATCCGTAACACCTGGTAAGGCTAAAGATGGCGCCTACCCTGCCCTCTTTCACAAACAGCCAATCACAAACAGCTGAGGTGCATTCAACTTCAGCGAACTTTAGCTAACGTTAGCAAACTTTTCCATTAGTAGTGCGCCATGAACGTAGTTTGTACTTGAACGCACCCCTGTTGTTTTACCGGCCACGGAAAAGCATTAGGGCCAACAATGACTAGGACGGCTGAGTCCTAAATCCAAGTGCATGCGTAGTGGAATACTCCAAGTGGAAAAGGTTTTTTTTTTAAACATCCCGTGGTATAGTTGACGTTTTGTTGGATTCCATTTATTAATTTCATTGCCCATCCTGTAGATATGCTTATTATGTCCCATTCTAGTGTTTGCGTGGGTATGACCATGTCCCCATTCATTTCCAATGGGTTTGGGCAGTTTGGGCGTTTCGTGGGTGTTACCAATATGGCTGCCGGTGGCATGACTTGCCTATAATCCCCGCCGAGAGGAAATCCTCTCTCGTCCAAATTTCAGACAGCGGCTACTAGGGAGATCAAAGCACCTGGTGGACTGTCATTGGAATACATTGTAATTCAGCTGTTTTCATCCGACCTTTGAGATCATCTGACGGGTCTTGGGGGCAATGTAATTGGAATACAATGTACGTCTCCATATGGGTGTAGTCCCTTTATTAGCAGATATTTTTGCTATCTTGTGACATAGTGTGTATCATTATGTATTTTGCCACTCAAATGAGTTAGCTTATGCTAACAGTCTACTATGGACTATGGAAGTTCGCATTTGAACCTCACGCATGCTAGCTTATTTGAGACGTGTATTGAACATATGTTTGCTATATTGTGGTTTTTCTATTGAGGTTACAGTTATTGAAATGTACAAACGACAATCCAAACTTGTGGAACATGTTATCAGAACACATGAACACCCACTATAGTCTCTGTAGTAAATTGATAAACAAAGAGGGGGTTTTAGCCAAATTCCCATAGGGTTGCATTGAGTCCTCTCAGAAGTTTGGCTCCGCCAGGAATCACTGTTTGACATCTAGACATTTTTAACAAGAGGTAATTTCCCCTCAGCTGAGTCTATAGAAGGACTTTGGCATCGGTTTGGTTCACTGCGGAAGAGAATTTGTGTGGGGGGGGGGGCATTTTTCTAATTCAAAAGAATTCAGAATTGTCCAATATTTTTCTAACATACTACAAATAAATAGTTTACTATAGAACATACTAAATGGAGAACAAAATACTATAGTATGAATGACTAGAATAACATACTATGAATCATACATTTTCACATAGAGCTTAAGCTCTACCAAACCTTGCACCCCATCGGATTGCAATTTAGAGGTTTGACTTAAATGCATCACTGTCTATCAGATGTGCTGTGGGAAATGTTATTGTAGTGCTGCATGCACTCACAACAGGGTAGCAAAACGTGTGGTTTGGCAGCGTTGTAGACGAGTGTGATCGAAAAGGACTTTAATCTTGAACTTCTTCCCCTCCTAGACAAGCGGGTCAACTTCTTCCTCCTAGATAAGCGGGTCAACATTTGGCAACATTCACATTTTAATTGCAGTAATGTGTGTCAAGGCCAGCGTCTCACCTCCCGAGTCGGAATTAGTCTGAGACGTCCTTTCAAAACCACCCTGCCCATGGAGGGCTAGCATTCACCATGGTATCACCATTTTGCACTGTGTGCACTGCATGTACCTTTGGCATAAGGCTGAACTCGGAAGTTTTCACTGGTAGTGGTGTCAGGTCAAAAACTTAACTCCTGTGGAGGCGATTCTGAGAACAAACCTACTTGGCAGTCTTCATTTTCTTTATCCTGTTTCTAGTTGTTCCTTGTTTTCTTTTCCTGTGTTTTCCAGGTAAACATCTGCCTGGTTGTGTTGTAGCAGTGGTGTCAGGTCAATTTCATCTTGTAGAGGAGCAATATAAATGAGGAAATTCCCCCCCTGCTGATGTGCTTCTGAGAACTAAGCCAGTGTATCTTTCTGCTTCTTTCTGAGGACTGAGCCAGTATATACTTTTGCTTCTAGGGCGACAGCAATCATTCTCCTCTTTCCTAGTCAAAGGCTACACATAATTTAAATATTTATTCCCAATAACCTTTCATTAAGTAATGTCTTATATAACATACCAACTGCTTTGCAAAGAAGCTTTCCTCCTTTGAGACCTTCCTTTTTCGGGTAGGTAGTCGCCAGTAAACTGGCCAACTACAGTAATTAAAACGGAACATTTCAGGAAGGTTCATTTGTACAATAGATCTTGGCAAAGGCAATGATGGAGAGATAATGAAAGAATACCGAACATCACCTCTTTATGGCTCAAGTCTTTGGTGATGGAGTGTCCTATTCCTAGCGTGAAGTAACTCAATTTCCTCTGTAGTTGTCGGGGTTGTTTCCGCTTTTTCGTTTAGCAAGAAAAAAGCCATGTCAAATATTTTCCAAGGCTTTTGCTTTTTTTTTTTGTCTTTTTCCTGGTGTCACATCAGTCTCTTATTTAGCTGTATATTAAAATTAAAAAAAATCTAAAACAGAGACCTAAACCACAATAGCAACTCTTTCTGCTGCCTTGCCTATCCTGCGAAATGCTGTCTGCCTCTCCTTCCCTGTCATCCCAATTGCTATGGGCATTCTCCACACTGACATGGTGGGGAATCCTCTCCACCTGACCTCGAGTGGGAACAGCCATGCTTCCCAACCTTTTCACCTTCTCATAACAAACTTGATTGATGTTGTTTTCTCATGTAGTTGGTGTTTCTTTCTTCTCTCTTCCTCAAACAAGTTATTGTCCATGTCAGTGATTGAGTGTTTCAGGATCTTCCTGTTGTTCCTATCATGAAAAACAAACATGAAAACTGAAAAAATGATGTTACTACATGCAAATGAGAGACGCTACTACCTTTCTCCACAGATACTGGTTTGTTCCTTGAGGGATGAAATCTTTCCTGCAGATCGGGCATTGTGTCTCACTTTCCTAAATGGAAAGATGCATTACTTCCCATTGTTATAGAAACTCTCAACATAAATGCAGTCTATCTCCAAATCTAAAATGTAATTAGAGTAACAAATATTATTTTGTCCAACATAAAACCGAACCGTGTACCATGATGGCAATACAACTGTGGTCGCAGGACGAGAAGGTGGGTACAAATATTATTGCAACTCCACCTTTTCTTGCTTAAATTGGAGCCAATCAACATGTTAGATTAAGATGCTCTTACAACACAAGGGTGTGGCAACATTCACATTTAAATTCCATTGATGTGTGTCAAGTCAGGCGTCTAACCTCCGAGTCCAAATGAGTCCGAGACGTCCCTTCACATCCACTCTGCACATGGAGGGCTAGCATTTGCAATGGCATCACCATTTTGGACTGAGCGCAGGTAGCCTTGGGCATAAGGCTAAATTCGGGAGCGTCCACTGGCCATGGAGTGAGGTCAAATCCTGCGGAGATGCTTCTGAGAACAGAACCAGTGTATCCCTCTGACTATTGCAGTCTTCATTTTCCTTCTCCTGTTTCTAGTTCCTTTTTTTCCCCCTCTGTGGGTTCCAGGTTAACGCCTGCCTGGTTGTGTTGGAACAGTGGTGTCAGGTCAATTTCCTCTAGTAGAGGAGCATTGTAGAGCTGGAATTTCACTCCTGCTGAGGTGTTTCTGTGGACTGAGCCAGTGTATCTTTCAGCTTCAGCGTTCCGGTCACCAGATACTGGTAACACCACTCTTCTAGAAAGTGTGGAGAAGGTTCCCCTTGGGCAAGGGTCACTGCCATTACTTCACCGACAGTTCTAAACAGGTTGTTGTCCAGGTCAGTGATTGAGTGTTTTGGGATTTTCTCCTTGTCTTCCCCTTCAAAGAGGCACCTCTCTATTCCAGCAACCATTTCAGACAGAACTCTTTTCTAAAGGCTCTAGTGTCTAACCCAGCTTCTCCCAAGAATATCACTTTCAGCTCATTTGCTGGGGATCCGTTATGCCGCTGCCAAAGCACAAAGCCCCTCTCCATGATGTTTTCTCTGGACACACATGTTGAATATCTTTCCACTTGAGAGACCAGCCAACGTAGAACATGTTCTTCACAAGAGATTTGCTCTACTGGATCTAGCGTCGATTCTTGCGGAGTCGGATCATGGTGACTTTGAGGGCTCTGTGACTCTTCATCTGGGCGCCATAAGGCCTTTCTCCACAGATACTAGGATGGTACTCAATTTCCTTGAGAGGTAAATCTTTCCTGCAGATCGGGCATTGTGTCTCACTTTCCTTGTATGATGTTGCCACTATACTACAAATGGAGTCGAGGGACCAGAAGTTGGGTACAAATAAGATTGAAACTCCACATCTTCTTGCTCCAAGTCCGAATGAGTCTGAGACATCCCTTCACATCCAGCCTGCACAAGGAGGGCTAGCATTTGCTATGGCATCACCAATTTGCACTGGGTGTGGGTAGCCTTGGGCATAAGGCTAAATTTGGGAGTGTTCACTGGCAGTGGAGTGAGGTCAAACACTTCACTCCTGCGGAGATGCTTCTGAGAACAGAACCAGAGTATCCCTCTGACGATTGCAGTCTTAATTTTCCTTCTCCTGTTTCTAGTTGTTCCTTGTTTTTTCTTCCTCTGTGGGTTCCAGGTTAACGCCTGCCTGGTTGTGTTGGAGCAGTGGTGTCAGGTCAATTTTCTGTAGTAGAGGAGCAATGTAGATCTGGAATTTCACTCCTGCTGAGGTGTTTCTGTGGACTGAGCCAGTGTATCCCTCTGATTCCAATGGGACAGCTGTCATTTTCTTCTTTCCATGTCCTGCTGCATTGTAAAGAAGCCATCCTCCTTTGAGACATTCCATTTTTGGGTAGGTGCTCTCCAGTAAACTGGCCAACTCTTCATGGCTCAAGTCTTTGTTGATGGAGAGTAGGTGTCTGTGTGCCTGCCCTGTCAGCCACTGCATTACACAAGGAAGAGACAGAGGTGCTCCGTCTTCCTCAGATGGACTGTCTTCCCCAGACGGGCTGTCTTCCCCATCCTCAAGCTCTAGGAGAAAATCTTGAAAGAAGTCCAGGATTTGGGTCTCTTTCCTGTGTTTTGGCGAACCGGGTTCACTCATCTCTGGAGTCAGGTTTGCGACGATGTAATATGCATTTGGCTTGTCGTCATCCTCAATCGCGAAACGTTTACAACACCCCTCAGGTTTCTTCTGCATGACCAAGAGAAGTCTGTAGAGTTCCAGGCCTTCGCACATTTGCCGAAGCATTGGTGTACGTCTCGTGGTGGCATGTAGTACAACTATGTTCTTTGTTCTCCAAGTTGAGGGGGCCTGTATAGCTGTTTTCCGAGTTGATGCGTCATGCACGTTTTCTTTGGTTATGTTCTTCAGCGTCCCGGTCACCAGATACTGGTAACACCACTCTTGTAGAAAGCGTGGAGAAGGTCCCCCTTGGGCAAGGCTCACTGCCATTGCTTCACCGGCAGTTCTAAACAAGTTTCTGTCCAGGTCAGTGATTGAGTATTTTGGGGTCTTCCCCTAGTCTCCCCCTTAAGAGGCGCCTCTCTATGCCAGCAACCATTTCAGACAGGAACTCCTTTCTTAAGGCTCCTGTGTCTACTCCCGCTTCTCCCAAGAATGTCACTTTCAGTTCATTTGCTGGGGATCCGTTCTTCTGCCATTGCCAAAGCATAAAGCCCCTTTTCAAAGAAGTTTTCTCTTGACACACAGATGTTGAATGTCTTTCCACTTGAGAGAAAGGGCACCGTACAGGACTTCTCCACAGATACTGGCGTGGTACTCAATTTCCTTGAGAGGGAAATCTTTCCTGCAGATCGAGCATTGTGTCTCACTTTCCTTGTAAGATGTTGGAACTAAAACTGGAGTCGAGGGACCAGAAGTTGGGTATAAATAAGATGGAAACTCCACATCTTCTTGCTCCGAGTCCGAGACGTCCCTTCACAACCACCCTCCTAGCATTTGCAATGGCATCACTATTTTGCACTGGGTGCAGGTAGCCTTGGGCATAACGCTAAATTCGGGAGCGTTCACTGGCAGTGGAGTGAGGTCAATTTCCTCTTGTAGAGGAGCAATATAAATGAGGAATTTTCCTCCTGCTGAGATGTTTCTGAGGACTGAGCCAGTGTATCCTGCTTCCAGGGCGACGGCAATCATTCTCCTCTTTCCATGTCCACCTGCTGCTTTGTAAAGAAGCCATCCTCCTTTGAGATCTTCCATTTTTGGGTAGGTGCTCTCCAGTAAACTGGCCAACTCTTTATGACTCAAGTCTTTGATGGAGAGTGTCCTCTTCCCGAGCCCAGCCTGTAGTAGCTCCAATTCCTCAATAGTGGTCGGGGTAGTTTCTGCTTTCTCACTCAATAAAAAAGCCATGTCAAAACTTTTCCACGGCTTTTTCTTTGCTGTGTGTTTCTCATCTGACTTTCTTTTTAAAAATCCAGGGAATGATCTGGACATCTCATTTTGGACAGTTTGGTGGAGGAGCCATGTCTTATTTCTCAGTCTTGGTTTCTCTATTGTGCGATTAAGCATCGACAAAAATGTCTGCGCGGTAGCAGTGGCTGCCTGCTGGTCATACTGAGGATGTGATGTTCGCCTTGACATGATGAGATGGTATTATGAAGAGGTGATTTGTAGTATCGGTCTTTCTGGATTTTTCCACAGACCAGAGTAATGTAGTCCCTGTTGGATGCTGAATGGGAAGTGCAATCACTCAGAAGTGGTACATTCCACAAATCCAATGGTGCAGGATACAGAAGTGGTTGATAAACACTGTGTTAAAATACTTTTAATATAATACGTTTCAAGAGGATTGTGTGTGATTTATTGCAGCTGGTA
The DNA here is from genome assembly GCF_029633865.1 of Lampris incognitus. NCBI lineage: Eukaryota > Metazoa > Chordata > Actinopteri > Lampriformes > Lampridae > Lampris > Lampris incognitus. The sequence continues at coordinate 12,457,515 of NC_079229.1, forward strand.
CTGTTCAAATTGTTATTAGTTTTTCCGCGGCATCTGAGTATGTTGTGTGGCATGGTTTATACTGCACCACCTGTCTACAATACCTGTGAACACACACAGAGTAGTAGTGTTTATAAACTCTTTCACATCCTTTTCCACAGCATCTGAAAGATTTGTGTGAGGTGGTTTATACTACGGTTTGTTTGATAGTGTTTTCTGAGTATGTTGTATAGGGTTGTTATACCGACCAGTGCTGTATGGAGACGTGGATAAACAAGCCAAATTCACCCGGGTCGAGGAAAGACAACAATGGCATGACCACTTTGCAATGTGTGCATGTAGCCTTTGGCATAAGGCTGAACTCGGCATCCATTGGCCATGGTGTAAGATCAATCTCTTCTTGTATAGGAGGAATATATATAGAACAAACCTCACTCCTGCAGAGGCACTTCTGAAAACAGAACCAGTTTGTCCCTCTGTATCTTAAGGCGACAGCAGTGATTCTCCTCTTTCCATGTCCACCCACAAAATAATTTTTGGCTATTAAAAGAAATGCCAAACATGGCATTCAGCCAGTGTAAGTTGACCCATTCTATATGGCATACTTGAAAGTGAAAAATGTTGACATGAGGTGACATGTTCTGTGGTTCCTTTTTCAAGTAGGTGGCTGACTTAAACTTTTTATCTTTTGGGAGCATAGATCATTTATGAAATTCCTCCAGCTGGTTTGGTGTTGGGTAGTCTTCTCAACTTCTTTCCATGATGTTCTTATTTCATTGTCTTCCGCCTAGACAATCCCTTTCCACTCTTCTGTTTCCTTCTCCTGTTTCTAGGTGTTCCTGGCATTTTTTTCCCCTGGGGGTTCCTGGTTAAGGCCTGCCTGGTTGTGTTTGGAGCATGTTTTCCTCAAGGTGTGCCCAATCCAGCCCCATTTACTGCGTTTGATTTGGGTTTCAATGGGTTCTTGCTGAATTGTGATTTTCGGGTGCCAGTGTGGTTTTGCATGCGTTCTTTACAAGTGTGGTCGAAAAGGACTGCCATTTTGAACTTCTCCCTTTCCGAGACCAGCAGGTGTCTGTGTGCCTGCCCTGTCAGCCACTGCAGTACACGAGGTGCTCCATCTTCCTCAGACGGACTGGCTTCCCCAGACGGACTGTCTTCCCCAGCTTTGGTGAAATGCAAGAAAATAGTGAACGTTTCTAATTAATTTTCACAAATGACATGGGCAACTCAGTTTATTTGAACCCAAAACGTGAATTAAGCAATAAGATACGAGATGCCATTCTTTATCGTTGTTCTTGGTACGACAGTGCATGGCAGTAATGAGCAAACTGAGCCCCATAACAGAAAACCTCCTTAGCAGAATACGACTCCTCCTCGGTTAATTAGCAGTTCATCTGGTTCTACTAACACGGTGGAGCTATAAGTTTAGTGATTACACCCAGGCCGTGCATGGTTGCCTAATATCAAGCACGACTTCTCAACCAATCCTTGGCTTTATCTCCCTGTTGTAGAATTTAGGATGATAACCAAAACTCTGTGTGTGTGTGTGTTTGCACATATTGACCTAACTGTCTACCACATGACCATGAACCAGCTGCTGTAGACATGGAGTAGCTCTGCAACCAACATGTAAAAATGCAATGCCAATACATGCATACCCTCAAATTCAAGGAGAACATCTTGAAAGAACTCCAGGATTTGGGTCTCTTTCCTGTGTTTTGGCAAGCTGGGTTCACTCATCTCTGGAGCCAGGTTTGCGATGATGTAATGTGTATCCAGCTTATAAGAATATAGTACATTGTTCTGGTTAGTTTGGATTGAATCTTAGAAGTCAAGACAGAAAGCTTAATACATATCTTACAAATTGGTCCCATTACTTTCAATGGGAATTTGATTAAACAGCATAGACAATAGCTCATAAATAGCAATTATATCTATCATACCAACCACGATGATATGTGATTGTTAAAGTCGGAATTCAACAGGCGTTGGAATACTAGCATTTGAAGCACTTCAGACAAATGAAGTCATTTGCCATTAGGTCATGAGTAAAATGGTGAGTTGAGGAAATAATGAAAAAATATCTCATTACATTTAACTAGCTATTCAAAGGTTTGCCGGTCGCAGCCGCATTTCAGTGTTAAATGTCAATTAGAGTGAAAACTAGTTATTATAGGCCGGAACCACAAATTACAATAAAATCCCACCCCAATCTTTGTCTAATTGGGGGATTTCAATAGCGGTCTCTCAACTGAAGGTGCAAGACACAAAGCCAACTCAAAGTGTGAGGTGCGAGACGTAGGATTCCAACTGGGTTCAGATTAACCCCCAATTTCCACCTACTTCGCCTTCATAGTATTACGTCTGGGGTACGGAAATATGATGCATTCCTGTTGTGTGATCACTCAAAAAATAGAACTAGTTTCCGTTGCAGATCTCTCCGCAAAACCGTGTCTGGAACGGAGCTGACATGCAATGCAACACGTGGAAATCAAACTGGTTTGACTAACGGTTGCGTTCTACTCCGGCAGTCGTAACACAGCCATAGTTCTATGCTAACGCAGTAGGTGGAAATTTGTGATTAGGCTTGTGAGCAAGACACATGGTTTGAATGTGGCGGGGGTCTGTTTTATGAGCACCCCTCTAGTTAATTTTACCTTGTCATCATCCCCTATCACAAAGAGCTGACAACACTCAGGTTTATTCTGCATGACCGAGAGAAGTCTATAGTTCCAGGCCTTCCCGCATCTGCCGAAGCATTGGTGTACGTCTCGTGGTTGCATGTAGAACAACAGCTCTAACAAAAACAAAATAGACATTGGACATTTAAAGGAGCAGTCTCCTTTTGTTCATTTTTGGCAAATTTTAAAAATCTTCAGTATTTCAAGGACGTTTGCAACTATAACCATTGAAATAAGAGATTTGACACATGGATGATTGAAATCATATAATCAGTTTGGATAGCGGCGAAAAAAATAACAGCCGATCACACTTCCAACTAAGAAATTATTGTAATGATCCATCTGTCACACAAACTGCCTAATAAACATGCATTAGTTTAAATGTCAACATCATTGCTGGTTGGGTCGGTGGCGTTGCTAGTGGGAGCTAGTTTTGTTTCTAGGGTGTTGATAGACTGCAATAAGGATCTGGTTTATATAACTTGGACTTCCCTCCTACAGAGGTGCTTCTGAGAACATAGTCAGAGAGCGCAACAGCAAGAATCTTTCTGCTGCCTCGCCTATCCCGCGAGATACTGTCTGCCTCTCCATGCCTCCCAACTTTTTCTCCTTCTCCTAACAAACTTCATTGATGCACGTTGTCTTTGGTGATGTCCTTGAGTGTCCTGGTCACCAGATGGTCATAACACCACTTTTGAAGAAACCGTGGAGAAGGTCCCCCTTTGGCAAAGCTCGCTGCCATTATTTCACCAGCAGTTCTGGGTATCTGAGGGGGAAATGAAAATACGATGCAATGACAAAATTATGTATTGACCTCCTTGTTCAAGCACACCATTTACGTGTCTATATCTGACAACTATTCCTCCTGCACAAAGAGTCTGGTTTATATAAGTTAAGACTTCCCTCTTGCCGAGGCACTTGTGAGTAGAGTCTGAGAGCACAACAGCAATAATCTTTCTGCTGCCTCGCCTATCCCGCGAGATGCTGTCTGCCTCTCCCTGCCTCCCAACTTTTTCTCCTTCTCTTAACAAACTTAATTGATGTAGTTTCCCCATGTGGTTGGTGCTTCTTGTTTCTCTCCTGCTCCAACAGTTGTTGTCCATGTCGGTGAGTATTTCAGGACCTTCCCTTTGTCTCCCCCTTCTAAAAGGTACATGTCTATGCCAGCAACCATTTCTGTGGACACAAACAATATTGCTGATTTGGAAGTATTACACACTGGCTTAATACTTACCAGACAGGAACTCCTTTCTCAAGGCTCCAGTGTCTACTCCTGCTTCTCCCAAGAATGTCACTTTTAACTCAAGAGCTGACGACACTCCTCAGGTTTCTTCTTCATCACCGTGAGAAGTCCATAGAGCTCCAGGCCTTCCCGCATCTGCTGAAGCATTGGTGTTCTTCTGGTGGTGGCATGTAACACAACCGCTCTAAAAAAGAATATAGACATTGGACATTGAAGGGGCACAGAAATGCTAGACATTTAGACAAAAAGCCCAAATGATGGCTTTTTGTTGTGATACAATTTCAATTATCTAAGACAGGGTTACATGGATGGACGATGATTAGACAAAGCCTACACACATAATTTAAGCATTCACTACAAATAAGCTTAAGTATGTTTAGCTTGTCTGTGCCCCTCTAAAGGAGCATTCTTATTTTGTTCATTTTTGGAAATTTGTAAAAATCCTCAGTATTTCCTGGATGTTTCCAACAATAATCATTGAAATAAGAGATTTGACACATGAATGATTAAAATCACATAATTTGTTTGGGTAGCGGCGGAAAATGAAACGGTCAATCACACTTCCAACTAAGAAATATTTGGAATGCCCCATCTGTCACACATACTGCCTAATAAACATGCATTAGTTAAAATGTCAACATCATTGCCGTTTGGGTAGGTGACATTGCTAGATAAGTTGCTAGGGTGTTTGCCTAGGCTGAGGATACAGCTCCATTAGCTACTAGCCAATCATTCAAGTATCCTAACCTGCCATTCCAGAACCCACAGCCCCAAACAGTGTCTGACTTCCTTCCTTACTCAATTACTTTAACTTATCATATCTAGACCACGGCTGGCTCACTGGAACGTGGTCAAAATCCATGAGACATAATCGGCGGCGAGCTATAGAAAGAAAAAAAGCGTGTACCTGACTATGCCCTCTTTGTTCTCCGAGTTGATGGGGCCTGTATAGCCACAGATGAGGATTTCGTCCATGTACTCTGTTACATCACTTGCTTCTTCAATCTGAAAGCATATTTTCCCAACATGACTTCCAGAATAAATCTTTTGAACAAGACTTGCATTATGGGAAGGATTTGTGCTCTTGAATTCAACACACCTTTTGGATGAGCGGAGACAGCTCTGCATCATGCACATCGTCTTTGGTGATGTCCTTGAGTGGCCCCGTCACCAGATATTCATAACACCACTTTTCAAGAAACCGTGGAGAAGGTCCCCCTTGGGCCAGGCTCACTACCATTATTTCACCAGCAGTTCTGGATATCAGAGGGGGAATTGAAAATACGATGCAATGACAAAATGATGTATTGACCTCCCTGTTCAAGCACACCATTTACAGGTCTATATCTGACAACTAATCCTCCTGCACCAAGAGCCTGGTTTATATAAGTTAAGACTTCCCTCCTGTAGAGGCGCTTCTGAGTACAGAGTCGGAGAGCGCAACAGCAATAATCTTTCTGCTGCCTCGCCCATCCCACAAGATGCTGTTTGCCTCTCCATGCCTCTCAACTTTTTCTTCTTCTCCTAACAAACTTAATTGATGTAGTTTTCCCATGTGGTTGGTGTTTCTTGTTTCTCTCCTGCTCCAACAAGTTGTTGTCCATGTGAGTGAGTATTTCAGGACCTTCCCGTTGTCTCCCCCTTCTAAGAGGCGCATGTCTATGCGAGCAACCATTTCTGCGGACACAAACAAACCAGAGAATATCCTCAGTCAAGGTTGTTTGTTTATTTGGAAGTATTACACTCTGGCTTAATACTTATCAGACAGGAACTCTTTTCTCAAGCCTCTTTCTCACCATGTTCATTTTATGTTTATCTTAATATAAATCTACTATTTTTAATATTGCTATTATTAAGTTAAGATGAGAATATGAATAAGAGGAACAAACCTAAAAAAGTTCCTGTCCAGGTCAGTGATGGAGTATCTTGGGATCTTCCCCTTTTCTCCCCCTTCAAAGAGGCGCCTCTCGATTCCAGCAACCATTTCTGTGGAGACAAACAAACCAGACAACAGTCACAGGGGTTTATTGTTGGATAATATTTTATTGTTAAGTATTACACACTGGCTTAATACTTACCAGACAGGAACTCCTTTCTCAAGGCTCCAGTGTCTACTCCCGCTTCTCCCAAGAATATCACTTTTAACTCATTTGCTGGGGATCCGTTCTTCTGTCGTTTCCACATCATAAGGCCCCTCTCTACGATGTTGTCTCTTGACACACAGATGTTAAAGGTCTTCCCCCTTTCAACTTGGTCAACCAGCCAATGCAGAACACCCTCTTCACTGTAAACATATGTCATCTCAATAAAAGATACAAGATATTTTGATATTTACAAAATATAATTTTAATCGCAATTTTTTTTTACCAAGAGATTTTATCGACTGGATCCATCGTTGGTTCTTGTAGAGTTGGATCATGGTGTGTTTTAAGGCTCTGTGACTCATCTTGGTGCTGGGAAGGACTATAAGAATGGAAGGAACAATCAATAAAATGTAATCACAGAAAACTGAAAGACTTATTATATGCTGAGGAGAAACGCTTCTACCTTTCTCCACAAATACTGGCGTGGAACTCAATTTCCAGGCGAGGGAAATCTTTTCTGCAGATTGGCCATTGTGTCTCACTTTCCTAAAAGGAAAGATGCATGGAAGGCATTATTTCCTTTTTATAGACACTCTCTCAAAATGAATGCAGTGTTTCTAAAAATGTTAAGACTTCCTTCCTGCAGAGGCGCTTCTGAATACAGAGTCTGAGAGCGCAACAGCAATAATCTTTCTGCTGCCTCGCCTATCCCGCGAGATGCTGTCTGCCTCTCCATGCCTCCCAACTTTTTTTAGCAAGAGATTTTATCGACTGGATCCAACGTTGGTTCTTGTAGAGTTGGATCATGGTGTGTTTCAGGGCTTTGTGACTCATCTTGGCGCTGGAAAGGCCTATAAATAAGAATGGAAGGAACAATCAATGAAATTTAATCACAGAAAACTGAAAGATTTATTATATGCTAAGGAGAAACGCTCCTACCTTTCTCCACTCTCAAAATGAATGCAGTGTTTCTAAAAAGGTGAAATGTAATTACAGCATAAATATTCTGTGCTAACTAAAACCACAAAACCACACCTTTGAAGATGATGGCAATGTTTAAGATGATGGTAATGTTGAATATGGCAATGCGACTGGAGTCGCAGGACGAGAGTTTGGGAACAAATAAGATTCGAACTCCTCTTGCTGAAATTGGAGCCAATCAACATGTTGGATTAAGTCTTACAACACGCGGGTGTGGCAACGTTCACATTTGAATTCATTAAAGCTACCTTAAGCCATGTGACGAACTCCTGTCCTACTCCCGCTTCTCCCAGGAATGTCATTTTTAGCTCATTTGCTGGGGATCCGTTCTTCTACCGTTGCCACAGCTTAGAGCCCCTCTCAGAGATGTTCTCTCTCGACACAAAGATGTTGATTGTCTTCCCACTTTCCACATGAAAGACCAGCTAATGCAGAACATCTTCTTCACTGTAACACATGTAATCATTTTCTTTCTTCTAAACGAGGATCTTCAGGGCCATCCATTTCTCCGAACCCCCTCCATGAAGAATCCGAAAGCAGTTGCTACTTTATTTGCTTCTGTGTCTAGACAGTACGTCTATAAATGAGGTAGAAAAGTGGAAGACTCACAACATATAAGTTTAGGAGTTGTTCAGGAGTGTCAATATGTGGTTAATGATTAGAAAATAAAATATCTACCTTATCAATTACTCCAATGATTACAATGTTATATTATTCCTTGTATTCTTCCACCAAAGATGAAAGAAGGAGTGACGAGTTGTACACATACATTACATACCCTCAAGGTCTAGAAGAAAATCTTGAAAGAAGTCTAGGATTTGTGTGTCTGACCTGTGTTTTGGCAAACCGGGTTCATTCATCTCTGGAGCCAAGTTTGCGACAATGCAATCTTTATCTGTCTTCTTTATCTTGAACTTCTCCATTTCCAAGAGAGCAGGTACGTTTGCCTACCATGTCAGACACTGCATTACACAGGAAACAGACAGAGGTGCTCTATCTTCCTCAGACGGACTGGCTTCCTCAGATGGACTGGTTTCTCCATCTTTGGGTAAATGCAAGAAATTAGTTAACGTTTCATATAAATTTTCACTAATGTCTAAAGTCCAGCTCATTTTTAAAAAAACCAAAGCGTGATTTTGGGATATTTACCAAAAGTCTGTGTGTGTGTGTGTGGGGGGGGGGCAGCAGCAGCACCCGTAGAATAACTGCTAATTGCGCATATTGACATGAATGTCTTGCACATGACCTAGAACCAACTGCTGTAGACATGGATTAGGACAACCATGTAAAAATGCAATGCCAATACATACACCGCAAAATCAGCAAACACAAAATAACTCCATGGGAGTTAATTTCAACCCTTATTGGGGGTCCTATATGGTTCAGTCTACAGAGTTATTTTAACACTTTTAAGAGAATTGGCATTTTAACACCTTGCTTGGAGTCAATATTCACTCTGTGGGGAGTTGGGATTTGACACTTATGGATACTTACTTGACCCCCGCCAGGTGTTACATTTCCTTAACACCAATGCAATGTCGCTTTGTTGCATTTCTCACATCACTATTTACATTTGCACAACAGCTAATGCATTTCTCAAAACAATTAGTACAAACTGCAAAACCTAGTTGATAACCTGTAAAAGCATGTCACTTGCTCAAAATGGATAGCTCATTCCTCAAAAGCAAGTATTCATGTCAATGAAAGTGTCAGTGTCATCAAGATGAAAAGTCCTGACACCGTTGTTTATGAACAAGATAGTCAAATGCCTTTGTCATGTTTTCATTATGACAGTTTACTTTGTAAATGTTTTCCAATGCAAAAAAAGTCAGATCTTGGTGGCACTACCTGAAAATGCTCAAGACAGCACTATATACTATTTACACAGCCATTTGAAAACTACAGTAAAGTTACACATTACTGTATTTAGTGAGGTAACTGAGTACAAGACACTGAATATGTATGTTTCACATTTTTACTGCATATGCTCTTCGCAATTCTAATTTGTTCACAGCATTGTGCAAAAGAAAGAATACACCCTTTATTTACAACAAACAAACTCCCTTTGGGTAGAGCTGTGCACAACTGTAAACAATATTGCAGTACATATTGGAACTGAACATACAACATACACAGTACTGTAAATCATTCATGCACATCCAGACGTTCCTCTCTGTCTGGCCACATAGTTTCATCTACATCACAGCGAATATCATCTCTTGCAATGCAGCGAGGAAAGTATCTCCTCGAGTGGCGAATCCACCCTCTGCAGGACTCTGCTGTGATGTCATCACATGCTGCATCCATGGCCGCTAGCAGGGCCATTTGGGTATGTGGATGCCGGTCATATACCTTCCACCTCCAGGAAGAGGAAAAACTCTTCTATTGGATTTAGGAATGGTGAGTAGGGAGGGAGATATTCTACCAGCATCCTATCATGTGCTGCAAACCACTGTCTGACCACTGTTGTGACTTCTCTTATGTACACTATTGTAGTGTTACTATTCGTGGGTTACTAACTTAATCACTAATATATATACAAGTACACGGAGACGAGGATGCGGCACAAGTCTGATCTTTACTGACGGAGACATCACACACTACTAGGCTCGACCAGTGTATTACAGAACTCAGTAGTGGTGACAGTCCAACACAATCGAGCACTGAGTGCTCGATCCAATACACCACATCCCTCTTTTCCAACTGAGATGTGGCCTACTCATCAGTTACTTCAACAGTAGACCCTTTACTGAACCATTAACGCTATGGCATCAACACTGAACAAGTCTTTTCTACTTGCATACTTCAATGATTAATAAAGCATGTTTTTTAAATGACAGATGATTCTCATTAAAAACATAAACCATTTCCTTTTCACATTCTGGTGGTTAGCATGTAAACATTTTGAACATTCAGCAATCTTGCAACATTTCAGGTTAAACACACCTTGTACTCTTTGTTTCACCTTCTTTTTTTCTCTCTTTTTTTTTCTTCTTAATAAACACTTGAATGATCACACAAAAGTACCCTGAGGTTAGTCATTGTATCTGGCAGGCGCCTAACTGCTCTGCCGCACTTTGTGTAGCATGTGGGTGTACTGCCTGTAGTCACCGGAGGAGGGTCGTGTGGTGGCAGGTCATGTGGTGGTAAGTCGACTGGCACAGGCGCTTGTGAGGGTGAGGGTTGTACCTCTGAGTCAAAATGTTCATCACTGTCCGTGTCTCTGAATAGGCTCGGATGTATCGTCCTCAGATGTCGCCTGTTCCTTCTTTGCATCCTCCCAGCCGGTGTCTGCACAGTGTAGGACCGTGGTTCATCTCGCTGTCGGATGACAACGGCAGGCTCCCAGCCGCGCCGTGTTTGCATGTGTACGGTGTCTCCTGGGTCAACACTGGCTGGGGCTTTGCACACTGGTCGTAACGTTGTTTTTGGCGGAACTGCGGGTTCTGGATCTTGCTGTGAATGTGCTGTGGGCCTGATTGTGTCAGCACAGCACTGGCGCACGGAAGCGTGCTTCGTAGAACTCTCCCCATCAACATTTGTGCAGGTGATACGTCCAGTCCTGTCACCGGTGTGTTCCTCAGTGACAGCAGCACCAGATGTGGGTCAGTGCCGGTCTGCATTGCCTTCTTCAGCGCATGTTTCACTGTCTTTATGGCTCTCTCAGCCATGCCATTTGAAGAGGGAAAACCTGGGCTGGAGTGTGTGAGCTTGAACTCCCATGAAGCTGCAAATGACTTCATCTCATAGCTGGCAAATGGGACACGGTCACTCACTATCTCCCTAGGAATCCCGCTTCTGACACCATGTTGTGACTTCTCTTATGTACACTATTGTAGTGTTACTTTTCGTGGGTTACTATCTTAATCACTAATATATATAAGTACACGGAGACGAAGATGCGGCACAAGTCTGATCTTTACTGACGGAGACATCACACACTACAGGCTAGACCAGTGTATTAAAGAACTCAGTAGTGGTGACAGTCCAACACAATCGAGCACCGAGTGCTTGATCCAATACACCACAACCACATCGCAGTGGTGAAAACGCACATTATCCCAAACAACAACATACTTGTTCAGATGGTCTCCAGTTAGACCCCTCTCATTCTCAGGGATTATGTCCCTGTAAAGAGTGTCTAAAAAAGTCAGCAGATGATGTGTGTTGTATGGACCAAGACGGGGGGATATGGGTGAGGACGCCGTTTTCTGAGATGGCTGCACACATAGTAATATTCCCTCCTCGTTGGCCTGGGACATCAATGGTTGCTCTCTGTCCAATGCGATTCCTTCCAACGCCTTCTACCTTTTGCCAGATTGAAACCCGCCTCATCAAGGTATATGAATGTGTGCAGCGGTTCCCTGGCCTCCAGCTCCAGTACACGCTTTATCACAGAAGAGGGAGCGAGAAAAACTAACTTTTCCTGTGTAACATAATGCATTTTGGACAACATATTGTACAGTATGCACTGTGAATACACAGAACTGTCATGTAAGTGTAGTGCATGGCACTACACAAAGTAAACAGTTTACAGCACTGAACATTAGAGTATGCATAGAACACATACATGTTTTACCTGTACGTACTGGTGACGGATCTCCTTCACTCTGTCGCTGTTCCATTCAAATGGCACATTGTACAATTGTTTCATGCGCATTTCATTTCTCCTGAGCACTCTTGTCAATTGTAGCGATTGAAACAGATTCAATATTCCCAAAGATGTTGTCATTCTCTATAACATCACTTTGTATCTCTCAACCTTACGGCATTGTTTGCAATCACCAGTGCACAAATGGCTTCCTCTTGTTGCGGAATAAAAAGGGGCCCTCTTCCACCTCTGCAAGGTTGTCTTGCAATCCTATGTGGTGCAGAGTAAAATTACAGTAAATATGGCAAATTTTTACTGTAACACGCGTGTACACTACAATACACTAAATCTGTGCTGCAGTAAAGCTGTAAATCTAAATGTAAAAAGTGACAAGTTCTTGTCCCACTGCAAGCTTCATGTATGACACAATGACAGTAGTGCAGTGCAGATTGTTTAGTGCTGAATTACTGTCCATTATACACACCTGTTCTCCCGACGAAATGTTTGAATATTTGAATTTACAGTGGTTCTCCCAACATTTGGCTGCACCCTTCGACCAGCCTCAGCCATTGTGAGGCCGTGATTGACAACATGATCCACAATTGTAGCCCTGATTTCATCAGGAATCCGCCCATGTACTTGGCCTCTTCTTCCTCTTCCCCTGTTTTGTCCCCTTCCCCTTCCTCCCCGCATCCTCACCCCTCTTCCATGAGGCTGACCTTCCATTTCTGTGTCACAGTATTGTAGAAATGGTACACACTATGTCCTGCTTGGTTCATATATGCTTGTAAAGTGGGGGTTCATGGGATTCAGCTCTGAGTGACTGTGGAGAAGTGGCTTATCATTGGTTGCAACTAATGCCTCACACACCCCTTCTCATCAGTGAAAGCTGAGGTTCACCTGAGAGAAATTGTTCAATTTAGGAGACATTTTCAGGAAAAAAAGATAAAAAAAATGTATAAAATTTGCTTGACAGATTTTAACAACTAATTCAACATTTTTGTATGTAATGACTCAAGCAATGAAATGAGGACTATTAGTTTTATAGGGAATGACTATTCAGCATTCACAAGTATAGTTCATTTTGACTGATATGACATAAGCAAATGATAATGTTGTAAAACAGCAGAGAGTTGTATGAAAGCAATTGATGCATGTCCAAAAGCATTTGCAATTTGTTGGAAGGAATGAGAAACTGCTACTATGATGTGTACAAATGACTAAATGTTGTGGAGGTTGAACTAACTGTTGTGCAAATGTTAATAGTGATGTGAGAAATGCACCAAAGCGACTGAGAAAAACTCTAATAACTCAAGCAGGGGTTAGCTGATTACTCCTATAGGTGTTCCTTAGCACCAATGCAGTGTCACTTAATAACTCTCAAGCAGGAGTTAGCTGATGACTCCTGTAGGTGTTGGCTCTATAATATGATAAAATGAAAGTTACATACGTTTATTGCTTTAACCCTTTTTTATTTTTTGAAAATACATTGAACAAAAGGCACCACAACACATTACAGATAACAGGAAACAGGACCAGACTCAAATAGGCTGTACCACACCACTGTTAGGCTTGGCACCGTCATCAGGTGTGGGATCAGACAATAGATGTGCCTCTGTCCTGTACAACACATTAAACATCCAATATAAAACAATATGGAACAAGGTATTTGTTGTCTCTGTTCTCATTTGAGCACTGTCCATCAAAAGGTTTAAAGTAGGTGAGCTGCTCCACATGTACAAGAGACAAGTCATCCTTAATTTCCTCAATACAATATGCGTTCAAGTGTTCATCAAAATACAGGGTGTCTACTCTACAAGACAATAAAAGAGCATTCCCTTCATGTATGACAATATTACAGATCTGTAGAACAAGGAGGGGTGGGAAGCGCTGCATGGGTCCAGTGGCTTAATGGTGACAGGTGCTCTTCCGTATGGTGGGTAGAGAAATATGGAAAAATGACTGAAAACTGAGGCACTCCGTAAACCAAAAGACATGGAATTTATTCACCCAAGGGCAAGGCAACAAGACTGACGCGTTTCGACTTTTGTCTTAATCCAAGTCATGACAGGTAATGAACAGTCAAACATTTTGTAGCAGCTGGAGTGGTTCAATCAGGTGATGGTAAACAGCTGTAGTTGTAGACCATGGGGCTGTGATGCACCAGTTCTGCATGTGGGGGGCGCTAAAATTACCTACATGTTGAAAAGCCATGTGAAATTTGTGAAAATAAAAAACAATAATATGGTGATACGAGGTGCGTAGGCTAAAGGGCCTATGGGCCTATGATCTAGACAGGGGAGGGAAGTCTATGATCTAGGCAGGAGGGAAAAGACATGAAGCAAAACCTTTAGAGTGGAATGGAGTAAAAAGAGACTGCTGAGAGAGTACATTACAGGAATGGTAGGAAATCAAGTTCGTCATTTAGACCAGGAGATTTAGTGGCTTGCAAAGTAAAGATCCAATACGTCTCACGTTGAAGAAGTTTTTGAGGCGGTCACCTCTCCTAATATGGTGAGGTATGACCTCGATAGCCATTGCTTTAAGAGATGAGGGGTTGTCGTGGCCTGCCTCATTGTAGTGGACGGCCATGGGATAGTTCAAGTTGTTTGTGCGGATTGCAGTCTTATGTTCGCCGAGTCGGTCTTTAAATTTTCTTTTGGTTCTGCCAATATAGAAAAAACCACAGGGACATTCAAGGCGGTATACTACATGCGTGGTGCTGCAGTTAGCAAAGTGTTTCAACTTGTATGATTTGTTGGAAAATGTGTCTGAGAAGGTGTCCGTTTTGACAATGTTGTCACAATGGCGACATTGACCGCAGGAGTAGTTACCTACGGGTCGGCGTAGCCATGGGGTTTTGGGTGGGAGGTAACTGTGGGACAGTTTGTCCTGCAGGGTGGAGGCTTTCCTGGAAGCAAAAGCAGGGGGGTCAGGGAAGAGTTCTTCAAGGATCACTCTGGATTATGTTCCAGTTCTTGATTATGTTTTGGATTTGGTGAAGCTGTTTACTATATGTGGATACAAAATAAACATTTGCAATTTGTGGGGGTTTTGGGCATTTGTGTAGGAGGCTCTGACTATCCATGTCTTTGGCTTTGTTGTGAGACGTTACCTTTATCTGCTCTTTTTATTATCAAGTCATCGTTAAAAGAGCAGATAAAGGCTGAGCAGTGGTAATTTGGGGTAGGGACCAGTACATTGAAGAAGCCCATTCACAACTGTATAACCCAGAATACTACACCCCTCTGTCATCCAACCCACTAGATTACATGAAACGCGAATTGGAGGATATCTTGAACAATGCTGTGGAGAACCAACTCATAACAGATAAAGAACAAAGCTTTCTCCTCAACAAAAACCCCACTATGCCCACATTCTACATGTTAGCAAAAGTACACAAGAACACATCCAAACCACCAGGCCGACCGATTATCAGCGCTATAAACTCCATCTCCGAGCCGGTTTCTCAGTACATCGACTATTTCATTAAACCTTTTGTCTCCACCCTCCCTTCCTTCATCCAGGATACCACGCATGTCCTGAGAAAAATCAACGAAATCCAAAACATTGGCGACGGCTTCATTGTAACAATGGACGTGACGTCACTGTACAGCAATATCAAGCACGAGGAAGGTATTGAGGCAGTAAATCACTTCTTTCAGTCAAGAACGGATGAAACCCCACCCAATGATTTTATCCTGAGATTGATTGAATGGACTCTCAACAATAATATCTTTGTTTTCCAGGATAAACTATTCAGACAGAAGCGTGGCACTGCCATGGGAGCTCCTTTTGGAGCCAATTACGCTTGTCTGTTCTTAGGGTTCTGGGAGGTGAGATACGTCCTGGGACCTGCTAACCCCCACCGGGACAAAATAATCTGGTACGGGAGATACATTGATGACCTAATTTTCTTTTTCAGTGGTGACATAGAAAACCTTAAGGAGTTCCACAACTATCTTAATTCCACAAGCGACAGCGTGGAACTCTCCTTAGAGTACAGTCAATGTGAGATTAATTTCCTAGACCTGAAAATCACTAAATCCAGCTCAGGAGATCTGCACACTTCTATGTTTCGCAAACCCACTGACCGCAACACTATTCTGCATGCTAACAGCTTCCACCCTCCTCACCTCATCAAGAACATCCCCTTTGGTCAATTTCAGCGTCTCCGGCATATATGTGACCAAGACGAGGACTTCAGCGAAAAAGCAGAAGAAATGAGACAACGCTTTGGTGAACGTGGTTACAATCACCACGACCTGGTAACGTCTCACAACAAAGCCAAAGACATGGATAGACAGAGCCTCCTACACAAACGCCCAAAACCCCTACAAATTGCAAATATTTATTTTGTATCCACATATAGTAAACAGCTTCACCAAATCCAAAACATAATCAAAAAGAACTGGAACATAATCCAGAGTGATCCTTCCCTTGAAGAACTCTTCCCTGACCCCCCTGCTTTTGCTTCCAGGAGAGCCGCCACCCTGCAGGACAACTGTCCCACAGTTACCTCCCACCCAAAACCCCATGGCTACGCCGACCCGTAGGTAACTACTCCTGCGGTCAATGTCGCCATTGTGACAACATTGTCAAAACGGACACCTTCTCAGACACATTTTCCAACAAATCATACAAGTTGAAACACTTTGCTAACTGCAGCACTACACATGTAGTATACCGCCTTGAATGTCCCTGTGGTTTTTTCTATATTGGCAGAACCAAAAGAAAATTTAAAGACCGACTCGGCGAACATAAGACTGCAATCCGCACAAACAACTTGAACTATCCCATGGCCGTCCACTACAATGAGGCAGGCCACGGCAACCCCTCATCTCTTAAAGCAATGGCTATCGAGATCATACCTCACCATATTAGGAGAGGCGACCGCCTCAAAAAACTTCTTCAACGTGAGACGTATTGGATCTTTACTTTGCAAGCCACTAAATCTCCTGGTCTAAATGACGAACTTGATTTCCTACCATTCCTGTAATGTACTCTCTCAGCAGTCCCTTTTTACTCCATTCCACTCTAAAGGTTTTGCTTCATGTCTTTCCCTCCTGCCTAGATCATAGACTTCCCTCCCCTGTCTAGATCATAGGCCCATAGGCCCTTTAGCCTACGCACCTCGTATCACCATATTATTGTTTTTTATTTTCACAAATTTCACATGGCTTTTCAACATGTAGGTGTTTTTAGCGCCCCCCACATGCAGAACTGGTGCATCACAGCCCCATGGTCTACAACTACAGCTGTTTACCATCACCTGATTGAACCACTCCAGCTGCTACAAAATGTTTGACTGTTCATTGCCTGTCATGACTTGGATTAAGACGAAAGTGGAAACGCGTCAGTGTTGTTGCCTTGCCCTTGGGTGAATAAATTCCATTTCTTTTGGTTTACGGAGTGCCCCAATATTACAGATCTTTTTGAAGACAGGGAGGTCATTGTGTGTTCCTGTACAAACAAACAAATCAACCTGATATTCAGTCCCATAGATTTGGACCCATTTGGTTGTTGAGACATATGACAGTGGTTCTAAATTTAGTGTCTGCTTAAGAATTTCTCCACCCTCTAAGTTACAAATTGCTTTTGCCTTTATTGGACCGAATTCTAATCTCTTAAAGTCATAATTTTCATACTGAAATGGCTGTTTTACTAATGTTTTAGTGATATGTTTGTAATTTTTTATGGATATTTTAAAATACCTGTGTTTTGCCTCAAACCTTATGCACCAAACATGAAGAAGAGGACCAATTTTTGTAATGCATCTCAGATAATGGAGCATCAGGTGATGTTTGGGAATTAGATTCTTCTCCGGAAATTATGATTTAAAAAGAGTGTCGTGATTCCTTATCAGATGTTTCAAATAACATACCAAACCATCAGACAAAACGGGGGGGAACACTATATTGACAATCTGAAGCAAAATGAGGAGAAGGCTCTAGTGACCATTACCCCTTTCAATGACATCCCCAAATATGAGTGGAGTGTTGCGCAGCACACACCATGACTGGGTGGCATTCAATCCCATACTTTTGGAGTCATCCATTTTTAAACCACTTGGTTTATTTCTACGGTTTGTATAGCCATAATTAAAACTCTGAATTCTCTCAGATAACAAACCCATGGAAACGTAGCCCTGTTTCACGAGATAAAGACAAAACAACTTAAGTTCGTACTGCACCACACCCTCTAATAAATCATGCATTATGTCAACTGCATAGTTGTCAGTGCTATGGAAATACTGTAATGAATTGAATACACAGGGCTTTTTAACACCATAAACTGACTGGAGTGTGGGGTTTTCACGAAGTTCCTTACACTGTTCTGTATACAGCTCTTTTGAATGCAAAATTAAATCAGGGTGATCCTCAGAAAAAAAAGACTGCACTTGTTCCTTATTTGTCAAACAAAATCTACAGCAATGTGTGCACTAAACGATTCAACATAACCCAACGAAGTATTTAGAGCAAGATTATCTCCAGTTATCTGTAAAACGGTACCAAACAATCGTTCATCAAAAAAAGGAAGTTGTACTCCTTGCGTTTCTAAAATCTTTAAATCTGCAATAAGAGGCTTCAGTATCTCATCAAAACCATAAGTCTTCACATCCGCAGTATGAAAAAGAGAAACAAGGTGTACATTCATAAGCACAGAGTTTAACTTGGATGGAAGGTTTTTTAAAGTAAAATAGATGCAGCCTAGTTTGTGAATACTCCTTTTAGAACCCAAAGGGTTCGAAGTTTCGAAATCATCATAGTAGATTAAAAGCTGAAGAGCATGTCTCTGTTGAGCGAATAGTGGATGGTTTTGAAAATATGAACCATCATGAATATCTCTGTATATTCCTTTGTCACTTAGTTTGTCTTACATGAAGGCATCTTTTACTTCACTGTTTTTGAACATAGATTTAAGAGTAGATAGAATGGGAACATACATATACTTATGGGTTACTGGAACTTCACTATAGACGCCTGTAATTCTATCTCTACGCACATCTAATCTCACTCCCAGGACATGCTCTTCAGGTTCAACTATTTCCCATTTGTCATAATATTTCTGCCTCTTGGCCTCAGTGTTAAACATTGAAAAGGGATTTTCTAAAATGTTGAAAGAAACCTCTACTTTTTGGGTAAGGTCTGAACTCTTAGTTTCACAAGAAACAACTTCCAGCACAGCCTCTCGTGCCTGACCTTGAACATCATTAGCAATTTCTTTCATAGAACTTACTATTGTCTGAACAATAGTTTCAGAGAGACCTTACCCTTGCAAATGTGCAACAACTGAACCACACATGGATGACAAATGCAATGCAACAGGAATCTGGTTGGAGGCAATAGACGTACCTGGCAAAGTGGCACCAGGAGGTCTACATGCTGGCAGATCACTTGAAGATTCCATGTCACAAAGTCTTTGCGTGGCGACATCCTGGATGGTGTCAACTGGATGATCTGGTTGTTGACCATGCATAGTCTTGATGTGTTTTTTTAAAGCCATTATAGGTACAAAAAGACAAAGCACATCCCGGCTGTCCACATTATAAACGCAAGTTCTTGTACCCAGGGTACAGTCCATGCTAAAACTTGAGATGTTGACAAAGAAGAGAACATGTGTTGTGGTACTCTTTACAAACAAAACATCTGAGCATGCGTTACTCCGAAGGCTTGGTGTCAAGTTCGTTGTATCGCTGCATCAGTCGTGCTCGGAGTTCCTTGACACGTGGAGTCTCCTTTGTGCTTCCAACGTTAATGTGGTACACTGTGGTCTGAGGAAAGGTGTAGAAGCTGATGAGCACTTCATCATAGTTTAGGCCAAAGACATAGTGAGCCTTGAACAGCTCATCCAAAGCTGCCACTGCTGTCTGAGGCTGAGCTCTGCACGGGATAGCCTTCTGGTCTACAACGATGTAGAACATGTAATAGAAATAACATTAATAAAATTAACATGAGGTCAAGCCATAATTCTCCGATCACAATTTAACCTGGATTTTATGTTTACATTACACCAACACGTGAATAGAGTATGGGAAAGCTATTTCACTTCAAATAGAGCATGCTCATAAATGAATGTTTGAGCTTTTAACTTGTACATATTCTAACTCATTTTATCCATTGTAAATAACCATATCCCACCAGCTGACCGGGAGACCAAGCAGCCGAGTGAGCGCGCAGACTCCCAAACATGCGCGCATACACACACCCGAGTCAACTAGCTAGCGATCGACCACCACGGGCACTGCACTACACACGCGTGCAAACAGTGCACGCGACCATGCAAGCTAGCAAGCTGCCACGGGCACCCCACACGCGGTGGCGCGCGCACACTAACTGGTTAATTTCATTCTTATTACTAGCGCAAAATGCCCGTGGCAAAGGATGGAGCTGGTGTGTGTGCGTGCGCACACGCGCTGGCGCGCACACATACACACCGGAGCGCGCACACACACACTGGCGTGCGCACAAACACACACACACACACACACACACCAGCTCCATCCTTTGCCACGGGCACTTTGCACTAGTTAGTCCATGAGCCAGACCACTGATTACAATAAATCGGTTGGGCAATTTCTAGTTTGTTTTTTTGAGTTGCTACACATCTCTAGTTCATGGTTTGGCATGATAACCATTGCAGATTGGCAGCTTAGTGATGGTTATTGTAGCTCCACTCAGTAATCACAACGAAGCAAGTCTTGGATAGTAACGGGGTTTATTCTTCGGGAACAGGCCAACCCGTGAGACTGGGTTGAGAGCAAATAAAAATAAAAATAAAATGCATACATGTACGTCAATTCTCAATAACTGCACAGATAGTTAGCACATTAGCAAATTAGCTAGCACAACAGACAATTAGCAACACATAACGTTACCTCGTCAGCTGCTTAGTACTGAGAGGGGCTAAATTCTTCACTTCGTCTGGTCTCCGTCTAGATTATCTTCTTTCCTCAGGTCTTACAGGTAAGTATACAATTAAATCTTCTTGCTATCTTAACTTGTCTTTCTCTTAATTAGCTTTGTCTTGTGTGCTGCTATTTTCTTGTTGTCGCTGTTAGTGCTATTATTTTTGGCGCTTGATATCGAGGTGCTACATTCTTAAATTGCCGGTAACAACAGAGCCGCGGAGATTAGTTCCGCGCTCCGTACTACAATATACAGGTGAGAAGTAGGAACCAAAATTATAATGCAGAAAACAAAACTAAAAACTTAACTGACACTGTCTGCAGTTACACTCCCACTAAATCATTAGTGATTTCTTAGAACGACAGACTTTGAAAGACGTCATGTTGCATAGAAACATTAACTTAAAAAATATACTATGAACCACCTGAACTACTGGTGGAGGGATTGGAGATAAAGACAGCTTTAGAAATGATTATTATACTGTCAACTTAATTCACAATTCTTAGCTGTTAACTACTAGCTTCTACTGTATTTGTATTAGTCTTTAGATATACTAAAGCCTTCAGTCTACAGCTTCCAACAGTGTAACTGTCTTCTGGATAGGCCTCTCCAGGTGAACTGGCTTGGAGATGCGCTTTCCTTTAGAATCCAGAGTTGAGTCACTGATGAGCAACTTGAGTCTCCTGACTCCTCCATCCTTTCCTGGGTACACTTCGATAACCTTTGCCAGCTTCCACTGGTTTCGTGGCGTAGCATCCTCTTTCAGCAGAACGATGTCGTTGATCCTTGCGCTTCTGCGGTCTTTAGTCCACTTCTGCCTTTGCTGGAGGTTTAGGAGATACTCCCTTTTCCACCATGCCCAGAAACTGTTGGCTAAGAGTTGCACTCGGCGCCATCGCTTGTGGAGGTAAAGATCTTCCTTGGCGAACTTTAGTCTGGCAATAGCTTTCACCAATCTTAACCAGTCGGAGAACTTGTTTAAGCAATCTAACAATGACCTTACTTCCTCTGCCTGGGTGTCATAAACCTGAGCTTTCTTGAGCTCTGGGTCGCCACTTTTAATTTCTCCCACCTTGACTTCTCCACTTGGTAGCTCTTTGTACCAGAGAAAATCTGGGCCTGTGAACCAGTTACAGATTTCTGATTCTGGGACCCTTTCTGCATCTCCGCATGAGATTGTTTCATCCATGAAGGTCTTATAGTCTTTGTTGTATTTTTCATTTTTCCTCAACTTCCTTTCTAGGCATCGGAGACGGTGGATGGCGCACACCTTGTTATCAGGTAAGTTGGGTCTTTCTTTCTTAAATGGCAGTGGCATTTCATAGTGTCCATCATCTTTGAGCCTGATGCCTTTTTCCATTGTTGACAGGAATTGAAGATCTTCTTGAGAAAAGTGGTCATCTTCTGACGCTCTTTCGACAAAGTCAGATTCCAGCACTTTGATGACATCCACAGGTGAGTATGCCTCCTTGATCTGTGTTCTAAGGACATAGTGCACTTCACTTGTGAGATCCGCAGAGCACTGAAGGCATGGCATCACTTGCTTCATGATGACCTGGTGACTTACTCCAATTACATCTCCATAATCGAGACATGGATTGCCATGGCTGACTACACTCCAGCCCAAGTCTGTTCTCTGAGCGAAGGGCAGATTGTCCTCCTTACTTGACACCACTTGTCTTGTGAGGAGAGCTTGAGGACAGTTGTAACCAATTAGCAAGCCAACATCACATTTTTGCATAGGAGCGATTTCGTGCACAATGTGTTCAAGATGAGGCCAAGCCATTGCAGTCTTTGGTGTAGGAATATGATCTCTGTTTGCAGGGATGAACTCTCTAGTGTAGGTCCCTGGCAGAGGGATTATCTTGTCTGAGAAGTATCCTCTCACTTGTAAACCAGTCAGTTTCCTGCATGACAAGCGTGGTTTTTGCAGCCATTGTGGAGAGCTTTAGCTGAACTGGTGCATTCTTTGTGTGGAGAGCCTTTGCTGTGGCTTCGAGGATAAACATTGTGTCACTTTGTGTATCGAGAAGTGCATACACAAGAACTTCGTTGGTGGCCTCACTTGCTGCTGACACCCACACTGGAACAATTGAGGATGTATGAGTGTCTTTGACATTCTGAACGACTCGCAATGACCTTGCTTCACTTGATGTGCTTGGATCACTTGAGGTTGTTGCTTTACTTGATGTTCTCACATCACTTGATGCTCTTGCCTCACTTGATGTTCTTGCCGGTGTATCATGTGAGCATTCCACTCTCCTTTCCTGTGACTTGTCAATGTTCCTTGCTCCATCAGGCCTTGTTGCCATCTTTTCCTCTTTAGTGCGATTATCATGGAGGCAAGTTGGATGTCTTTTCTCACACGTATCACAGTAATTTTTGCTCTTACATTCATTTGAGTGATGGCCGGACTTCAGACAGCCGAAGCACAATTTCTTCTCCTGAACAAACTTGACTCGCTCAGCGATTGTCTTACCCATAAATCTGTGACATTTGTGTAGACTGTGACCTGCCTTCTCACAGAAATCACAAGATAAATAGACAACCCTCTCATCTGAATTGGTTGCCAGCACCTTTGCTCCGGGACTTCTGCTTTTTGAAACCTTGAACCTTTCACTCTCACTTGCTTTTAGAGCGTGGAGGGATGATACTGGATGACAAGCAATTTTGGCTTCACGTGTGAGGAACTTAACGAACTGGCTGAAGCTTGGGTAGGTGTGACTTTGCTCTTCCTCTTCTATGACTTTCCTATTCCATCTTGAGGTCAGCCAGTCTGGAAGTTTAATGAGTAATTTCTGGTTCTCATTACAGTCATTGAGTACTTCAAGCCCTTTCATCTGCAACATGGCAGCCTCACAGCTGGCAAGAAAATCTGTGAATTCTTGAAGTTCTGTGCTGCCCTTGGTGCTTATCTTGGGCCATGCATCGAGTTTGTCTCTGAATGCTTTAGCAATGAGGAATGGGTTGCCATATCGTTCTTGCAAAACGGCCCATGCTGCATTATAGGCTGACTCTGTGTCTAGAAGGAAGTAGTTCTCTATGGCCGCCTTGGCAGGTCCACCCACATACTTTCGCAGATAATATAGCTTTTCTTCAGCTGGTATGCTTTTTCTATCAATGAGTGTCTGATAGGAAGCTTTCCAGTCGTTGAATCTAAGTGGGTCACCATTGAATGTTGTTGGTTCCGGCACAGGAAGTCGATTAGCACTCATAGACTCTGCGAATGCTCTAACAAGAGCTGCCATGCTGTCTTCTTGCTTTGGCTGTATCACAGCCATTGGTTGTGTCACAGCTTGTGGCAAGGGGTGGTACTGCGATGGGCTTTTATGCTTGACTTCCTTCCTCAGAGAGACACGATCATGGAGCATGTTATATATTTCTTCGTCAGCGCATTCACTCTGCTCATATATTTGGAGTCTAGCCTTGGCAGCCTTTAGCTTCTTAATTGTCTCCAGACGCTCTACTTGTCTGCGCTTGGATTCTAGCTCTTGTTGTCTTTCTGCATTGTCAGCTTCTTGTTTAGCTCGTACTTGAGCAGCTTCAGCTTGGAGCCTTCCAAGTTCTTCCATATAACATTCTTGCTCTCACAGTACCTCTAAAGTGGCTTCATTGGCAGCAATGTCAGCAGCAGCAGCTTGTCTCTTGGCAGCAGACAGGCTTGAACGTGAAGATGATGTTTTTGAGGTCTTGCTGCGGTGAGTGTTGATACTTAATTTTTTTAAGTCTTCAGAAGTAAGTGCAGGCGCTATCTCCTTCCTGCCTTGATCATTATCCCCATGACCATCATCCTGTCTTGTGTCCAGATGATCCTTTGAAGCCTCAATTATCTTCCTTGTTATTGCTTCACAGGTGTCTACCCTGCGACGTGTGTCATGGTCAGGACTGTCAATATCCCGTAATTCATCATAGATGAGGAACACATTATTTGATGTGTCGCTTACCCTTCTGATGTGCTCTTGCAGCAGTTCATTTGAGCATTGTTCACTCAGTGCTTGATTGGCGTCTTTGGAGATAGCCTTCCACTTCTTATAGCTCACACTGAAACGGTGTGCAAGTGTTCTTACTTGCTCATCATGCAGTTCTTGGCCCTTTTCCGTTAACTTGCGGATTCTTTTGCCTCTTTGTGGCTCTTGTGAGGAATTAGGTTCATCAGCTCCTTTGCCTTCAGCCGCTAATGGTTGCGTGTCTGTGAAGTGCTGCAAGTTGTCATCTAAAGGCTTTTTGCTACCCTCACAATAATACTCATTCTCTGACATTTTACTTGACTTATCCTCTTATCTTAGTTTGGTTTGAATTGAGTCTTGTCTTTAACTGTAATTTAACCACATTTACAGTTACATGTTATGTTCGAGTTTAGTTGAATAGCTATCCCCCTTTGATATAACTACTATAACTTACAGCAAATAGCACTATTTTTGACTTATTTGTTATAGCCTTGTAGTCAAACCTTAGTTGAGCAGTTATTTTATTTTGGTAATTAACTATCTTATCTCGAGGCTAATGACACTCAATTGAGTTAATTTTATACCTAATAGACTTATTTCACCTTAAATGACCAATGTAACAACTTAAATTAACCAAAATGTTCACTGAAGTTAACTTGTGCAATTACTAAATAGCTGCAATTCACCTTTAAATGTACTATTCTTATATGAACATTCACATAACAACCACGCACAAATGCAATATCAATTATTTAATGACTTAAATGAACTTCAGTTGAAAAGGTAAGCAAATAAACTTAATTAACTTGGTATAAGAAATGCAAATAAATGTGTTTTAGTCTCTTGGTAGGACTTTAACTTACGGAGCACCGATGACAGTCTATGACGGTGAGTGATGGACCTTTCCATGTTGGGTTGATAGCTTGGGCTGTCTGTCATCTACCGGTACTTTGCTGTCTTTTGGCGCCGTCTATTGGTCGAATCCGGACGGTGCAGTAGAGTCTCACTGTAGCTCCACTCAGTAATCACAACGAAGCAAGTCTTGGATAGAAACGGGGTTTATTCTTCAGGAACAGGCCAACCCGTGAGACTGGGTTGAGAGCAAATAAAAATAAAAATAAAATGCATACATGTACGTCAATTCTCAATAACTGCAAAGATAGTTAGCACATTAGCAAATTAGCTAGCACAACAGACAATTAGCAACACATAACGTTACCTCATCAGCTGCTTAGTACTGAGAGGGGCTAAATTCTTCACTTCGTCTGGTCTCCGTCTGGTCTCCGTCTAGATTATCTTCTTTCCTCAGGTCTTACAGGTAAGTATACAATTAAATCTTCTTGCTATCTTAACTTGTCTTTCTCTTAATTAGCTTTGTCTTGTGTGCTGCTATTTTCTTGTTGTCGCTGTTAGTGCTATTATTTTTGACGCTTGATATCGAGGTGCTACATTCTTAAATTGCCGGTAACAATAGAGCCGCGGAGATTAGTTCCGCCCTCCGTACGACAATATACAGGTGAGAAGTAGGAACCAAAATTATAATGCAGAAAACAAAATTAAAAACTTAACTGACACTGTCTGCAGTTACAGTTATCATGCATTTAATATATGGACCCCTGTAGCGGAAATACGAGAATTGTGTATGGTGCTTGTTTGGTATTATGGGGCTTGTGGACTACTTGTTGACTACTCAGCCCCCCTAAATCAATCTAATTTTTCCTAAAATGTTGGAGAACTGAAAAAATTGTATTATTAGTTGCTCAGATAAAATCTGAGACTTTTACAGCCTTTTATGTAATTCTGCATAGGCGGAAATCAAAATTATGATTTTCTTTTGTGTATCTATTCACAGCAGTGTAACGAGGTAATATTTACATTATTTTAGACACCAGATTTGAAATCTGACAAGTTTTACCTTTCATCTGGTACCAGATTTATGCCTGTAGCCCTTATAGTTTTGGAGATATACTTATTTATGTGTATGCATGTTGTTTTAGGCGGAATTTCACCCGAATTCGATCAAGATTCTAGGTGAATAGGGTAAAACATTTATTTGATAGATATCACTATGAAACTTCCCCAGTTTATTACCAACATAAAAACAAACAAAAAAATGTATTGCAAGTTTTCTGAGATTCCATGATTTAATATGCAAAATAGGTATTACCTCGTTAAATATGTGCTAATTTGCATATATTACAAAACACAAAATCTGAACATTGGATGAAGCCAAATTTAAAATTATTGTTTCATTATGTTGACACAATACAAAATTACAAAATTACAGAGGGGATTGTGGCTTTGTGTCATCCCATTTATGTCTTTGAGTCATCCCATACATCAGAAACTTTAAACCCTTTAAACTATGAATTTATGAGGAATCTATAGACGCAAGGAGGCGGGGTAATGCTTTAAACCATATAGGCGTATTTATTTACAAAGGTTATGGAGTGTGGATCTATGTAAGTCATGGTGCGGAGACTATGTGTGGCAACTACTTGGATGTTGAATGGAGTGTTGAATGCAAAGTGTATAGGCGTATTTATTTATAAAGGTCATGGAGTGTGGATTATCTAAGTCATGGTGCGGAGACTATGTGTGGCAATTACTTGGTTGTTGAATGGGGTGTTGAATGCACGTGAGTGAATGATAGAGTCCAGGGGAGGGGGCTGGAAGGTCCACGGGCACGCGGTAGGAAGGCTGAGGTCCCAGAAGCGCGAGGGAGAGGTACAGGGAAAGTCCGTTGGGAATGTGAGGTTCGAGAGGGTCACAGGGAAGGCGGCGAGGGTGTCTTGAGAGGTCTGGGCGAATTTCTGGGGAGCGAGAGAAACACGGGTGAGCACAGGGCTAGAGGAATGCAGTCAGAGAAAAATACAAAAACACTTCAGTGGTCAAGTAGACAGTAACACCTACTCAAGATCAATCTTCAGTTTCAGAGTCAGTCAGGTCTGCATCTGTGATCATGTCAAGGTCATCCTCTTGGGGTTGATTGTCACATGTCTGCAATTTGCACAGGTTGGTGCATTTCAAGCCATTGCTCATGCACTGGCATTCAGGGAGTTGGGCATCTAGATGGAGCCGTCACCGGTTCAAGTCTCACATTCTGACCTGTGCAAAAAAACAAATTACCATATTACTCACTTGAAATAATAATAAAAACATTGTTTTGGACCCCCCCCTTTTTTTTCTCCCCAGTTGTATCCGGCCCACTACCCCACTCTTCCGAGTCATCCTGGTCGCTGCTCCACCCCCTCTGCCGATCCGGGGAGGACTGCAGACTACCATGTCTCCTCCAATAAATGTGGCGTCGCCAACCACTTCTTTTCACCTGACAGTGAGGAGTTTCACCAGGGGGACATAGCACGTGGGAGGACCACGCTATTCCCCCCAGTTCCCCCTCCCCCCCAAACAGGCGCACTGACTGACCTGAGGAGGTGCTAGTGCAGCGACCAGGACTCATACCCACACCCGGCTTCCCATCCGCAGACACGGTCAATTGTGTCTGTAGGGACGCCCGACCAAGCCAGAGGTAACACGGGGATTCGAATTGGGATCCCCGTGTTGGTAGGCAACGGAATAGACCACTGCGCTACCTGGACGCCTAATCACTTGAAATAATTAAACACACAGTTTTACAATATGATCACTTCCCTTATCTAGGATAGTTGAGTGTGAAAAAAACAATACACAGTAAAACATGAATCTTGCTATAAGAGGCTTGTGGTCTAGGATTTACCCCAGGTTAGTCTGGGACAGTGACTCTGACCAGGAGCCAGGCAGCCAGCAGACTCTGAAAACCAAACACATCCCCGTGATTCAATGGGATTTCCACGATTTGACTCAAGTTACTCCTCTGCTAACTTAAATCGTTTACCGCCGTTATTTGTTGATCAAAACATCCTCGATAAGAGTACCATTCCAATCGGTCCTGCAAATTTGTATAAACACAGTCAAACCAATAACTTTCTTTTTGAAATATGCAGCATTACTACAACTACTGAATGAATGAAACCTCTGTGAAACCTGTACTGCCCCTAGGGGGATTTTCATAATAATAATAATGATAATAATAACATTATTATTATTATCATCATCATTATTGTTGTTATTGTTATTATTGAAATGTTTGATAGCTAACCATAATAATTAATGTAAACTGAGGAATTGCTTTACTCTATAGAAAAGTCATAAACTAAGTCATAAATTAAGACATGTAGACATTCATACAATAATTCATTATTCTGATTTGTTGTCTTTCCACGCCTTAGTATCAGAATTAAATTCTGATATTGCCATATTGTGATATACACTGCTCAAAAAAATAAAGGGAACACATAAGCAATGCAATGTAGCTCCAAGTCAATCACACTTTTGAGATATCAACCTGTCCAGTTAGGAAGCAACACTGATTTGTGACTTAATTTCACCTGTTGGTAAATTGTCTAATTTCCACCAGGTGGAAATTATACAATTTGCAAGACAACCCCTATAAAATGAATGGATTTGCAGGTGGTGGCCACAGACCATTTGCCTGTCCTCATCTTTTCTGGCCGATCTTTGGTTAGTTTTTCATTTTGCTAGTGCCCTCACCACTAGAGGTGGCATGAGGCGGTATCTGCAACCTACAGAAGTTGCTCAGGTAGTGCAGCTCATCCAGGATGGCACATCAATGCGTGCTGTGGCAAGAAGATTTGATGTGTCTCCCAGCACAGTGTCCAGAGCATGGAGGAGGTACCAGGAGACAGGCCAGTACACCAGGAGACGTGGAGGGGGCCGCAGGAGGACAACAACCCCGCAGCAGGACCACTATCTGGTCCTTTGTGCAAGGAGGAACAGGAGGAGCACTGCCGGAGCCCTACAAAACGACCTTCAACAGGCCACTAATGTGCAGGTTTCTGCTCAAACAGTGAGAAACAGAATGCATGAGGATGGTATGAGGGCCCGACGTCCACAATTGGGGCCTGTGCTCACAGCCCAACACCGTGCAGCCCGATTGACCTTTGCCAGAGAACATCTTAGTTGGCAGATTCGCCATTGGCGCCCTGTGCTCTTCACAGATGAGAGCAGGTTCACACTGAACACATGTGACAGACGTGAGAGAGTCTGGAGACGCTGTGGAGAACGTTCTGCTGCCTGCAACATCCTCCAGCATGACCGGTTTGGCGGTGGGTCAGTGATGGTCCGGGGAGGCATATCCTTGGAGGGCCGCACAGACCTCTACGTGCTAGCCAGAGGTACCATGACTGCCATTAGGTACCGGGATGAGATCCTCAGACCCATTGTCAGACCATATGTTGGTGCAGTGGGCCCTGGGTTCCTGCTCATGCATGACAATGCTCGTCCTCATGTGGCCAGAGTGTGTCAGCAGTTCCTGTATGTCGAGGGCATTGATGCTATGGACTGGCCTGCACGTTCCCCAGACCTGAATCCAATCGAGCACCTCTGGGACATCATGTCTCGTACCATCCGCCAACGCGATGTCGCACCACAGACTGTCCAGCAGTTGACCGATGCCCTGATCCAGGTCTGGGAGGAGATCCCTCAGGAGACCATCCGTCGTCTCATCAGGAGCATGCCCAGACGTTGTAAGGAGTGCATACAGGCACGTGGAGGCCACACACACTACTGAGCCTCATTTTGAATCGTCTTGAAGAATTTCCACAGAAGTTGGATCAGCCTAGGTTCTCATTTTCCACTTTGATTTTGAGTATGATTCTGAATCCAGACCTTAATGGGCTAATGATTTTGATTTCCATTGATCATTCTTCGGTTATTTTGCTCTAAACACATTCCTCTGTCTAATAAATAAAGATTTTCAGCTGAAATATTTCATTCATCGAGGTCTATATTGTGTTTTTAGGTGTTCCCTTTATTTTTTTGAGCAGTATATTTTAGTGACAACCTACTTCCTAAAATTTCTCACCAAATGAGGTCTGAAATATTGAGGGGAATATTTACATGACAGTAGTTTTGGTTTCATATTACGTGTCCTCAGCTGAACTCTTAAACATGGTATTTTTGCATATGTTGACAGATATAGTGTAAAATCCCCTTTGATTATCATGGTTATATTTTCCATATCGCCCATATCGCCCAATAATAACCCTTAATTCTATAAAGACTAGCAGTTAACAACAGCATTCTATGACACTCTGGTCCAAACACTGAAACAACACAAATAGACACACACACACACATATATATATATATATATATATATATATATATATATATATATATATATATATATACACAGTACAACTGCAACTGAGGTGCAAACTCTCTATCCATCCATCCATTAACCAAGCCGCTTATCCTACTTGGGGTCATGGGATCCCAGCAGTCATTGGGCGGCAGGCGGGGAGACACCCTGGACAGGCTGCCAGCCCATCACAGGGCTGACACACACACACACACACACACACACACACACACACACACACACACACACACACACACCTAGGGGCAATTTAGTACGGCCAATTCACCTGACCGATATGTCTTTGGACTGTCGGAGGAAACCGGACCACCCGGAGGAAACCCACACAGACACGGGGAGAACATGCAAACTCCACACAGAGGATGACCTGGGACAACTCCCAAGGTTGGACAACCCCGGGGTTCGAACCCCGGAGCTTCTTGCTGTGAGGCGACCGCGCTAACCACTGCACCACCGTGCTGCCTTTGGTGCAAACTAAACAGCCCAATTATTCTAAGTTGCCAGCAAATCATTCAGATTAGCTAAAGGCCGACTCATCACATGAGGGATATGCTGCTCTGCAGTCGAAAGACCGACCTGTTAAATCCAGTTGATACCCATTATCCCAAATTGATTTAACCTGTTTAATCCAGATTTTGCACAGAAAAAGCAAGAGCCTTACTTTTCGATGTACTGTACCTAATGTTATACACCATGAGGCAAAGTCGTCTCTCACTTTTCATTTTACAGTTGACACACGAATACACAACATTATTCTTGCATGTGCATGTTGCGTATTTATCGTAACCCGTTAGGAGAGGCTATGCGCCGTAGTTTGTAGTCAGAGAACAGTTAATTTCTTACTCTATATTTTACATATGAAATAACTCCCCTATTGCGTAACTAACCTGACAACCTCACTGGATGTTCCCAGTAGAGGCCTGCGAGGCTCAGACCTTGTTAGTAGTTTGGACCGATAAAAAGAATTGTTTATTTGACATCACAGGTGTCCTGCAAAGTCATCCGAGCGGACATAAAAAGAACCACATGAAATTTGTTTCACGAGAAATTAATTTACTTGAATATATGACTTAGTCTGTGTTGGAGACTGGCTTCCCACACAGTACCATCATCAGGTTTTCCCCGACCCACGATGAAAATGGACGCCGTAGTGGGGGTTTTTTTTTTTACAGTATCAGTTATCTTAAAGCGTTTAGACAGCGCCTTTCTCTTCTCGAGTTGTTCCCACTCCAGTACGCCTTTTTCTGTTGATTTAACTGTTTGTTTGTTTTTAAGCAATATATTTATTGAATTTTGTTTGCAAATTACATCAAAACAAGTAATAGCACAGTGCAGCAAACATTTTCACCCCCCCCCCCATAACCCTGTCCCTATAACAAGTAATACAATTCAAAGCAGGGTTAAAGAAGATAATAAAGATAAAAATTCAATTAATAAAAATAATAAAATAAAATAATAATAACACAATTTCTTTCACAGACTGATTAGAGGGTGTGGTTTTTTTCCAGTTGCTTTTACGCATATAAACAGTCAGATAGAGTTGTTCTACTCCCCCAGAGCTTGTTCTTGATGAAGCAAGTTACCAACATTAGTATTACGTCTTAGGAAGTACAGAAACAATCCCCAGATTTTATCAAAAACACTTTGTTTACGTCTAACAATATACATTATCTTTTCCATTGACATGTTTGAAGCCATTTCTTTAACCCACATACCAATTCTTGGTCCATTAACACTTTTCCAATTAAGAGCAATTACACGTTTTGCTTGTAATATACACATATCTATAAATCTGAACTCATTGCTATGTAAATGTGGGGTGGTAGGATATAAACCAAGAATAAAAAGCTTTGGACTCAATGGTAATTTCTTTGACAAAATTTGATCAATCATATCAACAACATCTTGCCAGAAGGTTTTCACTTCCACACATTCCCATATACAGTGAAACAGCGTCCCCCTTGCCTCACTACACTTAATACAGGTATCAGGAATATTGTCATTAAACTTGTGCAATTTAACAGGAGTTATATATGTATGCATCAGCCATTTATACTGTAGAAGCTTTAGGTTGCTGCTAACTATCTGTCTCTGGGCCTCTTTACATGCCTCACTCCATTCTTCTAAAGATATTTCCTCCTCTATATCTCCCTCCCATAATCTCAGTTTTGTCTCTGATGATTCATCAGATCCAGATACAAATAAGTCATACATAGTTGAAATTAAACCTTTATCATAACAGTGTTTTGTGACTGCAACTTCTAATATAGAAATGGTAGGAATGTCTAATGAATGGCTTTGACAGGATGATATAAAACTCCTTAGCTGAAGATATTTGAAAAAATGATTCCTTGGAATGTCATACTTGGTAGATATTTCCTCAAAGGACATGAATACTTCATCCTCCTCCCTGTACATGTCTTGCACTTTCCTTAACCCCTTTTCAGCCCATAATTTAAATCCCCTATCATTTTGCCCTGGTTTGAAATTGGCATTACCCCAAATAGGACTGAAGCGTGACCGGGACATATTTATATTCAAATACTTACAAGCATCGAACCAAACATCAATCATATTCAATATTATAGGGTTGTCTGTATTTTTCTTCAGATATTTACGGTCTGCTGAATACAAATACAGGTGCAATGGTAAGCCTGGTTTAACAGAGCAGGCTTCCAGATCAATCCAAGCTGGGGGACTTCCAGATGAGAAGTAAAACATAATCGACCTTAATTGTGCTGCCCAGTAATACCAATGGATATTTGGACATTTCAGGCCTCCTCGATCATATGGTAGATAAAGTAAAGATAGACGTAATCTAGGACGTTTATTTTGCCAAATAAAGTTGGTAAACAGTTTCTTGATTTTCGTGAACAAAGATGAAGGAGGGGGTAGGGGGATATTCTGGAACAAATAAAGAAATTTGGGAAGTATATTCATCTTTAGGATATTAATCCTGCTGATCATTGAAATAGGTAAGGATGTCCAACGCTCTATCGAAGCAATACTAGCGTCCAGGATGGGCTCATAATTTGACTGAGCAATCTTATTCACCTCAGGGACAATTTTTATTCCCAGATATGTAAATGTGTCTGTTGGGTTGAAGGTAGAAGCATAAACAAGACCATTCTTCCTCTCTGTTTCATTCAGTAACATTATAGATGATTTGGAGTAATTAACTTTATAACCAGATATTTTCCCAAATGATTCAATAAGGCTTAGCAGCGCTGGGATAGATTTATGCAGATTTTTAAGCATTAATATCACATCATCGGCGAAGAGTGCTACCCTGTGCTCCAGATGTCCCTCTCGAATTCCATAAATATCGCTGTGTCCTCACCGCTATAGCAAATGGTTCTATCGCTAGGATAAAAAGTAAAGGCGATAAAGGGCTCCCTTGAGGGCAACTTCTACAAATGTTAAAAGGTTTAGAAACCTTACTATTCGTCAAAACTTCTGCAGTAAGCCCTGTACAAAGCAATCTTACCCATTTGATAAATGTATCCCCAAGGCCAAATCGTGTTAACACTTCAAACAGATAAGGCCATTCAACACGGTCGAAGGCCTTCTCTGCATCAAGTGAAAGTAAGGCCGTGTCAGGCGCCTCCCTCTGACTGTATAAAATATTGAGCACTCGTCTAACGTTATGAAAACCCTGTCTCCCTTGAATGAATCCGTTCTGGTCTTCTCCCACTACTCTAGGTAGAAGATCCTCCAATCTTCTTGCAAGAATTTTACAGAGTATTTTTGTATCAGAATTTAGGAGACTAATTGGACGCATATTTTCACATTTTGTATTTGGTTTCCCCGGTTTTGGGAGTAAAGTGATTAGGGCGCCCCTCATAGATGTAGGGAGAAGACCATTCTCAAAGGATTCCTGAAACATCTCCAAGAGGGGTGGTATTAATTTGGTTTGAAATTTTTTATAAATGTCTATAGGGATGCCATCTGGACCCGCTGATTTTCCAGCCTGCATACACCCAATTGCTTCTGCAATTTCCAATGCAGTTACATCTTGATCTAATACTCTACTTTCCTCTTCCGAAATTTTAGGAATATTAAGATTGTCTAGGAATTGTGTTTGCGTGTCCAGATTAGGAGAGCACTCAGAGCTGTATAATTTCCCGTAGAAGTCTCTAAAGGCTTCATTAATCTCTGTCGGGTCCACTATAGTTCTACCACTTGGGACTTCAATACAATTAATAGACCTTTCTGTTTGTTGTTGTTTAATGCGCCATGCTAGAAGTTTTCCGGGCTTTTCCCCCTGATCATAGTAGGACTGTTTGAGTCTCATTAAATCAGCAGCCGCTTTATTAGCTGCCAGTTCATTGTACTGTGCTCTAAGCAGTAGCAGTCTTGTATGAACATCTGTAGGTATATTTCTATTATTATATATTTCTGTTTCCAGTTTTTTAATTTCCTCATCTAATGTCTTCATTTCAAGTCGTGTAGCCTTTTTCTTGGAACTAGTGAAGGAAATGATTTGGCCCCTGAAAAAGGCTTTGAAAGCCTCCCACCTTGTGCTAGCAGAAGTCTGGGACTTGTTACATTCAAAATACAGGTCAATCTGCTTATCTAAGAAATCTATGAATGTAGGATCCGCAAGCCACCCGGGTTGAAAACGCCATCTCGGGGGGTCGCACACTAAGTTATTATCTTCATAGGTCAAGGATACTGCAGCGTGGTCAGACAGAACTATACTACTATAATGACATTCATCTATTTTGGAGACAAGTAGCGCTGAAACCAAAAAGTAGTCTATGCGTGAGTGAGTTCTATGAGTACCGGAATAGCAGGAATATTCTACTGCGTTCGGTTTACCATGCCTCCTAACATCAAACAGATTCAATTCCTTCATAAAATGGTGTATCGTCTTTCTGGACTTACTGTGGGTATCATCTAAACCAGTTGACCTGTCTTTTGAAGGATCTAACGTACAGTTAAAGTCACCAGCTATTATGTATTTCCCAGGATGATTTGAAGCAGTCAAAAACAGACTATTATAGAATTTAGAGTCATCTTCATTGGGGCCGTAAACATTTATCAAAGTTAAGGTTTCAGATAATAACCTACCCTGGACTATAATATACCTCCCTGCAGGGTCCTTAACTACATGCTGTACCCGTAATGGAACCGATTTATGAATTAGTATCATAACCCCTCTAGCATGAGTGGTGTAAGGAGCAGACAACACTTGACCCTGCCATCGTCTTGCTATTTTGGGAACGTCCTCATCCACCATGTGTGTTTCTTGTAAAAAAACGATTTTTGATTTCAAGGATTTTATCCTGCTCATTACCTGCTTCACTTTTGTGAGTTTGATCAAACCCCTACAATTCCACGAAGTAAATTGTACCTTGCAACTCTGACATTGATTCCGGTATGTTATATTAGGAACCGTAGTGAAGAAGTACTTTGACAAACCACACCCACTGATGAAAGAATAAATAATAAAATGAAACCACAACAACCCACCCTCAACCCCATACGAACCTAAAGTCCAGGAACTCTGGACATCCCCTCCCATCCCACGTTTAACTACCGCTAAAACGAGTTTCTCTAACTTTTCTTTTCTTCTCGCTCTAGCTCGCTATCTTACTTTTTCTAAATACTAATCACACATAACATCATTAATGAACTGTTCAACGCCAACAACATGTAGGCATATATAAAATTAACCATCCGAACACATACACAAACTTGGAACCCGTGCATGCAGACTGGAAGACGAGGAGAGGGAAAAGTCTGTAGCCTGGTCACAAGAGTCCGCGATGCATTGGGACTTCCGTCCTCCGACAGGCACATAAACCGATGATGACTCTCTCTGTCCCTTAGGTCTAGGCCTACTTGGATGTGCCCATGTCATTTCGGCTGGTGCTTGGACATTGTCTCTCATTCAGGGTTAAGTGCATTTCACAAAAGCTGAATAGTCTAGCTATAAACCAGACTCCGTCCTGTCCAGGTAGAAAAATAAAGCCTAAACAAAAACAAAATGGCGACAGGCCGAACACGTAGCTACATCTTTCGTGTAAATGGAAATAAAATAAAATAAAGTGAGCTTAATAGCCTACTGCATCAGTCCTTATCCGAGGGATTGAATAAACCGCTCCACTTCTGCTGGGGTTTGAAAGGTGTGGGGTCTCTCGTCGTGTGTTACCAGGAGCCGGGCTGGAAAGATGATTCTGTGCTTGTGGATCCCCTGGTCTCTCAGCTTCTTCCGGACCTGGTCGTAGTCGCGCTGCATCTTGTGCACCCCAGCAGAGAGGTCGATGTGAAAACGGACCGGCGTGTTCTTGTAAAGGACCTGTCCCTTGGTTTTGGCTGCCTTTAGTACTCGCTCCCTGTCCTTAAAGTTCATGAAGCTCATGATCAATGTCCTTGGACGACCCGTGCGAGAGTCTACCGGAGCGCCGATTCTATGAGCCCGCTCCACTACCAAGCCCTCCCGCGGATCCATGTTCAGAGCCTCCGGCAACCACTTCTCCAAAAATGCAGGTGCATCCTGGCCCTCTTCTTTCTCCGGTAGGCCCACCAACCTTACGTTATTTCGCCGACTCCTGCATTCCAAGTCCTGCACTTTGTCAGTAAGACTTTTGACGGTGCTTTCCAGCGTGCTAACTCGGGGTGTTAGCTTCTTCACGTCGTCCTCCACGTCAGAAATCCGTTGTTCAGCCTGTTCCATGCGACCCATGCATTCCTGTATTTGTTTCTTTACATCTGCAGTTGTCACTTGCACTCCATCAATTTTCTTGTAAAGTCCACTTTTCAAAGACTGTATGGCTTTCATGATATCTAGGTTGCTATTCTTATCTGTGTCTAACATCTCGTCATCTTCTTCCTCGTGGTCGTCTCCTTCGTTAGCCATATTTTCAACCTGCATGGCGTCGCTAACCTTCTCAGCCTCTTCCTCGTGTCGCGATTTCCTTTTCTCCTTCTCTTTTTCTCTCTTTGCCTTTTCTTTCGGGTTTTTCCCTGACATTTTAGTTCTGGGTACTCTTATACACGTATTGCGTGACTCTAGACAAGATTCGGATTAGTATTGTAGGATTAATTTACACGGTAGCTGCAGAGCTTGAGATGTGCGACCCCCTAGTCCCTCGCCATAACCAGAAGTCTCTTGATTTAACTGTTGTGCACTTTATACAGTCAGCTACTGCATGCACAGTAATGCTTCAGTAACTTTCAGCAGCCAACTATACAAGCCTGTTGTGTTGCTGATTTTTTTTACTTCACGCTTTTTTTTTATTTCAATTTTCAAACAACCCCAAGGAGACTCAAATTCAGTTCGTAACAGCTGACTTTTCTCCTTTTCGCTCTTTCCTTAATGAATCGAGCACTTTCTTTATACTGGGTTTTGATCATGGCTGCCACGATGCCCAGTCCCCCAACAGTCCGTCTTACCAGATCCAGGAGATTCCTTCATATGTCCATTAGCTGTCCCGTTGGTAAGCTCTACCTCCTCCAAGGTAAGAACTTGTGGAGGGTTGAGTGAGGTCCTCCTGGACTTCAGCTAATGTGACCTCCAGAGCCGGGCCACCACTCTTGTTGTATTGTTGCTTCAGCTTCTGAATGGCGCCGTCTGTCATTTACCAAAGAACAAAATATTTCAAGTCCCCCTCCACTCATGTTTTAAGACATATAAAATGCTGTGCTCGATAGAATAAATTGTCTATTTGGATCCCCCCCCCCTTTTCTCCCCAATTGTACTTGGCCAACCATCCCACTCTTCCGAACCGTCCCGGTCACTGCTCCACCCCCTCTGCCGATCCGGGGAGGGCTGCAGACTACCACATGCCTCCTCCGATACATGTGGAGTTGCCAGCCGCTTCTTTTCACCAGACAGTGAGGAGTTTCACCAGGGGGATGTAGCGCGTGGGAGGATCACGCCATTCCCCTTAGTTTCCCCTCTCCCCTGAACAGGCGCCCCAACCGACCAGAGGAGGTGCTAGTGCAGCAACCAGGACACATACCCACATCCGGCTTCCCACCCGCAAACACGGCCAGTGGTGTCTGTAGAGATGCCTGACCAAGCCAGAGGTAACACGGGGATTCGAACCGGCGATCCCTATGTTGGTAGGCAACGGAATAGACCACTACACTTCCCAGATGCCCCTAATGTGGTTTTTTTTTCTGCAAAATAAGTTATCTTATTAAAATCCTGAAAATCACATCTACTCCTTTTCCCTCATTAAAAAAAATCCAGAATCTATGAATATGCCAATATATGAATATGCACACCCCCAATTCAAATCTCCCACCTCATCCGCCGTGCATGTAGTGCATATACTTGCTCACCATCGACTCTGCTCATCAAACACTAACTTATGCTTGTTTTGTTTTTTGCTTGTGCACTACACAATGGCAAGTGGTAATATAGGAGTAATTCAGCTACACATATTCGAACCGGAAACTGATTCCGAAGAAGAACAAAAAAAAATTGCTGTGGCTTGTTAGTGCCAGCGGGGAGCAGGAGGTGAGTTGGCGTGATTGTGGCACTTTTATTCTCCCCACTGCAGCCACCAGTTCATTCTCTTGGGCCAGCATAGCAAGTGGAGCCTCATCACCACTGCCACACCGGACAGAGGTGAATGTACCAGACGACCGAGATGGATGAGACAGACGAGAGAGATGGCAGGCTGGCGTGGACGGAGAGAGAGATGGAGGGAGATTGGGTGAGATGCCACGTGTGGCATGGACAGCACATCGTGCCGGGCAGGGCTGCCGCTGGGTGGCTGTCACCGTGAGGAAACAAAGTTGAGGAAGGGGTGCGCTGAGGAAAGACTGGGAAAGCCCTCCGTGCCGGCCAGATCTGTGGCCGGCTCTGTCTAGTCTTGGTGTCTCACACCTTCATAATTGGATCCGACACTGGAAATTTGTCGACGACTTCAAAATCGTGTCAAAATTTGGCTGAATTCGTGTCGTCTGACCCCGGCGTAAATCTGTCATGTTTGGCCAAATGATGTCGACAGACAAGTTTTACAGCGTCAGCAAGAGGCCAGTGTTCCCTTGTTAGTGTGTGACAACTGGTTGACAAAGTTGTATGTGGCTCATTGTTAAGCAGAACGGTCACATTACACTTGAATACACAAGAGTCATCAGTCCCGTAATGAAGAGGAGCTGGAACATGCTCATACATGAGGAGCCACTACTATGATGGTGCTTTTAGCACAGTGTCAACACATCTCAACATCTCATCTCATGGTGGAGGCTGTGTGTGTGTGTGTGTGTGTGTGTGTGTGTGTGTGTGTGTGTGTGTGTGTGTGTGTGTGTGAAAGCAAAATGGCTGTGGCCTGGACCCGTCCCACACCGACACTTTCATCCGGCCCCACATACCGCATGGAATGATGGCACTTGGGTGGTCAGCTCCTGTTTGCCAGATCTGGGCCAGAACCAAGCCATAGCATGCCGCATGTGCCACATATTTGCCAAAGGTGGCCCATATTTGTTTTGTGATATTTGGGCCATAGTCACCATTTACCACACGGGCCACTTCAGGGTCACATCCAGATTACATGTTACCGAGAGCACCGCATCTTTGCCAAAAAAGGCCCACATTTGATTTGGCATATTTGGGCCACATTTGCTGTTATACATGTGGGCCACTTCAGGCTCACATCCAGTTTGTCAGGGCCAGAAGAAGGCCATCAGTGCCGCATCACTGCCTGAAGTGGCCCACATCCAGATGCTATCTGGTGTGTGTGTGTGTGTGTGTGTTTTGTTTTTTGAAACCTGCCGAGTCAGGGGAGACTATTGAAGCTATGTAAAGTAAAAGCGAAGAGACACGGGTGAGCCGCCCTGTCACAACAATGCAATTGTAACCCGCACTTTGCGTTCGGCCGTCGTCTCCCTACACGCCCTGGGACTCTGCGTTGTGTTTGTTGTAGTATGATGTTTGCGTGGAAAAGGAAAGAGGCGTAGGCTTGGGATCGTGGCTGAGACCTGGACACTTTACTGGCACTCGCTTACACTTCACCTCTCATCAATCAGCTGGCCGCTGGCCTCATCATACTCACAGCTTCCGGCAGAAGAAACAAAAAAACATTTGATCAACGTAGCCTTTTGCCCGGGACAAGAACGAGGGGTACGGTGTTGCAAAAGGGGCAAACATCGCCATTTGCGGCATTCCCAGGGGAACATACAGCGTAACAGTGCCACCCTGTGGCGGATTTACATTACTACCTTACATCTACCCCTTCTTTAATTGATGGCGTCCCAGCCATCAGACCAAACAAAACAAAACAAATAAAACTTATGAGCATAAACATTAAAACAGATCACACTGAAAGTGACGTATTAATACCATGAGTTGCATATGAAATGTAGATGTGTAAATGCAATCAAAGTAAATAAACCATTAATAAAACTTGTTTGTTTTTTTTCTTCCGTGGATTATACGTGCCTTGCTACTCTCTCTGCTATGGCCCTCTGCCACAATGTCCAGCCCCTCTCTATCTTCTGCTGTTCCTCTTTTGATCTCGCCACCTGTCACTCGTAAGACAGTTTCTTTGGGGGACGTCAAGTTCTCTGTGGGTTCCTCCTCAGGCTGGGGCCATCAAGTGCGTTGGTGTCACTGACATTTATGTCCTCTTCCCCCCCTTGACTCACTTTTTCGGCTTCCTCCCCCATTACCTCCATGCCATCCACCTCCCAGTCCCCCATGTCAGACTCAACTCCTGCACTTGTTGCTGCACCAGCCCGCTCCACCGGAAGAAACATACACTGTGTAAGAAGGTTGCGGTGAACCACTCTCTCTTTTTCACCATCCTCTGTTCGGACCACATACACAGGTATACTGGGTTGTTTCTTCACCACAATGTATGGGCGTGACTCCCATCTGTCTCCCAGTTTCTGCCGTCCCTCCACATGACATATTTTGACCAAGACTCCGTCCCCTGGGCTGAAACCTTGTATCTTTGCCTTTTGATCATAGTACCTTTTCTGCTGCTCTTTTGCATGTCGTGAGGCCTGGTTAGCCTGAGTATAAGCTTCCGACAGACAGTCATGCAGGGTCTGGTGGGTTTGGTGCAGTTATACGCATGTGTCATTGCATCCACATACTCATGCCAGCGGGGTTTCAGGTGAGGCTCTAGTGTCCCCAGCATGTCCATGAGAGTCCGGTTGAACCTTTCGGTGGTGCCGTTACCCTGGGGGTGATAGGGGGTTGTGTGTGTCTTAGTGACACCAGTACACTTACACAGCTCTTTCACCACAGCACTTTCAAAATTACGCCCCTGGTCTGCATGTAGTTTTGCTGGGAATCCAAACCGACAGAAAAAGTTTTTCCACAGTACCTTCGCCACTGTACAGGCTTTTTGGTCTTTAGTGGGATAGGCCTGGGCGTACCGGGAGAAGTGGTCAGTGACAATAAGCACATTTTCTATGCCTCCCTTTGATTTCTCCAGAGTCAGAAAGTCTACACACACAAGTTCCATAGGAGCGCTGCTGTGAATACTGACCAGGGGAGCCCTGAGGCCTGCAGTTGGAGTCTTTCTGAGGCAGCACCTTTCACACTGCTCACACCAAGCCTTGATTTCCTGGAACATCTTAGGCCAGTAAAATCTCTCCCTTATCATCTGCAGCGTTCTCTCAAACCCTAAATGCCCTGAGTCATCATAAAGTGCAGTCTTGACGGATGTGTGAAATCTCTCTGGTAGTACCAGCTGCTCTGCTACACCCCTTTGACAGTCTTGGACCTGACGATACATTATTCCATCCCTTACTAATAACCTCCGCCACTCTTTTAAGAGAACGCAAACCTGCCTGCCACCACCAATCCTCTCGCTGCGGCTCGGTTTTTGGTTCACACTTTTAAAGTGCAAAACGGGACCGATTGCAGCATCCTCTTTTTGCCCTGCACGAATCTCCT
This sequence comes from Lampris incognitus, assembly GCF_029633865.1. Taxonomy (NCBI): domain Eukaryota; kingdom Metazoa; phylum Chordata; class Actinopteri; order Lampriformes; family Lampridae; genus Lampris; species Lampris incognitus. Next base: position 12,500,019 of record NC_079229.1, read on the forward strand.
GTTTTGTCAATGCAGGTAGAGAGTCCATCCCCACATCTTGATAGGATTCACCGAGCGTGTGTGACAGAGGTTCTTGATGCTCAGGTCCCTCTGAAGCGGAGCTTTCCAGTTGTTGGGCAGATTGTTCCTCTACACACCTTTGTACTTTGGCTGATACAAGCTGAGGGCAGGTTTGCAGGACTTGGGTGACCTCCTGGTTAGACAGCCGGGAGAGGGCATCAGCGTTCGCATTATTCTGTCCCCTTCGATACTGCACATCAAAATCAAATGCTGACAGCCGAGACACCCACCGCTGACCTGTAGCATCCAATTTTGCAGACGACATGACATACTTGAGGGGGTTATTGTCTGTCTGGACTGAGAACTTGCGCCCATATAGATGGTCATAGAACTTGTCGGTCACTGCCCATTTCAGAGCGAGGAACTCTAGTTTGTGTGCAGGATACCTCGTCTCTGCTGGGCTCAAGCCTCTGCTGCCATAAGCTATGACTCTCTCGACTCCGTCCTGAACTTGGGCTAATACAGCACCAAGCCCCTTCCCCCGAGGCGTCAGTCTGGAGCAGAAAGGGTAGGCTGTAGTCTGGATAGCCTAACACTGGAGCAGTTGTCAATCTTTCTCTCAGTGACTGAAAAGCCTCCTCACACTCATCAGTCCAGACAAAGGGCGGGTCAGGCACTAACCTCTTCTTCCCCCCTCTCCGTTTCTTTCTAGGGTCACCAGCGGTAAGGCGGTACAGGGGCGCGGCTAAGGTGGAGTAACTGCACACAAACCGCCTGTAATATCCGGTGAATCCCAGGAACTGAAGCACCTCTTTACGATTCGTGGGCCTCGCCCAGTCCTTGACTCTGCTGATCTTCTCTGGGTCTGTCCTGATGCCCTCCGCAGACACCAGGTGACCCAAGTAGTGCACCTCCTTTCTCACAAGCTGACATTTGGAAGGCTTCAACTTCAAGCCATGCTCCTTCAGTCGATCGAACACCAGCTGCAGCCTCTCCAGATGCTCATCAAAGGTTTTAGAGAATATGATCAGATCATCAAGGTAGATCAGGAGATGGGTGAAGTTCAGATCGCCAAAGCAGCAGGTCATGAGTCTCTGGAAGGTGGACAGAGCGTTTTGAAGGCCGAAAGGCATTCTGTTGGCTTCAAACAGCCCCATGGGAGTACTGAATGCTGTTTTGTGTTTGTCCTGCTCCGCCATCTCTACCTGCCAGTATCCAGATGTGAGATCAAGTGTTGAGAAATACTGTGCTTGACCCAGAGCCTCCAGGGCCTCCTCTATTCTGGGCAGTGGAAATGCATCTCTTGTGCTGCAGGCGTTAAGCCTTCGGTAATCGATGCATAATCTTAGTGATCCGTCTTTCTTGGTAACAATCACTACTGGCGAAGCATATGGACTCTTACTAGGCCTGATAACCCCTGCTGTTTCCATTTCTGTCAGCAACTTCCTCACATCCTGCCACTGTGAGGGGGGAATCTTGCGGTACGGGAGTCGAAAGGGCTTTGAGTCGACCAGGGGGATTTCGTGCTGCACTGTTTTTGTGTGGCCGTAGTCCATTGAGTGCTGTGAGAACACCCCCATATTCCTCTCCACAAGCTCTTTTAGGAGGGCGCGCTGGTGCTCATTCTCCACTGCTGCTTCACTTATGTCCACCCCACCACTGCTCACAACTTGGTTCAGACACAGGTATGTCTCTTTGTTCCCCTCATTTTGATGACAACCCTGTTCCGTGGCTGAAAAATCCACAACACTGTCCACCAGGAAGGCGCTGGCCAGCTGTGTGTGTGGTTTGATTGTGACAGTTTGTTGGGACAGGTTCATCACTCTGACAGGAGCACAGCCTTTCTTCACATCTGCAAGAACTTTGGCAACCATAAGGTCCTGGGGAAGCCGAATGGAGGCGTGGCCTTCAATTAGCGCTGTGTATGTCTTTCTTTGTGGGCCAGCTTTGATTTTGCACATTAAGTCCATCTCTTTCCCTCCCGGGATGCGTATTTTACGGCCAGTGTACACAGCAGGGCCCACCATGTCGTCTGCTCCTGTATATTCAGTGTCGCCAGTTTCCAGTAAAGCTGTGTACCACTCTGGATGGCTTTCCTTCACCCGCTGAAGATATTGCTCCGCATAGGTTGCTTGGAGGTGCCTCCTGGCGGCACGGACGACATTAGTTCCCACAAGCAGTGGGACGGAGGAGCGATACTCGGAGTCAGGGACAACAAAAGCCGGCACACTCTGGAACTCTTTCCCCAGCACTTTCAACTTAATGCGCAGGACACCAGAGTAAGGCACATCCTGACCTGCTGCACCTGCTATGGGTATTTTAGAGGGCTGTAGTTTCTGTCCATGGAGGTCAGGGTGGTTGCACCAGTATCCGTGAGTAATACTGGTTACCTGAGAGCCGGAATCGATAAGAGCCCTGCACTTTAATCCATTGACTTCCACCTCACCCTCATTCCTGGGACCCACAATAGGAATGTCCTCTACTCCATCATCAGTATCGCTCACCTGCAATGGGGGGTCTTGCTGCTTGCCCATGGTTGCCCCAGTTACCACAGGCTCTAGGCGTTTAAATGCTGCGTTGAGTGGGGCGTGGTGCTCTCCGCGGAGGTCGCAGGCTGGGGTCGGTGAGTCCGGGGCGGACTGGGATCTGGGAGCACCGCTCGACATACTCGGGCTATATGCCCTTGCTTCCCACACCGGTAGCAAACAACACTGGAGCCCTGAGTAACTTTTCTGGGAGATGGTTGGGGCCTTAGTGGGGGTGCAGGGGCTGGTGCAGGGGTAGGTGCAGCAATTCTCAACTCAAGGTGAGCCAACTTGGTCATCTGTTCTTCTTGGCTAAGAGCTAATTTCTTGACCATATCTTTAAGCTCTGTCCACTCTGAAGTGTGTTTTGACCTCTCTGACCTCATATTGGTATCACATTCTGATGTGACCTGCACCTGGGTGAGCGCTTTCTTTGTCTTGTGTTGTGACTGGAACTTCTGAGTCTCTTTTGCAAGGTTTCTAAGCTCTGCTTGCAGCTCCCGGAAACTCAAAAGCCTGGGCTTCATTGGTGTGATCCTTTCATACACCATCTCATCCATAAGCCCTCTTAGAAACTGTCGAGTGAGTTTACTATCACGATCAGGAAATTGCCTGCCCCCTCTCTGACTTTCCTCTACCGCTCTCAGTGTTGCCTCCAGAGCAATAGCATAAGAGCAGGCAGACTCTCCGGACCTCTGGCTGCGCTCATAGAAGTCGGCTAGTGGATCAAGTGAGCCTTGTGTGTCGCTGTATTCAGCCCTGAGCTCCTCATATGCCTTCTCTGGAGTTTGGTCGTGGGGGGGTAGGTTCAGGACTAGCTTCCTGGCATCACCGCTCAGGTGTCGCACAACAGTCGAAAAGCGGAGGTATGTGGGGAGCTCGATTGCCTCCAGAAGGTACTGCATATCACGAACCCAGTCTTCTACAAGTATTTTGCTGTCTGGATTGCCAGTGAAGATTTGGACATTTTTTACCTGATGAGTTTGCATGAACCCACCATATGCAGCTGGTGGAAGGGTTGTGTTGGTTGCGGCTCTGACGGCAGCATTCATTGGGGGCTCATACGGACGTGGGTGCATGTGCGGGGTGGTGGATGGGTGTGGTGGAGGGTGTTGTGGGAGTGTGTTGTGGTACATGACAGCTCGAGGGTCTGAGGCAGGGGCTGTGTGGTTAGGGGCTACATGTTGCACTGCTAGTGGGGTGGTCACCTCTTGGGGGTAGAGGGCAGCAGGCTGTGACATATGCAGCTGGGGGATTGATCCATGCTGCAAACTTTGAAGGGTCTGGCCAGTAGAAGAGGGGTAGCTCATAATGTTCATCATTGGTGGCATTTGAAAGCTTGGCATGAGGGTCTGGGGAACAGGGGGATTATATGCAGGACCAGTGTAGACCTGGGGTTTAGGCTCGGCAGCAGGGCTTTGGTAAGGAGGGGTGTCTGGGTGAGTCATGGTCGGCCGCTGTACAGTTTGCATTTCCGTGGAGGTGGGGCACGAGAGGCTGTGAATGGGCAAAGGGTGTGTGTGCTGGTTCACACTGGCTTGGGCTGGGGGATTAGGTTCCACTAATATCTGTACAGCTGGAAGGGATGCACTGGGCAGGCTGTAGTCTGGACTGCTGTTTCGGTGGATTGGTTTGGCAGCTGGGCTGCTGTCAAAACATAGTGAGGGTGCTTGCATTGGAGCTCTAGAGGCTGGCAAGGTGGGTGCATGAGCTGGAGTGGAGTAGTGAATATGGTAAGGTGACAGTATTGGGGGTGGTGGAGTGAGTGGTGCACTTAGTCCTGGGTATGGGGGCTGCTGACTGCTGTGGTGGTCTTGAGGGAGGATCAGCTGTTGGGTGGTGGTGGGGCTAGTGAAGTAGTTGTTAAGCTTTGGCCTCACTGATTGCTGTTGATTTGCAGCACTGGTGGTTGTTACGCCCTTGCTTGAAAGGTGGGGTTGTGTCTGGGCTGGAGTGTCACAGTTGTGGCTGGCTGTGGGCATCGGGGGCAGTTGGGAACCCGATGTGGCAGCAGAGGCACCTTCTTGCTTTGACTGATAATCTGCATAGTCACTGAACATTTTGATATATTTTTTTCTAAATCACTATGACTGGTGTAACTGTTGGTGTCAAAACAGATGACTATTAATGATTCACTGTGTTCACAGAATAAGTTTAGCTGTGTATGCAAAATCTCCCCTTTTTTCCAGTAAATATATCAAAAAACAATAATCACTATCAACTCAAAACTCATTAAACTTGAGTCAAAATCAGATGGTCAATACACAACCCTTAACCAAAACCAAAAAATTATGAATGATATATATCAGCATAATGTTAAACACAGTGTTCCTATAGCAGGATCTCACATAGCACACTTTTACACAACTCAAATAACAGTTAAGTTTATCGAAATATCATAAAAAGTCCTCAAATGGACATAGCAAGCTTTCAACAGTCTGTAAAGGATATTTGAAGAGGTGAGTATCTTGCCAATGCTGCAGCGCCGATGACAGTAGTTCAGTCCACCACACTGTCCAGTCACTGAAGGTCACGCAGTTCAATGCAGCAGCAAAGGCGAGGACGCGAGTCTCTGTATCTCCTTGGATCTCGAAGCACCACGATCCGGGTCACGGCACCATGATGTAACCCGCACTTTGCGTTCGGCCGTCGTCTCCCTACACGCCCTGGGACTCTGCGTTGTGTTTGTTGTAGTATGATGTTTGCGTGGAAAAGGAAGGAGGCGGAGGCTTGGGATCGTGGCTGAGACCTGGACACTTTATTGGCACTCGCTTACACTTCACCTCTCATCAATCAGCTGGCCGCTGGCCTCCTCATACTCACAGCTTCCGGCAGAAGAAACAAAAAAACATTTCTCTTTCTCAATAAAATTAAAATAAAAAGTGCAAATGTGCAAATAAACACATCTCATATCAAAATGCTACCTTACGGCAAAACCAAAGCAAATGTCATCCATTATAATTTAAATAAGGCACTTATTACCCATAAAATTAAACAAAAAAACCATGGATAATCTGCTCAAATAATACTGTACCCTGCGTTATATGCCATGCTAATGCTCAACAGGCTAGCCAACACTTTTTGTCACATTTCTCTTGCCAAATACAATGTTCGACATCAAACTTTAACTAGGTTATAAGCAAACTTGTCTATTAACACCACAGAATAAACAGTTAGACAATATGTGCGATATAAATCAATATTTTTATGATAATGCAGACCGCCAGTAACACTGCTCACCTTCCGGCAGAAGAAACAAAAAACATTTGATCAACGTAGCCTTTTGCCCGGGACAAGACTTAGGGGTACGGTGTTGCAAAAGGGACAAACATCGCCATTTGCGGCATTCCCAGGGGAACATACAGCGTAACAGTGCCACCCTGTGGCAGATTTACATTACTACCTTACATGTATATTGGGAACTGATTCTCTGTAGAATCTTTATTATGCATGTAGTTCTAGCACACGGCATACCATGGTGAAACTACAGTTGTGATCAGAGGTGTTTATTACCTTAAGACTACATTTGTATATACACAATGACACGTTTCATTTTTAGATTCTTAATTTCGATTTTTTTTTTACTGTTTTCTGTTGAATGTCTGAATAATTTGATCTCTGCAGTAAAATGCTTTGTGCCATATAGCTTTTCTAGTGTTGCTTTCGAAGCATGTGAAATAAATGATTTAAAAAGACTCTGGAGTCAGTGACTTGAAGAAAGTTGTGTTGATATAAGACTAAGAATCACTGAAGGCTTGGCCTACCATTCACACGCTGACGTCATGTCCTCCGGTTGGACGTTGAGACTGTTTTCACGATGACGCTAATTAACTTCCGTAGCAGGTCATCGTCACTTCCGTTTGCGCCGTAGACGACTCGTGGATGTAGAGACGACTTCTGGAAATGCAGGAATGCTCGAGCTGAATTTCCAAAGGTAACTTTAAGACTAGCTAATCATAGTCATATGATTGTGGCTATGATTCTGTCTGTCTTGTCTATCTATCTTATCTGTCTAAATCAAATCAAATCAATTTTATTTGTATAGCCCAATATCACAAATTACAAATTAGCCTCAGTGGGCTGAACAGCAACACAACATCCTGTCCTTAGACCCTCTCACCGGATAAGGAACACCTCCCTAAAAAAAACCTTTAACAGGGAGAAAAAATGGGAAGAACCCTCGGGGAGAGCACCAGAGGAGGGGTCTCTCTCCCATGACACACAACGTGCAATGGATGTTGTGTTTACGCAATTTACACAATACAACACTGAAAGAGGATAACACAATTATAATGGACTTATAAAATGTATTGTGGCGAATACCGAGCTAGATTGTCGGGACAGGGGCTGTTGTCAGGGTTACTAGAGAGGGACGCTGCCATTGGGTGGGGGGCACGCGCTGTCGCGGGGATAGCCAGCTGGATCCGGAAGTGTAGGCAGTTGTTATCTGGAATCCTACAAGTATAGACGTGAGTCGAGCTGCTCCTCCCGTCTGCGCCGGGACCCGCCAGGTTACAGCCCCAAGCAAGCCCCTGTACCAGCAAGGAGCCAGGGAGACAGAGAGTGATCAGCTAGACCCCCTTTCGTCGCTGAACACCAAAAGGGTGAGTCTACAACATAAAGTTAACGTTACGCTACCGAGCGTCAGGACAGCAGGTTAGCATAGCGCGGTCGCTAGCCGCTATTGCTAGCTAACAGTAGCTAACGGCCACCCGGTCTGTCGCGGCATCGTGTATTCGCCCACGCCGCTCGTCATCACTGAGGTGTAAATATCAGCCCGCGACAAATGGTGTCAGGAAACGGGATTGTGTCTGTCAGAAGAAGTCTCCGAACAGTCCAGTAGCCTAGCCGTTTGTGCTAACAGCTAGTTAGCTAGCTAGCTTCGGAACGCTAACACTGCGTGTCGGCGCCTTTTATCGCGCGCGCGGGCGCCGGTTCAAACCGGGATACGCGGAGGAAGAAAAGGAAGGAAGGCAAAGAGAAGATGGGGGAGAACGGAGAGAATGACCAGGGAGAGCTAGCTGAAGGGGAAGGGAGGCCGCAGCAGCAGGCACCGGTATGGCTACAGCCAATGATGTTGCAAATGCAACAGTTCATGCAACGCATGCAAACGCAACAGCAACAGTTTATGCCAGGGGCCCCCAATTACTTTTCATAGCGGGCCACTTTTAGGGCCACTTTTAACCACGGGCCACTCAACCTCCAGCAGCATGTTGTTCGTTAGTTTGTTTTGGTATCGATACGTTGCAGGTATTATAATTTAAAGAGATTTTTCATCCATTTTTCGATATATTACTAGTCTTACTTTTACTAAGAAATTAATTTTTTTTTTTGGTAGGGAAATAAAGAAATTCTTCCTTCTGGCATTTCTCCAAAAATTCTCGCGGACCATAACTCAACCCGTCACGGGCCGGACGTGGCCCGCGGGCCGCCTATTGGGGACCCCTGGTTTATGCAAACGCAGTTTATGCTGCAAATGCAGCAAGTGCAACAAATGCATGAGCAGCTAAGGACGGAGCAGGTGGGGATAATGAAGAAGGAGGGGGCTGGAACCGCAACACAGCAACCTGTTGGCGCAGACAATGGTGGTGGAGATGCGAGTGTACACCTGGGAGCGGCGTCCGCTTCTGTCCTGGGCCCTCCTGACCTCTCTCCAAACAGCACCCCACACCAAGGGGACACTGCAGCTGGAGGGCTGTCGACCCCAGCTTCCCAACAAGCCCCTGAGTTCGCTCCTGTCCTCGACGTGATCCAGCGACACTCCCAGAGCACATCATTGGTTAGTTGGGACAGAGAAGAATACACAGATGTGGAATCAGCTGGCTGCCGACGGCACAGAAAAGACAGAAGAGGTGATTATCCGACATCTAATAGGTTCATCACCACCCCTGTCAACGTGAACTTCCCTGCCAGCACAGCCAATAGGCGGGCCGACAATGGTCTGGGAAACCACAGCTCTGCGCCAAGCAGTAACAGCCATTTCCAAAGTCACCCCCAACCTGGTCAACCCCATCCGTCTGCATGTTGCCCCAGTACGAAAGCTTCTGGCCCCTTTCGAAGTGAGGACTGGAATGCGTTCCATTGCAGACCGGTTAGACAGGCTTCACGAGCGGCTCAGAGGCCCTGCAGTACGGTTTATCAGTTCTCTGTCAGAACATATCAGAGAAGACTCACAGAGCAGTTGAGAGCGCTATGGGAAGCACATTCCACCTTCCACCACGCGGCGTAACCCGAACGAGGTCCGTCAGCAGAAGGAGGCCTCCTCGGCTGAGTTCGCAGAAGAGGTCCACCAGCTCATCACACTAGCCTACCCCGGGGTCGACCTAGAGCTACAGGAACAGCTGGAAGCGGATGCGTTCCTCAAGGGGCTCCTAAATCAGCAGGTTGCCTATGAAGTCCTGAACGCTGATCCAAAAACACTGGCAGAAGCCCAGAAGCTTGCGGAGGCCCATGAGTATAACTACAAAGCAACCCTGGGTCGAGATACAGAGGGGAAAGGGAAAGTCAGGCGCATTTCCTTGGCTGATGAGAATCCTGGAAGAGAGATAGCCTCGGCCACGCCATCAACACAAGCTCCTCAGCTACAGCAGGAAGTGCAGGCCCTGGTAGCAGACGTGACTAAAGAAATGAAACGACAGCTGCAGCTAGCCCTTCCAGGCTCCACACCAAGGTCAATCAGGAGCGCGGGAGGTCCCCCACACGATCGCCGGGCTCCACGAACACAACAACCCGACCCAGATCGCCAAGCCCATCTACCACTCAAAAGGGCGCATACTACCACTGTGGGGAGGTTGGTCACTTCAAGAGGGACTGTTCGAGGTCACCCGGCCCCAGGAGGATTTGGAAACTAGAACTGGCCAGGTCCAATGGCCCGGATCTGGCCAGCTCCACAAGCGGCCAAACGGAGTCCCCCAAGAATGAAAAAGCTGAGCATCGATAAGTCATCAATATAGCCTGAGCCGAGGGCGAAGGCCCCAGCCTAATGGTCCCGATCACAGTTAATCACATCCCCGTCCAGTGCGTCATCGACACCGGTGCGGAAGCCATTGTAATGTCACAAGAAGTGTTCCAGCAGCTCCAGTTAGTGGACCACTCGAACGGTAAACCAGCTTGTCTCTTGAACGCCGAGACTGGAAAGGCGATGGGGACTGCACAAGGATACAGTGTGACAAATAAGATGGGCAGCAAAAGCCGGGACTGGGATGTGTACGTAGCACCTATCCGCGACTCCCTCCTCATGGGACTACACTTTATGCTGGCGGCAGATGTGACAGTACTCAGCGGAAGCAAGGTGTTCATCGAGGGTGAGCCAGTGCCAAGCTTCATCACTGGGAGGTCGGTGGAGAACTATGCCGTCTCCAGAGTGCTTCTCTTGAACCCATCAACCCTTCCTCCGGAAAGTGAATGTGACGTATGGGGTGTGGTGGAGGATCCCAAACCTGGAGTGACAGCAGTCCTGGAGCGAGCTGGACTAGCGGACGGCGTGTCCCCAGGCAGCGTCATCGTAGACATGGATGAAAGGGTGCCTATAAGACTCTGCAACCTGTCTCCTTCCACCACGAACCTTCCACCTGCCTTGGAATCCTCATCGAAGCCATGGAGGAACCCCCTGATCTCTTCTCCAAAACCCCACCACCGCCTCCTGAGCTCTCGCAGCAGATACGACGTCTGAAGCCAGCAAGTGTGCTAGACCTGCCTCTCCATCTTTGAACTGTTCACTTCAGCAAGTGAGGGCCTGAGTGAAGAACAGCAAGAGGCATTTCTCCTTCTTCTCCTGAAGTACCAGTCCATCTTTGCGGCAACCGATGGAGACCTTGGCCGGTTCTATGTAGTCAAACACAGGATAGACACCGGTGATGGACAGCCTGCTAGACAACCTACACGTTGCACACCACTTGGGTTCCAAGATGAAGATAAGGACGCAGTGGAGGATGCACATACACCGCCTGTCTGCACCAGCTCTCCTGCAAGTACCCCCACTCATCCTGGGAATCCAGCCAAGGATGACACAGATGCCCCCGACCCTTCCGTGAAGCGACCGCCGGAGGTCAGAGCGTTCCCCGGGATATCTCCTCGACTGACGCAGAGCCGTGGACAGCCTGCTGCACGTCGTCGCTGACAAAGAGCAAAGACCCAACCGGCACCCCCGAGCCTTCACACTATCAATCCTCGCCTCCCATCTTGTCATTGATAAGGATTTCACTGTGAGGTTCTTGACATGTTGTTGCAGGATTGCCCGGTGTGACACGGATGAACTAAAAAGGTTGTACAGTCTCTGCAAAATACCAAAGAGAGACATAGACAGCACAGAGGATCTTGCTGCATCTGATACAATGAGATTCAGTGTGACTGTTGCAGGGAGCCTTGATGTTCAACTGCACTATTCTTGCCTGAACCCCCTGTTTGTGTCCCATCATGTTGCTCCCATTGTCATATGATTGGCCACGACAGTCTGCAACATTTAGGTTGTGTTTTTCCAGCTTTTCCCGAAGCATCTCGAACAGGCCTTTTCCAGTTGTGTCTTTTGCATCAAGAAAGCCAATGAAGTGTTCACTGATAGAAGCACCAACAGATGTTTCACAGTTCACAATTTGCAGAACAACAGAGAGTTGTTCTGCGTGGCTTATATCAGGAGTGCAATCCATTATGACAGCGTAGTATTTGGCCTTAGTTACCCTTCTGTTTATCTCCTCAACTACTTTGTCTCCGACCAATGCAATAATCTCATTTTGGATGTTAATGCTGGGGTAATGCACTTTGGTTTCCTGGTTCTGGATTCTTCACACATGTTCATTCATGATGGGATCAAATTTTGCCGTTAATTCAATCCGTGCTAAAAAGTTTCCATTATGTCTGTCAAACAAGACATTTGTATGGCCCCTTAGAGCATGGTTCCTTTCAGCTAGATGGATTATGATGGCGATGATTTTTCTGATGACACCCTTCCAGTGCTCCACATGAGACTGCATCAAGTGTTGTTGGACTTGATCAATCATTGCGTTGATTTCTAATCTCTTTTGCAAATCATGCCAGCATCTCATGTTGTCTGCATGTGGCTTTGAGAACTCATGTTCTTTAAGATGACACCCTAAATTCCTCCATTTGCTGAACCCATCTTTGCTGAGTGCATTTTCCTGGTTTCCAAACAGAGTGCATGCAAAGCAGAAGACAGCATTTGCTTTTATAGAGTAGAGTAGCCATGACCATTTAATCTTTTCCGCCTTTTTCATTTTTCTGTTGTAGTTACATCGCGGTTAAATTGTGAGTAGCTATCGACACAGTTACAGGTAGCTCGCCGACTCTCAAGAAGGGGTCTCGCAAAGGGGGTTTCCGTTTTCAGCGACGGTGCACTAGTGCCTTTATGCTTTATGTAATGTCACTTTACTTTATGACTGCAGTTGTCACTGCAAAACGCGGCAATACGAGTGGCCAGTGGGGGGGGGGGGGTATTTGCCTTTCTGAGACGTTTAAGAGGGTTTATAGCTGTCTTTGCAAAATGTGCCAATACTATATGTGTGGCCATCGGGGGCCCTTTTCCCCACATATATTTTGGGGGGCCCAAGCTATTGCCTGGTTTGCCTGTGCTGGCGGGACTCCCACCTCTGGGCCAGGGTGTCTCCCCGTCTGCCGCCCAATGACGGCTGGGATAGGCTCCAGCATCCCCGCGACCCTGACAGCAGGATAAGCGGTTTGGATAATGGATGGATGGATATAAGTACCAATAATCTGCACTTCACCCAACTGACCGAGACCTTGATAGAAATGGCACAGTCGCGATCATTGAGACTGCACCTCCTGGCTTCAAATTCATCCATACCACCAGATCTGATAAGAGATTCCTATAGCTGCAAGGAAATCCCCCACGGGGATCATGTTTTTTGGATACCTTGCTTTTACTATACATTGTAATGCAACGATTTTAATAATGTAGCCCTGGCTAAAATGCATTTAGACATTTGGTTAAAATTCATTTAGGATATAAATAGTTTTAAAAATTAAGTTCATAATGTTTAAATATGTTAAAGATATATAAGGAAGGATAAAATAGAGAAGTCATAATCTTTACAGTTAAAGGGTTAAGAGTTTATGCAAATGAGCATAGTTTGCATAATATGTACAGGACCAAGCACGTGTAGTCAGTCTAACAGCCTAACTTAATTAGCCGCATTATGTCAATCTATGTTGTCCTTTGGTTTAATTGTCATGTTCTTAAATGATAGCCAATCCAGATTCTGTTCTCAGGTAGGGGGCGGGGCTTGCTTGTAAGCTGTTAGGTCTAGTGTGTTGGAGAACGGGGGGAAAAAAGCGAATGGTCACCGTCAAGTGAACAGTGCAGATTGTTCGAGAGCAAAATGTTAGTGGTTGACGAACAGTTATCCAAAGGGTTCGGATTTTTGTGATCTGCAAGAGGTAAATATGAGATTGTGTATTGCTTTTCATAGTGTGACTACATGTTATGGTGTAAAAACGCATCGTGTTGCTAAGCGTGAGTAGCTGTTAGCATTAGCATAATAACAATTAGCTCAGCTTTGAAGAATTGGTTAAGACAAGCTATTGCTAGCTTGCCACGAAATAGTGTATGGACTTGTTGCTTGGCTGATTTATTTGATTCAGGAGACTGATGATGTGTGGCTGTAAGAGAGGACAGCTCCGTTGGACCCCTTTGGGGAACTGTTTCCTGTTGGAGCGCTAGTTGACTGTCGCTGCTGTTTCTTTCTCCGCCGCTGTTCTTCTGCGCCCTGCCGAGTGCCCATCACCCAGTTTCCCCTCGTCCTCCCCCTCTAAATGTCCCCTGGATCTGTGAGTACTGACCACCTGTTTTTTTATTTTGCTTGTGTGACAAAGTCACGCGGCCACTACAGTTTCTAGGCCTCTACGCTCCCAAGTCACGACTCAGGCCTGCAACGGGGGTTTGGTTTATAAGTGGGTTGACCGGGAGCGTGCCTATGTTCCCACAGCCCTATGTTCCCAAATTTCTAAGATTTTTTTCAAAATTAGGCCCTATGTTCCCATAGCCCTATGTTCCCACATTTCTAAGATTTTTTTCAAAAGTTGGCCCTATGTTCCCACAGCCCTATGTTCCAACATTTCTAAGATTTAAAAAAAAAAAATTAGGCCCTACGTTCCCACATTTCTATCCCTGGTAGTTGAGGGTTCGCCACTCAATCCCACGGCTGGCGATTTGAAGGAGAGAGCTAGCTTCCAAACTCTCTCTTGAGCTCAACACTGCTACTCCAACATGGGGTTGCTGTGGAGTGATGAACCCTCATACCGAAATTTAACTCACCTCCATGAAAAACAGCCATTTGAGCAAACACTGTGGACCAGGGGGTCGGTCCTGTCCACTATAGCTCTTCACCAAATATTGTGGAAAAAAATTACTCATTCATTTACTATAAAGTGCTTCCAAAAAATCTTGTGGGAGGATAGGGCTTACATTGAAGGGAAATGTAGGAACACAAGACCTAATTTTGAAAATGTCCTAGAAATGTGGGAACATAGGGTTTCATTTTGAGAAAAATCTTAGAAATAAGAAAAATCTTAGAAATGTGGGAACATAGGGCTGTGGGAACATAGGGCCTAATTTTCAACAGTTTCAGTGAAAAAAAAATTCTTAGAATGTGGGAACATGGGGCTGTGGGACCATTGGGCTGTGGGAACATAGGGCTGACCCCGGTTGACCATAGGTTGCAGAGTGTGTGTGTGTGTGTGTGTGTGTGTGTGTGTGTGAGTGTGTATGTGTGCACCTATGCTTGATGTTATTTGATATCATTTGGTGTTTATTCATATTTGGGATTTAGTCCTACTTGTCTTTATTCATGAATGTGATTTTGAGAAGTTCTGTTTAATGTAAATAAATAGCCTACCATAATTTGGCATTACATCTAAAGAAACCTTGTTGTGTCACAGGTTATTCATATTTAATAACTGTTAAAAGGATAGATAGAATTAGGACAAGAGACAAAACCAAAATCCAAGTGATATGTCTTTATTATATATCATAAATTTATTTGGAGGCACCGCCAGTTATTTTAGTTTAAAAGAGAGAACCACTCAAATAATTTAAGAGCATACAGGTAATAGCGCCATTTATTTTAAAACGTACCCAGCCCCCGCCCACAGTACTACTACACATAGCAGATTTTTATATAGCTATATGGGACGGGTGTTACAAAAATTACTGTCTGTCGGCCACCAAAATCTAAACATGGCTTTCTTGATGAATTTTTGGAGGTACTCTCTAGGGTTTCCACTGATTATGATTGGTTCATCATCTCAGGTGATGTTAATGTACCCCAGTGGTAAAGGAATATTAGTGTAGAATGTAAAGAAACTCATTTAAATCCTTATAAACTCGGAACTCGGAAACCATGATTTAAGTCCCTATTTCTGTAATATGAGACCCAGGAAAAATAATGTTGTTTAATTTCTTTCTCTTTTTTTTGTTTACATAAATTAAATTTTGGGTGGTAAAAAAAACACATTGCAAAAAAAATTAAAGCTTGATTTGTTTCAAATGTTACAACATGTCCACTGTAGTGTACAATCCCCCCCCCCCACACACACACACACACGTGACATCATTGTAAGGGCATAGTTGTCCTGTCCTCTTTAAGGGAAAACAGGACTGAATACAGTGGCATGTATAGTATGAGAGAGATGAGCA
The DNA here is from genome assembly GCF_029633865.1 of Lampris incognitus. Taxonomy (NCBI): domain Eukaryota; kingdom Metazoa; phylum Chordata; class Actinopteri; order Lampriformes; family Lampridae; genus Lampris; species Lampris incognitus. The sequence continues at coordinate 12,515,211 of NC_079229.1, forward strand.
AAAACGCTATGTCCACTACAGAGCACAAAAATGGAGGGCACTGGTGCCTTCTCAAATAGCAAACCTAGAGCTCAGCCTAAATTCACAGACGATGGTAAGCCGATATGTTTAAAGTGCAAGACTGTGGGACGTATCACCAAGAATTGCAGACAGAAGCTATGCTCAGGGAAACGAGACCCCCCCCCCCGGGTTGTATAGAGTCGGACAGTTTGGGCTAGATAGACAACTCACAGATTGGACAACCAAACACGAGAGCAGGTGATAGAGTGTGCAATAGGAAAATGCCAAGTAAAAGAGCTTAATATCGGTTGTACTACAGCACATTGTTTAGTGGATACTGGTAGCAATGTAAGCACCATCACTGAAAGGTTCTTTCGGAAGGATGTGTATTCCATCTCTAGTTGGCTTTGAATAACTATTGCAAATAGACTAGAGATACCTTTACCTTGAATTGGAAGTTGAAGCAATGCGTATGAAAATCCCAGATTGTGGCTTTTTGGTTGTGAAGCCCTCTAAGAGCTCCCAGATGACAGAACCCCGTATCATTGGTATGAATATCATTCACAAGTGTTGGCAGTTAGTGCAATCTGAATTTGATACTACACTGGGTGGGAAATTGGATTCGGAATGGAGAACTGTGTTTCGGCAAATGCAGAAATGCAATGTTGATAAGAGAGCCATTGCCAGAGTCACTGGTAAAGATAAGGTACACATACCTTCATCATCCTTAGCCACTGTCATGGTAAAAGGAACCATTAAGGGGGCTGAGAAAGATGCTCAACTGCTGGTAGAACCTGGAAACACAACGCTCCCTCAAGGTCTCGCAATCATTCCAACATTGTTGAGTGGTCAGCGTCAAACTGTCCCAGTCCAAGTTGTGAATTTCTCACAAGAGGATGTGTGGCTCTGCCCGAGAACCCGGCTGGGTTTTGTATCTCGAGTTGAGAGTGTTGACGGTGAACAGACCTGTGAAGTAAATTTTCAACGCATCTCTGCTGATGTTGAGCAGGTCACAGTAGAGACAAATAATTCTGATGCTCAGAGTAGAGTGCAGTCAGTCATTGACAATCTTGGCATTGGTGGCACAGCTGAAGAGGGAAACAAGCAATGTGAGTTACTAGCTAAGTACATATGTGTTTTTTCACAGATGATGATAATGACCTTGGCTATACCGATCAGGTTAAGCATGAAATTAAGGTGGTTGACGAGGAACCAGTTGCACAACCGTACCGTTGCATTCCACCGAAACTGTACAGAGAGGTTCAAGAGCACATTTCAAAGCTATTGAGGAAAGGTGTCATTCAGGATAGTGACAGCTCTTATGCTTCTCCTGTGGTGATAGTACGAAAGGCTGATGGCACTATACGTCTGTGTGTAGACTATAGAAAGCGAAATCAGAAGACAAAGAAAGATGTGTTCCCACCCCGCATCGATGAGAGCTTTGATGCTTTACAAGGCGCAAAGTTTTTCTCAACCATTGATCTTGCCAATGGATACCACCAGGTGGCAATTGATGAACGTGACAGGCATAAGACAGCATTTGCAATGCCTTTTGGTCTGTTTGAGTGTCTTCGCATGCCCATGGGTGTTTGCAATGGACCTGCAACGTTCCAACGGTTAATGCAGGCAACCATGAGTGACCTGGTCTTCCAGATTATGGTAGTATATTTAGACGACATACTAGTGTATTCGTGGAGCTTCCAGAAACACTTAAGAGAGGCTAGAAACAGTGCTAAAATGCCTTAAAGAGACAGGACTGAAGGTGAAGTGGAGAAATGGCATCTCCTTCAAAAAGAAGTCAAGTTCCTGGGGCGTCAAATCTCCACAGATTGTATAGCAACAGATCCTGGAAACGTAGCAGCTGTAAAACAATGGCCAGCCCCTGCTAAGTTGAAGGAACTTAGATCATTCCTTGGGTTTTGTAGCTATTATAGGAGATATGTTAAGGGCTTTTCAAAGATTTCTGGTCCACTTCATGATGTTGTGAATTTGTGTCTTAACACTGGCAGCCCAACTAAAGTCAACTAAATGCTTTGTGCATTATGGAACACAGAATGTCAAAATACTTTTGACACCTTGAAAGAAAAACGTACAGTGCACCCATACTTGATTATGCTAATTTTACCTGTCCATTCATATTAGAGACCAATGCGTGTAGTCATGGCTTAGGAGCGGTCCTATATCAGCAACAGGATGACAGAAAAAGGGTAATTGCATATGCCAGTTGGAGGCTGAGAAATGCAGAAAAGAATGACACGAACTAAAGTAGCATGATGCTCGAACTACTGGATATCTGCTTGATTCAAAATTCAAGGTAGTGACTGACAACAGTCCCTTATGTGATCTCAAAAGTGCAAAACTAGGGGCCAAAGAGCAAAGGTTGGTAGCACAGTTGGCTGCATTTCTTGGATCGGGATGCATGAGGATGTGGAGCTGTGGGTCAAAAAATGTCAGCGCTGTTGTTTCACTAAAATGCCACATCCAAAAATTCACCCCCCTATGAGATCATTCCTTGCATCGAGACCTTTGGAGGTTGTAGCTGTAGATTTCACAGTGCTTGAGCCAGCTACAGATGGCAGAGGAAATGTTCTTGTGATTACAGATGTGTTTACAAAGTTCACACACGTTTTTCCACACGTGACCAAAAGGCAGACACCATAGCTAAGGTGCTGATAAGGGAATGGTTCATGAAGTATGGTGTGCCTGAACGGTTGCATTCGGATCAGGGCCGAAATTTTGAGAGCCAGGTAATAGGTGAACTTCTCAAGTTGTATGGGATAAAGAAAATGCGAACTACTCCCCATCATCCTACAGGAAATGCACAATGTGAACTTTTTTTTAATTTTTATTTTTTATACAATGTGAGCGTTTTAATAGAAATTTACATGAGTTTTTGCGCACACTGCCCGCTGACAGAAAGAGGCATTGGCCTGAGCATTTACCAGAACTGGTGTATGCATACAACGTGACTCCACACTCAACGACAGGTTATTCTCATTACATACTGTATGGTGTGGATCCTCATCTCCTAATTGATGCCCTGTTTGGACAGGAGCGTTCTGAGGATAAGAAACTTGACTGGTTGGCTGTTCATCATCAAAGACTAAGAGATGCACATGCACGAGCAAAAGAATACTCAGAGCAGAAAGCTGCTGAACAGATTGCTGTTCACAATGACAAGGTGTCCTGTCCCCCCGGTAGAGGAAGGTCAGCATGTGTACTTAAGACATAGACCTTTGGGGAGAAACAAAATACAGAATGCATGGGATGCAACTGTGTATCAGATTTTGGCGATACAGGGAACTACGTACACAGTTCAACCGGTTGAGGGAGGGCCTGTTAAGAGAGTGAACAGTGTAGACATTAGGCCATATGTAAATCCAACTCTCCCTAGCTCTATGCTTAGAAAGAAGATTACCAGACCAGTCCATGAGTTTATTCAGTCTGGAGGTTCAGAATCATAGAGGTCAGATGGGAGAACATGATGATGGAATTGTGATTGAAGAGGTTTCTCTTAGGGTAAAGAATAATCCAGAAACCAATCCTCTACCTGTTGCTGACCCTCAGTCTATTGAGGCAGTAATGTCTGATGTAGAGCCCAGTGTTATGGAGACTGATACGTTGGACCCTGAACTGGGACAGTCAGTAACTGTTGATTCAGAGCCCGTACCTGACCCTGTAACTGTAGTACAGGTTCCCATCCCTGCTCCTCGCGGGAGTAAGACAATCGATGCTGCTGTGCATACAAACCCGCAAATTGAGCCAAAATCAGCTTTAGAGTCACTGTCCCTAAGTTCAGCAGTTGTATCTCAGATCCTAGCGAATTTCGGTTCAGTGTTCCTTAGAGAAGCTTTGAAAGAGGTGAAGACTACTGATCCAGTCACCGAGGACGTCGATAGTTAAGCAGGAGCGAGTGGTGTAACCCGGTGGTAAAGAAGTGTTAGTGTAGAATGTAAAGAAACTCATTTATGTTCTTATAAACTCGGAAACCACGGTTTAAGTCCCTATTTCTGTTATATTGACATTTATGTTACTGCCGCTTTAAGTATGGAACGCGTATCGCTGATTGTGTCGCGCTGTCAGGACATGAACAATGGTTGTTGTGAACACGCTTTTTTTGGACCATGCAGAACAGAGCAGGCACAACGTGAGAGAAGACGAATGATTGCAGACCAGATGGCGGCGAGGGTTTTGTGTCCGCCATAAGCTCTTTCAACCTTTGAGGTTTGTTAAACCGTTTACAAATGTGAATCAAACGATAAGAGTTTGTTTTGTTTATTTGTATAACTTTGAGGTGCATATGTATGTTTGTGCATAAGAACAAGAGTTAGCGAATTGGTTTCGCTGTTGTAGACTTCAAGAGAATAGGCAAGGCTCAGCGTTTTCAGTTTTTTATTTTTCAAAGCCATCCAGCATGCCGAATTTCGCCACAAGAGGACACTTACATAACCTCACATGAACAGGAACAACTTTTGGATCCGTGGAAACATCAAATCTGGGTGAAAATCACTCTAAACTGATCTGCTCCTTTTAAAAAAATCTGGGTATTTTTTGGTGAAAATTGGTAAAAACGCTGAGCCTTGAGAATAGGCTAATGCTAATACAACAGTGTAATAGAGATTGTTTTATTTTTATATTTTTTCATTGTATTTTCATTTGTGAATACAAAGAGTGGTGTAGAACAGTGTTTCTCAACCGGGAGTTCGCGGACCCCTAGTGGTCCGTGGTGTAATTGCAAGGGGTCCGTGAAAATAAAATATCTTTAAAAAAGATATCCTATAACATTTATAGAAATAGGATTATTTTACTCAAATGTGACTGAGACCTTTATCTACCTAAACTATAAAGGGTAAAAGGACTTTTTTCTCTAATTACATCTGTTTCACAAGTGTAATTTATTGTATTTTAATAAGAGATCTCGCTCCCGTTTGCATTGTTAAAAGTTACTGCATAAAAATTCTGTTGTTACATATATCTGAAAGTTACTGCATAAGATTTCTGTTTTGTTACATATATCTAAGTTACAACTGAAAGCTCTTATTTTTGCCCCAAAGAGTAAATAAATGCTATAATGCAATTTAAAATGCAGTTTCTACTGTTTCTATCAAATTGCAACCCCCCTCCCCCAAGATCAGGTGGAGGGGTCCTCAGGGTAGATCAAAAATACGCAGGGGGTCCAGGACCCCAAAAAGGTTGAGAACCACTGGTGTAGAATACTGTTTATTTTTATCCATAGAGGCTGCCACTGCCGTATTTATTCGTATTTGTATTTTTTTGAGCTGCATTGAATTGAAGCGGTTGTTCCCTCCAAAAAAAAAAAAACCCTCTCACTCCCACAGAGCTAAAGTGGGATGTTGTGATGTTGTGAGCCCCTTACCTTTTATCTATCCATAGTTTTACTATTGGAATAAAGACCCTAAACTTATCTTTGAAAGTCCTGTGTGTAATTCCCCCGGCTTCATTAATGCTCATGTTGACAATCAAACAGACCCTGATGTTAGAAACCTTAAAGGCTTATTGGAGGCATTTGCTCTCACTCACCATGTTTCTGGACCCACCCACAATAGGGGGCATACTATAGACTTAGTCATATCAAAAGGACTTAATATTACTGTACCCTGTATCATGGATGTTGCTATTTCAGGTCACTGTTGCATGTTTTTTGATGTCTGCTTTTCCTGTACAACAGAAGAGCACTTGATTTTTTTCTTTTCTTTTAAGTTTTTATTGAGTTTCTTTAAGGAACATACATACAAATGATAAAGTACAAAAGACCAAAAAAGGAAAATAGAAAATAAAAGAGAAGAAACAAAACCAAACATAAAGAAGAACTAAAACAGCAATGAATTAACAAAAGCACAGCGCAGCATTTGCGACATTAATGATTGTAAAGTCCGTCAGCACATCATCAGTCCTCGAAGGAGTCAGCAAGTGACCCATTCTACAGCTCGAACCTGGAAACCCAAGAGACGTCCCTAAATGAATAATCTTGGTACAAACAGCTAAACATCCAGAATGACTTCCATATTTTGGTGTTTTGTTTTGGGGCAACAATGCATCCACACAGATTCCACGACACACCTTAACCAGGCTGGTCTGACAAATTAAATAGATGTGAATATTCTTTACCAGGTTCATTTAGGAAAGCATTTTTGGGAATGTCTATATGCTGGTACTTTTTTTTTTAATATATATATTTATAATTTTTTTTGTTATCCAAAGGAAGAACAGAACACAGGAAAAAATTATGTACAGGTAGGGAGGGTTTTTTTTCTTTACAACATAATCATTGATTTGTGAAAATAAAATCAGGCCCATGGGGTGCTACGTAGTCAAACCATTTTTTCCAGTATAAGGCTAATTGTTCCAATTTATGATCGACAGATGCTGTTATCCTCTCCGTTTTATAAATGTCCACTGTAATTTCCATCCATGTGTTTAAAGTTGGGTTCTCCTGTGATAACCATTTCCTGGTAAGAGTCTTTTTACTAGCCACCAGTAGTATATTCATTAAATATTTCTCTCCTTTCAACCATTCTTGGGGTATATACCCAAAATATATGGTCTTACTATCTAGAAGAATTTCACATTTAAAAATGTCTTGTTGGGCATTGTGTATCACTCTGTCTTATCATTGTGGGTAGGAACTCTTCTAATCATTTGGCCATGAAGGAGGTAAATAGTCTATAATTTACATTAAGAACAGACATTGATATAAAACACCCCCATTCCATTTTATCCTTGCCTTCTTTTGGTATAGCTGAGATTATTGCCTCCTTCCAGCTAGGTGGCGTTTGCGCTTTTTTATTTTTTAAAGCCCAGTTCAGGGTGGGGAGTATAACAGGATTTAACTCATTTCGTTCCTAATTTTTCTAACTTCCTCTAATGTATCTTGTGCCATGAGACCACTTGAATAATCCAAAAACAAAAAACGTTTCATTGACAATAATACAATTGAAACCTTTAAGAAAACTGTAAATTAGTTATCACTGTTCATGGCATCACAAACTGAAGATCTTGTGAACAACTTCAACTCAAAAATTCGGAAGATCTTTTGACAACATTGCACCGGTTAAAACTAAAAACATAGTAAAACAAAAAGCCCCCTGGAGAAATGGAATGGTTGTTAGGCAGCTCAAGAGAGCGTGTCGCCAGGCAGAAAGACGGTGCAGAAAGACTAAACTTCAGGTTCACCATGAAATCTACAAGGATAGACTGAATAAGTACAGGAAAGAAATTAAACAGGCCAGTCTTTTTTTTTTCTAAAACCATGAATGAAAATATTAAACAACAGTAAATTGCTTTTCTCTACAAACAACAAAAAAAACACAAAAAGGATATAAACAAAATAATATTAAAGTGAAATGAATAAACCTATGCAACAAAATCAATAAATAAATTATCATAAACAACACAAATTAAATATAACATGTTCAAAAGGGAGTAGGAGGAAGCATAAACTTATTTAAGCCTACCCTTTCTGCACTACTCATCAATTAATTCATCATATTTATCTTATATACAGTTTATAAACAATTGTCCATCAGACAAATAACAGTAAATAAAAGGCTAATGGCAGCCGGGACAAATGAGTTCTTGAGTGTATTGGTCCTGCGTGTTGGCAGGTTGTATCTGTGGCCAGACGGAAGCAACTTGAAGCCCTTGGACAGGGGGTGGCCAGGATGAGCCAGGACTGACTGGACATTCTTACATAAAGCGTCCTGCGTCCAGCTGTCTCAGTGCAGGTATGTCAGAGGACGTCCTCACAGGAAGAAGACTCAGGAGCTCTGATGAGAGTGCTGACACCGAGCACATCTAGCTTCAACATTCACATGACTATTTAACATTTATATGTAGGCTCAATATTTACATTTAACATTTATGCATTTATGTTACATGTCTGTTGGGTTAGAGGAGTGTGCAGCATGGAGGACAGGCCGAGGGGCGACGGAGAGGGGATGAAAGTGAGGAGGGGGAAGGAGGAGTAAGAATGTTAGTTTTTGTTGGTGGGGATATCAATGTGCTCTGTTTCATCTTGTCCTCTTTGTTTTGCTCCTCCGCCTCCTCTGCTTTCTCCTCCTTCTCCTCCTCCTCATCTTTTCCTGTCCTCTTCCTGCTTCTCCAACCCTTTCTCCATCTTCCTATCCCTCCTCTTCCTCCTTTTCTTTTTCTTTCTCTTTTCAACCCTTCATCTTTTTCTCTACCAATTTTGTCTCTACATCCTGCTCCTTCACTTCTCTTCTGCTCCCCTCCACCATTTTCTCTTCTGTCTCCCTTCTCTTGATCATCTTCTCTTTGGGTGAGCCCCTCTTTGTCACCGTCCCCAGTGTATCCCTTATCTTCATCATTTTCTCTTTCGATGTTCCCTTCCTCTACACCACCTTCTCTTTTGATGTTCTCTTCCTCTTTAACATCTCCTCCTTCAATGTCACCCTCCTCTTTATCATCTCCTCCTTCAATGTCACCCTCCTCTTTATCATCTCCTCCTTCGGTGTCACCCTCCAATTTATCATCAACTCCTTCAATGTCACCCTCCTCTTTATCATCTCCTCCTTCGATGTCACCCTCCTCTTTATCATCTCCTTCGATGTCACCCTCCAATTTATCATCAACTCCTTCAATGTCACCCTCCTCTTTATCATATCCTCCTTCAATGTCACCCTCCTCTTTATCATCTCCTCCTTCAATGTCACCCTCCAATTTATCATCAACTCGTTCGATGTTACCCTCCTCTTTATCATCTCCTCCTTCGATGTCACCCTCCTCTTTATCATCTCCTCCTTCAATGTCACCCTCCTCTTTATCATCTCCTCCTTCGATGTCACCCTCCAATTTATCATCTCCTCCTTCAATGTCACTCTCCAATTCATCATCAACTCCTTCGATGTCACCTTCCTCTTTATCATCTCCTCCTTCGATGTCACACTCCTCTTTATCATCTCCTCCTTTGATGTCACCCTCCAATTTATCATCAACTCCTTCAATGTCACCTTCCTCTTTATCATCTCCTCCTTCGATGTCACCCTCCAATTTATCATCAACTCCTTCGATGTCACCTTCCTCTTTATCATCTCCTCCTTCGATGTCACACTCCTCTTTATCATCTCCTCCTTTGATGTCACCCTCCAATTTATCATCAACTCCTTCAATGTCACCCTCCTCTTTATCATCTCCTCCTTCGATGTCACCCTCCAATTTATCATCAACTCCTTCAATGTCACCCTCCTCTTTATCATCTCCTCCTTCAATGTCACCCTCCTCTTTATCATCTCCTCCTTCAATGTCACCCTCCAATTTATCATCAACTCGTTCGATGTTACCCTCCTCTTTATCATCTCCTCCTTCGATGTCACCCTCCAATTTATCATCTCCTCCTTCAATGTCACTCTCCAATTCATCATCAACTCCTTCGATGTCACCTTCCTCTTTATCATCTCCTCCTTTGATGTCACACTCCTCTTTATCATCTCCTCCTTTGATGTCACACTCCTCTTTATCATCTCCTCCTTTGATGTCACACTCCTCTTTATCATCTCCTCCTTCGATGTCACTCTCCTCTTTATCATCTCTTACTTCGATGTCACCCTCCAATTTATCATCAACTCCTTTGATGTCACCCTCCTCTTTATCATCTCCTCCTTCGATATCACCCTCCTCTTTATCATCTCCTTTGATGTCACCCTCCTCTTTATCATCTCCTCCTCCATTAGCATATGGGAGGGAGGTCATGGGGTCCTGGTCTTGCTGGCTGTAGGTTTCAGCGATCTCAGACCCCCAAGACGACTCCGAGAGTGGGCAGATGTACATGATGTTAAAGGAGTCCATCACGCTGGATACAAAACAAATAATGTATCAATCAATCAATGAATCAACTGGTGAATAAATCAGTGAATGAATCAATGAATCCACATCAATATGTCTTTATGAATTAAACACCTTAAAGGATCAATCCTTTCTGGTCTTACTTTTATAGTTTTTGCCATTGTGCATATCAGTTATGATATTTTAATCACCGGCTTCATTTTTGTGATTTTGGACACGGGACCACAGCGAGATGCAGCTTTAAAACAGCCACTTATGATACAACTGAACACAAGCTTGAACCCGTCCTTTAAGCTACAAAGCAAAAAACAAAAGAAGACCTAGTGCCTGAGTTACACTGTGTTCATGATTTCCCATTATCTATGACTTTTAATTTGCACTGGCAGGGTAGTTAGTTGATGGTTACTGCTACCTAGGGTATTTAAATAGGCTGGTCATTCCTGAAAGCCCGGAGACTGGCGACACTCAAGGAACACGTCGTAGGAGATGTCGGACGAGGCAGGAACATAAAATAAATTCTGACATGCTAGACTTTATGTCGGGGTGTCGTGGAGCGTCCAGACGCCACGTCGCTGTTCTTCCATTACGTCACACTACACGGGGTCAAGACCCCCGTTCGTCGTTCCCAATGTTCATAATCAGGCCTGATGCTGGAAACTTGCTGGCAACGACAGAGTCGTGTCAAAATCGGACTGAATTCGTTTAGTCTGATCCCGGCATCAGATGAGTGGTGACACGTTTCTCCTGCTAACTTTGTGTCCAGAATAACTGACTCAACTTTCTGGGATCTCGGGGTAGTTTTAACTTCTGAATATGTGGTGAGATAACTGGGTTCAACTGGACTTGTTAAAACATGTCTGGCACTCATATTCACTTGCCCCATAAGACGCTGTTGTAAAGCTGAGGCCTGTGGTGGCCCCGTGTTCAAAACCTTGACAATGAAGTTGGTGAGAAAAATATCACAACTGATATGCACGATGGAAAACTAGACAAATAAGACCTGTGTTATAAAAGAAAGAGAATTAGCATTTAAAATGGACATGTGTTTTCACACACAAACACACACACACACAGTCACTCACTAGGAGCTGTGGTGGTAGCCCATAGCAAGGTGGGTCATGCTGAGGAAACGATGTCTCAGAGCTTGGCTGGGGGTGATTCTCTGGGCAGCATCCAGATTGAGCATTCTTTTGAGCAGATCAACAAATGCCTGGATGTCTTCCTCCTCGTGCTCATCTGCCCCCTCAGGTTTGCACTGGATTTAGAGACCACACAAACCACAAGTCAGTCAAGTCAAAAGAAAATGCCTGGCTCATGTTAAAGGAGCAAAGTGACGGTTCTCAACTGAGTCATCACTTGTAGAATAAACTGGTACCAGCGGTACCACTTACCTTCAACAGGACATCAAGGGAGCCCAACCTAAACCTGCTGGGGCACCTGGGTGATTTTCCTGTGTCCCGGAAGTACTCCCATGGCAGCTAAAAGAAATAACAAACGTGTGACAAGTCTTTGAAACCTTTTCAACAATTTCACTTGTTACTTATCTAATGTGTTTTCTGAGCGGCTGAAGCAGGAAGTTGTTATGATGTACTACCTTGAGCCTCCAGGTTTGATGTTTTGAGTCCCTGGTGAATAAACACTTCGTCCTCAAACCAGCATCCAACAAGTGATCTGCTGGCATGCCTTGTGTCGCCACAATGGCTCTCATCTGGAGAGACAACGCAACATCACATTAACCCACCTTCAGCTTCAGCAATGGGTTTGTGAGATTCTGTCTGTGTGATGAAGCAGCTGGTGAGGGACACCAGGTGACTTACCATGTCAAATTCTTTCCAAGAAGGGTAGAGGTTTCTTCCCAAGAACATCGCTGCCATTACACAGCCAAGGGACCACATGTCTATTGCCTCTGAGATGGGGAGGCCCAAGACAACTTCTGGTGCCCTAAAGGTGGGGAGACAAGGACCAAAGACAGCAAACATTACCAAGGACCCACAAAACAAAATCACACATTTGTAGATGAATTCACCCATCACTCACATCTGTAATAAAAGACGGTGTAGGGAAGAGTGAAATGCTTTTCCTAAGCTTGATATATTTCTATTTTCTCCATTTGTGTATCCGCTGTATGTTTTAACATGATTTTGTGATTGTGGTGTGCTGTCTTGGCCAGGTCTCCCTCAAAAAATAGATTTTCAATCTCAAGAGACCTTCCTAGTCAAATAAGGTTAAATAAATAAATGAACAAAAATCAGTGCTTAATGTCCTCACCGGCTGAGAATGATCAGATCTAACATTTCTCCTCATCAGTATGGAAGAATAGCACAACTGTAGCTTCTGGTTTCCAGCAGAACTGCAGACACACTGCTGGACAGTTCGGGTCTCAGTACTACTCACCTGTAACCAAGAGGCTGAAGGATGCTACCACGCTGAACCTCAGAGGAGGGAACAGCCAGACCAAAATCAATCAGCTTCACCCTGAACGGCTGATTGACTTGGTCCACCAGCATGATGTTGTCTGGTTTCAGGTCTGTGTGAATCAGCCCGATGCTCTTCAGAGCTTTGAAGGCGGTGGCCAGCTGGAGACGGAGAGGCAGAAATAAGAGATGACTCTCCACACTCGCCACACTGGCAGAGTTTTGAATGTTGGGCACCGTGTCACATTCTGTCACTCATTTTCCTAGTAGATTCAAGGTGTGCAAGACGAACAACCCGAGAGTTTAACGTGTCACTGTACCTGTACTGTGATGGGACGAATCTCATTCAGAGACAGAGGTTGACAGTGTGTCTGTCTCATGTAGTCGAGGAGACTCATGTGTAGCTGTTCAAACACCAGACACGTGAGTCCGCGATAGAAAAAGCCTTCATGGAAGCGGACGATGTTATGAATGTCTGGATCAAGACTGCTGACTACTTCCAGCATGGCCAGCTGTGGATACACAAGTTAGAGAGGTTCATACAAAGTACTTATACCAAATATAAATACTTATACCAGCTGTTCACCTCATACATTTTGATGAGACAGGTTTTTTTTTTTTGTTGAATTTTTTCCTTCTTTTGCTCCCTAACTGTATCCGGCCAATTACCCCACACTTCCAAGCCGTCCCGGTTGCTGCTCCACCCCTTCTGCTGATCCGGGGAGGGCTGCAGACTACCACATGCCTCCTCCGATAAATGTGGAGTCGCCAGCCGCTTCTTTTAACCTGGCAGGAGCCCCAACCGACCAGAGGATGCGCTAGTGCAGCGACCAGGACACATACCCACATCCGGCTTCCCACCTGCAGACACGGCCCGTTGTGTTTGTAGGGACGCCCGACCAAGCCAGAGGTAACACGGGGATTCGAAGCGGCGATCCCCGTGTTAGTAGGCAACGGAATAGGCCGCTACGCCACCCGGACGCCCCTGAGACTAAATATTTTAGCAACAAAAACAGACTTTAAAACAACGTTTTAGTCAGCCTACTCATTATTTTGTACGCTGAAATCTTTACCTCCTTCTCAGCCTCCAGAGCATACTTGCTCTTAGTTTTTAGGATCTTAACAGCCACGGTCTCTTTTGTAGGTAGTTTGAGACACTGGGCCACTTGTCCAAAGCAGCCCTCTCCTAGGAAGCTCTGCAGCAGGTAGTAGGAAGTACTGCTAGGCAGAACATAATACTGAAATTCCTTCACGTCTGACGTGGATTTCTCTGATGAGGAACTCATTCTTGTTTCACAAATCAAACAATCAGCACTTTGCACGTTATACGTCTTCACTCGTTCACCTCCACATGCGAAATGGTCAGTTTCCACATGAGCCGGCTTTAAATAGGCTGTTTCACTAATTCTAGAATCCATCCATCAAAAGAATTCCGGAACCTGTCAGCAAGAAAATACAACCAGGGACCAATAATGCAGATATATGAAATGAACAACTATTGACAATGAGCTGCTAAATTATTTAATAATTGCTGCTCATATTGTTTGTTTGTTTGTTTGTTTGTTTTGTTTTTGGGGTTTTTTTGGGTGTTTTTGTTGTTTTGGTTCAGTTTTTCTGACATTAAAACATAAGATTTGACCACAACGATAGAAAGATAGATAGATAGATAGGTAGATAGCTAGATAGATAGATAGATAGATAGATAGATAGATAGATAGATAGATGCCTAATTGTCCTTACTTAATGAATTTTGTTACCACACAGTCTGTACAGCCAAATACAAGTTCATCACATCAGAAAACAAGTTTATCTTCATACTTACACATACAGTATGTGTATTTTTGGTGGTGGGGGGGGTTGTCCTTCTTTTTCTCCCTAATTGTATTTGGCCGGTTATCTAATTTATCTTTGGTCAGTTATCTAACTTTATCTAACTATGGACGTATGTATTATGTCTACAGTATGTGACATACTGTTTACATAATACATACGTCCATAGTTAGATACAGTTACACAGTTGTTACACACAACAACTGTAACTGTATTAATGGTCATGCACAGATCTATGTTGTGTGTAACACAACATATAACTGTGCATGACCATTAATGAGACACATGGACGAGCGTTGTCACCGGGGTACTTTGTTTAAAGCTGCTATGGCAAAGGGGACAGATCTTCAGTCAAAGCAGGCTTTTTTTTTCCAGGATGTCGGCCTTTATCTGCAACCAGATGGGAGGAATGTGAAGAACGGGTTGAGGGGCCATCAACAGCTCACGCTGCATCAACAGCAGCATCACATCCCAGATACCAAGTTACAGCAGCGACACTATCTACCTTGTTATACAGCAAGAGCTCTACAGCAACCACACAGAGACGTACCCACAAGAACAGCCTGATGCCAAAAACTACTCCGGTATGTCTCTCTCTCTCACTCTCTCTGTCTCTCTCTGTCTCTCTCTCACTCTCTCTCTGCCTCTGTCTCTCTCTCTGTCTCTGTCTCTCACTCACTCACTCACTCACTCACTCACTCACTCACTCACTCACTCACTCGCTCACTCTCTCTCACTCTCTCACTCACTCTCTCTCTCGCTCTCTCTCTCTCTCTCTCTCTCTCTCTCTCTCTCACACACACACACACACACACATTTCCTAATTTTGTTGGATAAATGTTTCAAATCCACAATTTCTCTGGGTCCAAGTCGTGTCTCCTCCAAACATCAAGCATGGGAAACAGAAAAGGGAATTCTTAAGCTACACTTGCCGTTAGCCAGTCCTTTCGTTGAAACCAGATAACACAAACTTTGATTTTGTCATTTGTCTTTTTGTGTTATTTGGACATGGCTTGGACGCCGTTACACCAGTCTCTTCACTATCCATTTTTCCTCTAAAGACATTGAAGAAAATGGATGATAAAGTAAATATCCACCTCCTTCATGCTAACACTCACGCACATGCACAGAATAGTCAACCAACTTTCACCTGCACCTACCAGCAAACGGGTGAAAAGTTTCAAGTTGTACATATCAGGTTACATCCACAATTATGAGGACTCATCCTCATAACATACCATTGTCAATAGCACGCGCCAACAAACATGAATTGGTATGACCGCTGCAGTAGAAACCGGAAGTCAGTGGACTACAGTTTTGCACAGAGGAAAGTGGGAAGCCGGATGTGGGTATGTGTCCTGGTCGCTGCACTAGCGCCTCCCCTGGTCGGTCGGGGATCCTGTTCGGGGGGGGGAAGGGGAAACGGGGGAATAGCGTGATCCTCTCACATGCTACGTCCCCCTGGCGAAACTCCTCACTGTCAGGTGAAAAGAAGCGGTTGGCGACGCCACATGTATCGGAGGAGGCATGTGGTAGTCTGCAGCCCTCCCCGGATCGGCAGAGGGGGTGGAGCAGAAGAGTGGGGTTATTGGAAGCTGCCCTTACCTACCAGAAAGCGGTGGAAATTGCCATCTCTATAGAGACGGTGGCAAGGGAGTCCCAGCCGCTTACCAGCTCCATGAAGGTGAATGCCACATCCCTCATCAACTCCAGGGAGGACATGCACCCGGAGTGGTAGTTCAAATCATGCTGAAAGTGACTGCTTCTACAAAGATCAGATCTGCCACCGCCCTGATAAGAAAGGCCACGTTTCACGCACATGCAAAGACAGAAGCAGGGAAATAAAGCAGCAAACACAGTGAGGGAGAAAAAGGAAAAGGAAGGAAAATTCAAAGACAGGTTAATAAGCTGGACACTAGTGCTGAGCCGAGTGACACTGATACGACACTCAGACGCTGAATTAGCCCTGAACATGGTAGATGTAGCTAATGATGAGACGCGGAGAAGAAATGTCGTACAGCGGGACAATCCAGCCTCTTCTGCAATCTGGGTCAGGCCAGAAATAGAGGGGCAAACAGCAGAGGTGGATCTAGACACTGGGGCAGCAGTCTCCCTTATTTCAGAGAAGCTGAAAGTGCCTACAACAACTCTTGCTGATTTCCCCAGTTCAGTGAATGGGCCACCCCCATCGTGCCAATCACAAAGAAAAAGGGGGTGTGTGCATCTGCTGGGATTTTAAAGTAACCATCAACCCCGTCCTCTGTGCTGAACATTATCCCATCCCCCAGATAGAGGACTTGTTTGCTTCTTTAGCGGGGCACCAGGGTTTCAGCAAACTTGACCTCTCAGGTGCCAGTCCAGGAGAGCTCCCACAAATACCTCACCACCACAACATACAAGGGAATGTTCCGTTACAACCGGCTGCCTTTGGGAATAACGTCAGCGCCCTCTGTCTCCTAGTGAGTCATGACCAAGTTGTTCAGGGGATCCTCGATGTGTACTCTTTTCTGGATCACGTCCTAGTAACTGGATGTGATGACACTGATCACCTGAAAAACTTGGGAGACAGTGCTGAGTCACTTGAAGAAATTTGGCCTCTGGGTGCAGCATGCAAAGTGTGAGTTTTTAAAAAGCTCACTAGAATACCTGGGACATATCGATGCCACAGGCCTCCACAAATCCCCAGAGGCCCCTGCCCCAATGAATGTAAGCCAGCTCCGCTCTTTTCTGGGATTAATAAACTATTATGGCAGATTTGTTCCAAACATGGCAACAAAACTCAGCCCCTTGCAAGCATTGCTACACAAGGGGGCACAGTGGAAATGGTCTCTGGAGTGTGAAAAAGTGTTCTGTGTGGCAAAAGACCAGCTCCTCTCAGAGAGAGTACTGACTCATTATGATCCCCAACTGCAGATCAGACTGGCATGTGATGCCTCACCTTATGGCATGGGCATGGTGATTTCTCATATGATGTCTGATGGTCAAGAGAGACGCATGGTGTTCGCCTCCAGAACCTTGAGAAAAGCAGAGCAAAACTATGCTCAAATCGAAGGGGAAGCCCTTGAAATTTTTGGCGTATGCAAATTTCATGCATATCTGTATGGGTGTCATTTCAACCTACCTATTGGCCACCGGCTACTGACAACAATATTAAGCCCAAGCAAAGCTGTTCCATCTGTCTATGGCAGCTGCTAGGCTTCAACGATGGGCCCTTGTATTAACAGCTCACAACTACACGATTCAGTACAGGGATGATCATGGCACGTGATCACATGTGATCATAGTAGTGCGGATGGCCTGTCATGCCTGCTGCTGCAGGTAGCACACAAGGACAAACCAGGTTCAGTGGATACAGTGGTGATACATCACCTGGACTCCCTGCCTGTATTCATCACAGACATTCACAAAGAAACGAGGTATGACCCAGTGCTCTCTCAAGTGGTGGACATGATTTTGTCAGCGCAGTTTCCTGTGGTGAAAGGGCAGGACACTGCCTTGACACCCTTTTACTTAAGGAAAGATAAGCTCACAGTGGTCCAGGGGTGCCTTCTGTGGGGCAACCGGGTAATTGTGCTCCCAAAATTGAGACAATTACTGAAAGAGCTGCATGTGGGGCACCCGAGAGTGGTTAAAATGAAAGCCATGGGTCGTAGTTACATCTGGTGGCCGGGGATTGACGCTCAGATTGAACAGCAGGCCAAAGTGTTTCATTCATGTCAGTGCAGCCAGAAGTCTCCCGAGTTTCTCCCCGCTGCATTCATGGCCATGGCTGGGGACGCCATGGCAGAGAATACATGTGGATTTTGCTGGTCCTTTGGAGGGAGGTATGTTTCTGGTTGTGGTGGATACCCACACTTAAGCAGCTGGAAGTGCGGCTGATGGAATCCACCACAACCTCTAAGACTATTCAGGCTCTAAGGACTTTGTTCAGCCATCATGGTTTCCTGAAGTGTTGTTCAGTGATAACGGTTCACAGTTCACTTCGAGTGATTTTGAGGCTTTTCTCAGAGCGAATGGAGTGAAACACATGTGCTCTGCACCCTTTCACCCAGCCACAAATGGTCTGGCAGAATGGTTTGTGCAGACACTGAAGTGTTCGTTGAAAGCGTCCAGGGGCTCGACCACAGTGCAACATAGACTGGATTCGTTCCTGCTCAGCTACAGAAATACTCCTCATGTGACACCTAATGAGTTTCTTGTCATGCTCTTTTTCTGCCATTGCTCCCGCTTCGACCTCCTAAAACCAAGTGTTGCGGCCGTGGTGGATCAGGCACAGCCAGACTAGCAGGGTTGTAGGGCTCCATTCGCCAAGGAAAAAGGCTTTGCAGTTGGGGACTCTGTGCTGTTCCCTGATTTTAGGCAGGGGGGGGACAAGTGGATACGGGGTGTAGTGGTGTCTCAGGCAGGGCATGTGTCTTATATGGTTGATGTGGGCTCAGCGCTACACTGGAAATGCCACACAGACCAGATGTGAGCCAGTGACCCGGAAATGCTCACACCCAGAGGGCCATGACAACTTGCCTTATTGGGTCAAAAGGCTACTGTCCCCATGAAAGGCCCAGCAACTATTCCCCCAGCGTGTGGGCAGGATCCCCCCCAGAAATGTCACCTAGTCACCCAAACAGAGGCAGCCAACCCACGACCAATAGAAGTGTCATGGAAAAGATTTGTATGATAATAATAATCTGTTATGAGGTCAGTGTTGTTCTGTTGGAACATATCTCAGCAGGGTTTCGCAGGGACTGCAATCTAAATAAGTGCGGAGGAGTTGTGGTATATTGGGCTGGCTGTTTGTTCTGGGCTCATTCCCCCGGCTACTGCCGGAGGACAACAGTGTTATTTTCTTATGTTTTTGGTTGCATTTCCTGTTCCTGTCTGCCCATGTATAAGTGTACACGGCAACATGCTGAAATATCACCTCACTCCCGTCATTATATTGACGTTATGTTGGGGTAATACAGTAATGTCAGTGCTGTCACATAGTGAATGTAACACCCCGTTAGATGGAAAGATGGAGAGAAAATGAACGCATTAGATCAGGGGTCTCAAACTCAACTTACCTGGGGGCCGCTGGAGGTAGAGTTTGGGTGAGGCTGGGCCACAAGTATTCCAAAAAAAAAAAGTACAACCGATCCAATGTTCTCAATCTTTTTTTTAATTTTTTTTGTTTTTATTTATATATACAGGTGATCAAAACAAGACAGGTAACAGTACAAGTGCAGGAACAAAAACGAACAGTGTGAGACAAAAAGGGGACACCAGGTTCTGTTATGACAAGATGGAATACTAATAAGCTAAAAAAAAACAACAAAAACAAACAAGGTATCAAATATTTGAAGCACAGGAGGGGCATCTTGCACATCAAAGGAGAAGGGGTCAGCAAAAATTTGAAAAGTGGCTCTGTGTGTCTTGAACTCTGCAAACCTGTGATCAAATTGCTCCTGTAGCTTCACAATGGCATCAGCATACTTCTCACCACTGAATGGTGTGCCTGCATCCATGAGTGCCTTGCATGCTGGGAAATGGCAGAGTTTTGTCTGAGAGAGCTGGGCTTTCCATAACACAAGATCTCACGTTGTCATAGGCAGCACTGACAAGCTGCCCCTGGTTTTGTAATTTCTTGTTCAGTACATTCAGCTCATGTGTGATGTCAACAAGGAAAGCTAAGTCCATGAGCCATTTGGGATTACTTAGCACAGGAACAGCCATCCCAGCCTTCTCCATGAAGGCTTTCACTTCTGCTCTCAACTCAAAAAACCTCTTCAAGACGTTTCCCCTGCTGAGCCAACGCACCTCAGTGAAGCAGAGCACATCCTCATATGCTGACTCTATTTCCTCCAAAAAGGCGCGGAACTCCCGGTGCTTTAAACCCCTGGATCTGATATGGTTGATGCATTTCACAACGACAGACATCACATTGTCAAACTTCAGGCATTTGCTGCAAAGGGCCTGCTGATGGATAATGTAGTGCAGAGCAATGGCCTCCTCCACACCCTCCTCTTCCAGTTTTTTTTTTAACAAGTGCCACCACTCCATCCCTGTCATTGATGGCGCTCCGTCGGTTGTTATTCCAGCAAACCTCTTCCATGGCAAACCCGCATCCACAATGGCATCACACAGCTGGCGGAATATCTCCTGAGAGGTGGTCTGGCCATGCATTGGAATCACTGTGAGCAACTCCTCTATCACTTCAAAACTGTCATCAACACCACGGACATAGATTGTGAGCTGCGCAGTGTCAGTGATGTCTGTGCTCTCATCAAGAGCGACTGAGTATGCACAGAAACGTTTGGCTTTCTCACGCAGTTGATCATATCTGTTACCTGACAGGTCAGAAATGCGCTCTGCCACTGTGTTGGCTGAAAGGCCGATGTTGCTAAACTGACCCTTCTTTTCCGGACAGACTATACTTGCAGCCTGTAACATGCACTTTTTAACAAACTCCCCTCAATCATCTCACTCACCACGTAGCTAGCTTCGACTGCTGCATCATTGTCTTTGCTAGCTTTCTTGAAGAAATCTTGTCGCTTCAGTAAACATGTTTTAAGATTGGCGACCCGTTTCTCTCTGTCATCTCCCTGGTATTTTGTATTCTCATCAGCATGTCTAGTCGAGTGATGACGTCTGATGTTGTATTCCTTGTGCACCGTAACTTTCTCGGTGCATATAAGATACGTCGGGCTGCTTCCTCTGTGCTCAACAAAAAAATATGCCGTCTCCCACTTTTCCTGAAATTGTCTGTGCTCGTCACCAACTTTTCTCTTCACGGCAGGTTTTGAGAAAGACATAACTGGGGCTTGCTGACAGGATATATTTTCCTTCCACTTGGTGTCGCTCCGGAATCAAGTTTCAACCAAGTTTCAACCGTTGCTAATTCGCGCTGCCCATTATGGTGCGTTCAAGTTGTGCTCGGAAGTAGGACTTTCTGAGCTCCGAGTTGGACATTTCAACTGGAAGTCTGAAATCCGAGTCGTTCCAATTTACAACTTCCAACGTAACGGGAACGCACCATGACTTGACAACAAACGCAACACCGGAAGCTGTCATGAGCCTGCGCTATGGTAGCTCATAAGTGAAAAATAAAAGCCCAGGGCAAGCGCGGGCCGCACTAACACTAAACTTTGATGTCAAATAGGGGGCCACAAAATAACGTCCCGCGGGCCGCGAGTTTGAGACCCATGCATTAGATTGACACTTCAGAGACATGCGGCGGTTCACTAGTGGGCTCTTCGTGTTACATGTGAATGGCTAATGGAGCTGTCATTCACCGGTGCGTTTCGCAAGTTGTCACTGTCATCATTCAGTGATGATAATTGTGATGCCCTCTGCAGACTCCTTGCAAGGCGCATCAAACAACAACAAACTGGGAGGGCAATTACTAACATTGAAGATGAAAATGGGAATACCATAGTTGACCCTTTGGAAATTAATACAGCATTTGAAAATGTCTATGAAAACCTCTACAGATCAGAGCATACTATCAGTGGGGCTATCCAGACTGAATTCCTAGACAAACTAAACATTCCCAAAACTTCTAAGGGAAGCAAGAAAACGCTGGATAAACAACTAAGCATAGCTGAGATATCAGAAGCCATAGGTGCATTGAAGGCTGGAAAAACAGCAGGGTCGGATGGCCTCCCAATTGACATATATAAACATTTTAAAGATAAATTGATAACTCCACTTTATGAGATGTACTTAGAAGCTTACATTAATGGTTATCTATCTGCTTCAATGAGAGAGGCTTTGATTATACTGCTTCCAAAACCAGGTAAAACTAATACTAAATGTGAGAATATGTGCCCTATAAGTCTAACGGACACAAAAATCCTCAGTAAAATCTTGGCAGAGAGGCTAGAGGGTGTACTATCAGATATCGTGGGGATTGATCAAAATGGGTTTATAAAGGGAAGACAAGGGTATCATAATGTAAGATGTGTTCTCAATATCATATATGGCCAAAAGGGAGAAAGGGATACGGCTCTTCTCTGCCTTGATGCAGAGAAGGCCTTAGATAGGGTTGAGTGGGCCTGTCTTTTTGATGTTATCGCTCGGTTTGGGTTTGGAGATACTTTTGTAATTGGATTAAATTATTACATCTCAACCCTATGGCTGAGGTACTAACAAATGAAGTGGTATCTGAGCCCTTCAATATCACAAGAGGCTGCCCTCAAGGTTCACCTTTGTCAACACTCTTGTTTATCATAGCTATAGAACCATTAGCTATAGCAATTAGAACTAGCAGAAAAATACAGGGCATCAAAATTCGTGACAGGTCATAAAATAGCCCTCTTCGTGGACGATGTAATTTTGTTCCTAAAACAAATGGACATTTCCATACCTGCACTGTTAGGTCTGATTGGCCTGTTCGGTAACATATCTGGATATAAATTAAATGCTTCAAAATCATCAGTTACTACGTTGCTTAATGAAAATGAGAGACAAAGTCCTGATCAATATGCGTCTATCTTTAAGCTCTCAACTAGTTTTACATATCAGAATAATACCTCAGTTAGAAAACATAGGATCAATAAATTATGAACTTACATTGGACTCAGCTTGTAAATTGATAGAAAGATGGATGCCCTTGCCTATTTCTCTGATAGGGAGAATAGACATATTAAAGATGAGCATACTACCGAAATTCATATATTTATTTCAAAATATCCCTTTGGCGACACCTGAAGGAATATTTGCGAGAATCACATCACTCATTACAAAATTCATATGGAAAAAGAAGTCTCCTAGAGTTCGCCTGTCTCTTTTATATCTTCCATTTGATACAGGGGGGTTGAAGTGTCCAAAGCTTTATTGGTATTACTTGGCAGCACAGTTGAGACCTATGATGTCCTATTTTTCTGCTGGAGATACTCCATCATGAATGGATGTAGAGTAATGCTCCGTTCAGATACCATTAAATTTATATCTGTGTTCAGCCAAGCTAAAACACCTCAGAGCACATACTGGCCATCCTATAGTGCTTAATATGGTTAATGTATGGTATGAGGTAAAGAAATATATGAATATATCTATCTCCTTGTCACAACTCAGTCCAATCTGGGGCAATGTTTCATTTAAAGCAGGCAAGTTGGATGCTGGATTCCAACTATGGGCAAAGAAAGGGCTAAGCAAAATATCTTACCTTTATAAAGAAGATGTTCGAATGTCTTTGGAGGAAATCTCCTTAACGTATAGCATCCCAAGAAGGCATTTTTAATACCTGCAGTTGAGGAGTTTTATTCCTTCTATGCAAAATCAGTCGTTGGTAATTCCAGAGCTTTCATTCTTAGAAGAAATTATTACCAAAAATTGCAACAGTAAGGGTTTGATTTCATTAATATGCAACTGGCTTGCATCTGGCTCTAATGAGACCTCAGAACTTGATGAGAACTTGATGCATGGAGGGTATATTTAAAAGAGGACATTTCAAATAAGGATTAGAACATATCCTGTGAGAAGGCTCGGACACGAGCAGCCAGCACTAATTTAAAGCTACTTCAATATAACTGCTTGATGCTGCCTTATGTAACCCCTGTCAAATTGAATAAATATAACAGCAATATACCTGACATGCGTTTTAAATGTAATGAGGCTCAAGGAACATTTATGCATTGTATTTGGGAGTGTGACAAAATTAAGAAATTCTGGAGGGAGGTGATCAATACAATCATGATCATTTTGTCGGTAAATATCCCAGTAGACTCCAAGATGATATTGTTACACATGTATCCAACAGATCTCAACTTGAGAATTAAAGAATATATGTTTATTGATTTTGCTGTACTGCAGGCAAAACGATTGATAGCTTTGAACTGAAAGAACGCTGTTGCACCTACAGTTGGTGCTTGGCTTAAGAATATGGTTCACTGTATGTCAGCAGAGAGAATAACATGTACCTTTAAAAATAAAATGGGCGATTATAAAAGAATCTGGAAACCATTCATTGATTTTATAAAAGATGGAGATATGGGAGAGCTCTTACAGGAGGAAAACGTAGGACAGGGTACTTAAAGAATGTAGGGTACAAAGGTAAAGCGTAGACTCTAGAAGGGGATGGAGGCAGGTTTTGAAATGTTGTTGCAAAGATGTAATTTTTTTGTCTGTATATCTTTATTTTGTTTGTTTGAGGTACCATGGAATTATATGGCCGATTTTGTCAAATGTTTTATGTTCATTTTGGCTCTAAATACAAGGGAGATGTTAAGAGGGAACAAGTGAGTGTTGGGGTGGGGGGTGGGGATGCATGTTTTGTTTGTTTAGGAAAGTTGTGATTTGCTGCATAATAATGCTGACATTTGTACAATGAAAAATCAATAAAGACATTTGTTTAAAACAAAATTGTGATGCCCTCATACATGCCTCTCTAAGGGAGCTTTGGAAGTGAGTTGTGCGCATGAGTACGGAAGACGCAGACATAATTCTGCAAGCTCCATGACGGTCAAGCTCCTGTTCTGCAAAACATTGTGGCGGGCCAGCATGGAAGAATTAGTCGAGTGGCAGAGATCTCTTTTTAGTCGCAACTGCCGTGACCCATACACTGCAGCACCACCCCGGGAGTGTGCTTTTATTTACACACTGGCCAGAACTGACAACAACACAATGAGGCTCACCTATCAGGGAATGGGGAACAGGTGAATAAAGCAGGGGCAGCAACAGACATGGCAAGCCAATCATGTAATGAGGTACAGGTGAACCTTGATGACCTTGATGTCCCAGGCCAACCATGGCATATATATATATATATATATATATATGTGTGTGTGTGTGTGTGCGCGCGCGCGCGCGCACGTAGTGCACAGGGCGTGTGTGATGCGTCAGTGCAGCAGTACTGGGGGTAGTAGTGCTTGTAGTTAGTGCATGCTGCATGCTGCTTCTGCTTGCTACTCTCTGCTTTGAGCTACTGCCGCCGGCTAGCCCTCCTTTGTGGGGGTGAAAAGAGGAGTCGAGTGCGTAAGTCTCCCCTGCCGGTACATAGCCTCTCTACCGCCAAGACTCCTGCAGTGCCTCCTCGTGACAACACAAGGTAACTGGGTACCTTGGGGTCCCTGGCTAAACTGTAGGGGATCTCGGAGCTACAGCGGTCCCCAGAGGTCTGATGCGCATTCCCATGTGAAGTGGATACGCCCTGGCATTGACCAACCACTGTCCCACTGCCTTGTGGGTAAGTCTAAGACAACAAAGGCTAGGGGAGCACACCCTGAGAGAAAAGCAACGTGCATGGCGGCGCACGATAAGCGGTCCTCTGACAGACTGGAGCTCCGGCAGCCTCCTGCAGCTGTGGAAGAGTGCCGGTCGTCTTGGGCCCCCCTTGCCACCGGATCCCACCCTCTCACAGGGAAGAAGTGCTGCTGGGACATGCGCACCCCCAGCATCACTCTAAATAATCTCTTTGCGCAGGTATCCACCTCTGCCTCAGTGAGACCAGCCACCGGAATATGGATCAAAGTCTGGCGGCGATGGGGTGTCTGGTGACAGGAGCAGGTATGAATGCACTGGAAGCTCCTAATCACACCCCTGCACGCCAGCGGCACGAGGCTATTCATGGTCGCCAGCAGCTGGATTTGAGTGGCAGCTGCTCTCGGCAGACCCCTGTGTGTCTGGGCAGCCCTATTTAGGAGCCACATTGCTCACCCCAACTGGGGAGGGGCCTAGAAAAGGTGGCCTAAACATTGCCCACTCAAAACATCCTGGATAGCCTACCGCACCTATCGGGACATTCCACTCTGCGGTCGAAATAAGCAAAAGAAAATAATCCCTTTTAAACCGGCTACGTGGAACATGAGAACTCTGCTGGACATTAATGCCGAAAGACCTCAGCGAAGGACTGCACTCATTGCAGCGGAACTCAACTCCCTGCAGAGATTTTTAAACAGGGAGGCTACCTCTGCACCCGTGCACGTTTCCTGTTCATCTCACATGTATGGATGAATGAAACTGTCCCTCAGCAGTGGAGGGACGCTAACATCATCTCCATATATAAAGGCAAAGGAGACAAGTCCCTCTGTGGCAACAGCTGTGGCATTTCACTACTGGCTGTTGCTGGAAAAGTCCTGGCCAAACTCATGCTACACAGGCTGGTAAAAAACATCTCAGAGGCGCTGTTGCCTGAGTCACAGTGTGGGTTTAGGAGGAATAGGAGTACTGTGGACATGGTGTTCACAGCACGGCAACTCCAGGAGAAGTGAAGGGAGCAACACCAGGACCTCTTCATAGCCCTCGTCGACCTGTCAAAGGCTTTCGACACAGTCAGGGGGGACATCCTATGGAACATCCTCCTGAAGTTTGGCTGCCCACGAAAGTTTGTCAACATCCTTCAAAGATTTCATGTGGGGATGATGGCACGTGTGACCATTGGAGGCCAGGAATCCGAGCCCTTCAGGGTGTGCACCGGGGTACGTCAGGGGTGCATCCTTGCTCCAGTTCTCTATAACATATTCCTCCTGTGTGTGACATTGCTGCTCCACGGGGAAATCAGGAAGGACAGTGGGGTTACTGTGGACTTCAGACTAGATGGAAACCTATTTAACATCCGTAGGCTCCAAGCGGTCACAAAAATGACATCTGAGCACATCATCGAGTTACAGTACGCAGATGATTGTGCAGTTGTGGCCCCCATATCGGAGGCACTACAAGCTACTCTTGCAGCTGCTGCAAGGGCGTATGGTAGGCTGGGGCTCTCTATAAATGTGGCAAAGACTGAAGTAGTATGCCAGTGGGCATCTACTCCTCCAGCTCATTCATCAACCTTCCCCATCTCTGACAAACCACTTGCAACAGTGAAATCCTTCAAATACCTGGGCAGCTTCCTCTCTGACGACTGCAGCATCGACAGGGAGATACAAAACCAGATTAAACAAGCGTCATTCTCTTTTGGCAGACTTAGGAAGGGTCTTTCAAAACAAAGACCTCAACCTCCACACC
Source organism: Lampris incognitus (assembly GCF_029633865.1). Lineage (NCBI taxonomy): Eukaryota > Metazoa > Chordata > Actinopteri > Lampriformes > Lampridae > Lampris > Lampris incognitus. Next base: position 12,542,198 of record NC_079229.1, read on the forward strand.
AAAATACCTGTCTACTTGGCAGTTGTCATCACGACTCTCCTCTACAGCTGTGAGGCATGGACCCTATACAGCCACCACCTCAGGATGCTTGAGGCCTTCCACATCAGATGCCTACAATGCATCCTGAGGATAACCTGGCGTGACCGAGTGCCCCATACTGAAATAATCCGCAAGACCAACTGCATCAGCGTGGAGGCTACCGTCACCCAGCACCAACTTCGATGGCTCGGTCATGTCATCAGGATGCCAAAGGAGCGCTTGCTTACCGCTTAAAGTGCTGTATGGCCAGCTACATCTTGGCTGCCACTTGGCAGGGGGCCAGAAAAAAGGTACGAAGACCAACTGAAGACCATCATAAAAAAGTGGGGCCTGAACCTCAGCCAGCTGGAGGACACTGCCACCCAACGCTCCATCTGGCGGCAACTCTGTCAACAAGGGGTGCAAAAGCTCGAGAAGGTCCGCGGTGATCGACGGACCAGGAGACGTCTGAAGAGACATGAAGTCAGTACCACACCTACACCCCCAGTCAGTGATCTCACCTGTCCTGTCTGTGGCAGACAGTGTGGATCGCGGATTGGGCTTTACAGCCATAAGAAGACTGACAAGTGACAGAGGCAGGATTGTCATCATCGGACATGACGGACAACCTTAAGTAAAGTAAGTGTGTGTGCGTGTGTGTGTGTGTGTGTGTGTGTGTGTGTGTGTGTATTAACTTGATCATAACTGCAGGCAAAACAAAATATGGATGATATATTTAAATCAGAGGGAAAAAGTAGTATAACATCCTTCTCCAGCTACACGTCCTTCTGCCCCGTGTCGCTGTCTCATTCATGAGGTGCATAGACCTTGTTTAACCAACTTGACATGGATAATCTCTCCTTTGCCGCTTCCCTCTTTAGCTTCTCCGTTTTATTTTCTTGCATTTGCTTTCTGTTGGTCATTATGCATTCTTGTGTAAGATGAAGGTGAATGTTAGAAACCTGGGCTCCCAAGCAGACCAGAGAAACCCCCATCCAGTCACATTAGTTAGAGGTGCAGCGAAACCTTTATTTAAAATGACCGTAATGTCAATTAGTACCATATAATTTGCAGACTATGTACTATACCATCCCCAACTCTCAGTAATGCAGCATTTCCCGCCAGCTATGCAGTCAGATAAATGTAATATGCGAAGCATCTGCCCCTTACTGAATACTCTGATGTGATCCTGTTGTGGCCAGACTGTGTGCAGGAGCTGTTTAGGCATGGCTCTAACATGCATAATACCACCAAGCGGAGGGCTTTTAACTGTTAACATGGTTTGCTAAAGTAGATAGAGTGCCAGAGACAGGTTTCCTCAAACCTTGCAGCTTTTCTGCAAGCTTCCACTCAACATGGTGGAAGAGAGCCAGTGTCTACCAAATGACCCATTATTCTCCTTTTGCTCAAGAAACGGTGTGATTGGTAGTAAGGGCACCGGCTCTCTGGAAAACTGATTTATCCTGCTAAATGAATGGACTCACCTCCATTTTTCTTTTCTTTTGCCCTCCGAGTGAAAGCGTGCTGTTGCAGGTCACATTGTCCTCTCTGGACTCGGACAAATGCAAATTTTCAGTTCGTAGTCTTGCAAGTGAATGAGCAAATGAGCAAATGCTTTGGCATCTTGTTGCTCTAAACAAACGCGGCAGACTTTATGTCATGTAATTACTGGGTAAAACCACTGACACAAGCCCACCGCAGGAACAGGAAGCAGGGATGTTTGGCTAGTTGAGGTGGTGTAATGAAACATAAATGTTTGAATGAGACCTGATTTCCTTCAGGTTTATAAAGTCAGTCACGGTCTATGAGGGCTGTGGACAAGTAAATAACACAGAATCCAGCCGAAGCGAGACCCTCAGTACCAGAACAAAGGAAAACACATTAGCCAACATCCCCGGCCTCGGTGGGACTCTCATATCGGCGGCCCCTGGGTCATAATTTTAATTACAGTTTTCCTTGCAGTGAATATGAAGATGAGTCTTAATGTTATTGGACATGAATCAGAATCGTGGCAATAAAACTAAATTCTGGGGTCAAAGGTTGCCAAACCAAGGCTCCTGCATGTGCGTATATTAAAAATATCCCCTTTAAGGTCCATGTGATGGAGTCTGTTAATTACAAGTGCCGTCGTATTCAAATGAGGCTCCCTGTGTTATAGATCCATCATCATCTAGGCCAGTGTTCCCCAACCCAGTCCTCAAGGACCCCCTATCCTGCAGATTTTCTTTGCGACCCTGAATAGGTACCTGTTTGTAGTTATTCAACCAATCAGCAATGAATTATGTCAGATGTTGCACACCTTGCATAATTAAGTGCTGTGAGATGATTGTACAAGTACAAGCAGGGCAACCTATGCAGGGTTACAAGGAAAATCTGCAGGACGGGGGGGTCCTTGAGGACTGGGTTGGGAAACACTGATCTAGGTGGTGTTTCACTTTGATAGCATCAAACTATACTAGGCTGTCCTTTGACTGTAGTAGAGAGTGGCAGTGGGGTGTAGCACAGGGGAGAGGCGAGGGGGGTTATGTGTTTTTTTGGAGAGTGGCAGTGGGGTGTAGGACAGCGGAAAGACGAGGGGGGTTATGTGTTTTTTTAGAGAGTGGCAGTGGGGTGTAGCACAGGAGAAAGACGAGGGGGGTTATGTGTTTTTTTAGAGAATGGCAGTGGGGTGTAGGACAAGGGAAAGACCAGGGGGGTTTTGTGTTTTTTCTTCCCAGATCCTTGGTATAACTTTAAACATGAGGTAGGCGTCTTGCTTTTCAATGTTCTTGCCACTGATTAAACATTTATTTGACAAAGAAGGAAAACCAAAGGCAGGGTCTTCCTTAGCAAATTGGGGGGGGGGGGCTCTGGCGAGGCTGTTAATATCCCATTCTGAGGAGCCTACTGTGCCCCGTGTCAGGTCTTTTTAAAAAAAGGACTAAATGGGTCTCTGGCCCGAGTCTTGCTGATGGTCGGTAGCGGAGCGGCAGAAATAAGTTGTGACACGTCCCGGGTTCAACAACCTTCTTCATGATGATGTTGTGGCCTCACTCGCAGGGACAGCCAGTCAGCGCTGCACTCCCAGATAGCCATTCACAACAAGAGACTGTTTGAATGAGTCCGACCGTCTCTTCTACACCGGCCTGAGGAGGCAGAAATGCTTACCTGGCGCTGAACCCTCTCAGGTACATGTAATGATAATACGATAAGGACACTAGGGACTTGTCATTCAGCAGGTCGCAGGTGATTAGACAGCCTGCTAGGTTTAAACTTAGTGCGGCTGTGGAGTTGACTAGTTTAATTAGTGTTTAGTCAGGGAATTTCTCATAGTATAGATCAGACTGGTCTATAACACAGAGACCGTCTCCCTACCCTGCTGTATTGCTCCTAAGCTCTCCCCTCCTAAACAACTGAACTGAAAGTCACACCATGTGCACACATCTACACCCTGACATCCTACCCAACTAATAACTCCAGAGCAACTGCTTCAGTACTCCCTTGGAGTCAGTCAGCAGCACGCGAGTTTGAGCTGCACCACCGTGGCAGGGGAAGCCAGCACCTGGTAACAACTGAGATGATGATGATGATGATGAGACAAGTGGTGTGTTCTCACCCACTTCGTCACCTTCCTCCACACCAAACTCAGCAAACCATGTCTTTATGGACCTCGCTTTGTGCGACTGGCGGCCTGTCCAGGGTGTCTCCCCTCCTGCCGCCCAGTGACTGCTGGGATAGGATAGGCTAGGATTTATATATACACTGCTCAAAAAAATAAAGGGAACACATAAGCAATGCAATGTAGCTCCAAGTCAATCACACTTTTGAGATATCAACCTGTCCAGTTAGGAAGCAACACTGATTTGTGACTTAATTTCACCTGTTGGTAAATTGTCTAATTTCCACCTGGTGGAAATTAGACAATTTGCAAGACAACCCCTATAAAAGGAATGGATTTGCAGGTGGTGGCCACAGACCATTTGCCTGTCCTCATCTTTTCTGGCCGATCTTTGGTTAGTTTTTCATTGTGCTAGTGCCCTCACCACTAGAGGTGGCATGAGGCGGTATCTGCAACCTACAGAAGTTGCTCAGGTAGTGCAGCTCATCCAGGATGGCACATCAATGCGTGCTGTGGCAAGAAGATTTGATGTGTCTCCCAGCACAGTGTCCAGAGCATGGAGGAGGTACCAGGAGACAGGCCAGTACACCAGGAGACATGGAGGGGGCCGCAGGAGGACAACAACCCCGCAGCAGGACCGCTATCTGGTCCTTTGTGCAAGGAGGAACAGGAGGAGCACTGCTGGAGCCCAACAGGCCACTAATGTGCAGGTTTCTGCTCAAACAGTGAGAAACAGAATGCATGAGGATGGTATGAGGGCCCGACGTCCACAATTGGGGCCTGTGCTCACAGCCCAATACCGTGCAGCCCGATTGACCTTTGCCAGAGAACATCTTGGTTGGCAGATTCGCCATTGGCGCCCTGTGCTCTTCACAGATGAGAGCAGGTTCACACTGAACACATGTGACAGACGTAAGAGAGTCTGGAGACGCTGTGGAGAACGTTCTGCTGCCTGCAACATCCTCCAGCATAACCGGTTTGGCAGTGGGTCATTGATGGTCTGGGGAGGCATATCCTTGGAGGGCCGCACAGACCTCTACGTGCTAGCCAGAGGTACCATGACTGCCATTAGGTACCGGGATGAGATCCTCAGACCCATTGTCAGACCATATGCTGGTGCAGTGGGCCCTGGGTTCCTGCTCATGCATGACAATGCTCGTCCTCATGTGGCCAGAGTGTGTCAGCAGTTCCTGTATGTCGAGGGCATTGATGCTATGGACTGGCCTGCACGTTCCCCAGACCTGAATCCAATCGAGCACCTCTGGGACTTCATGTCTCGTACCATCCGCCAACGCGATGTCGCACCACAGACTGTCCAGGAGTTGACCGATGCCCTGATCCAGGTCTAGGAGGAGATCCCTCAGGAGACCATCCGTCGTCTCATCAGGAGCATGCCCAGACGTTGTAGGGAGTGCATACAGGCACGTGGAGGCCGCACACACTACTGAGCCTCATTTTGAATCGTCTTGAAGAATTTCCACAGAAGTTGGATCAGCCTATGTTCTCATTTTCCACTTTGATTTTGAGTATGATTCTGAATCCAGACCTTAATGGGCTAATGATTTTGATTTCCATTGATCATTCTTAGGTTATTTTGCTCTAAACACATTCCTCTGTCTAATAAATAAAGATTTTCAGCTGAAATATTTCATTCATCGAGGTCTATCTTGTGTTTTTAGGTGTTCCCTTTATTTTTTTGAGCAGTATATATATGTATGTATGTATGTATGTATGTATGTATGTATGTATGTATGTATGTGTGTGTGTGTGTGTGTGTGTGTATATTCATATTCATTAAAGACATGCAGTGCAGAAATGATTAACGTGTTTAGCATATGTTAACCATATGTAATTATGGTATCACATGCGGAGAACATGTTTGTGCACATTAACAGGAAAATGTCATTCCATGAAAATGTTCCAAAACTCCATGTTTCCCAGTGCAACTCACATGTTCTCCACATGTGATTTGTATCATCTCATCAGTTAGTCGTACTGCATGTGGGGCTGTTCACGTGGGATTTTCCAAGTATGAAACTCACTTGTTTGGAAGGTGAATTCGTTACTGGTTAAAGCTTAGGTTGAAAAAGAAATTTCACCACTATGCAGATATGTTGACTGCCTCCACACACGGTGTGTTTACTAACCGTCCGAACAAATTTAGGAATAAGCTTCTCCAGGTCAAAACTTTGGTCCCACTGCCGTAGGAAAGAGGAGATGGGGGGGCTTGGCTCGGTAATCATTCAGCACTTTTTGATATTCAGCATCTTCTCAGATGGACTGCCAGACTCACCGCGGGGAGGAGAGCAGATGAATGATGCATTGCAGATTAATGGAAGATGGTAAGAGTGGGCTGCTGGCGCTTGCCATGGGAGCTGAACCCAAGGATTAAACAGATGAAGCTGGGCCGACACACTCACCTCGGTTAAATCAGTGGCAGCTCCGGATAACTTCACACTCTCCTGAGAGCACCTCTGAAGACTTCCTGTCGTCACGGGGAAGAGGCCAGACGTTCTGGACGCGAGGCCGCTGGGCCTCGGCTGCAGTCACGCTCGTTCTGACCACAACCATTTAAGACAGTGGTCACTTATGCAAAAGCCCCGCTGTCAGACTGTAGCTTTTACTGTCAGACCCGCAGCTTAATTCAGCCAGTCACAAGACTATCAAATGTTTACACTGACTTTATTGAGATGAATATAACTGTCAGTCAACGATAGCCAAAAAACCCCCCAAAAAACCCCAAACAAAAACATTAGCGCAGGTAGGGGAGGCAGGGGGGCTGCAGCCCCCCCTAGTGGTGGATGCAACCCCCAAGAAACGGCAGGTGGTTGGGTAATATTTTAGACCCAACAGTATCCCTAACTTTTCCTGACGTATAAATGAAAAAAACAAACAAACAAACAAAACAAAACATACCTTTATTTTAAACAGTGGGCTAGGCCCATGTAGAATGTACCTTTTTAATGACTGATGTCATCAGTCATCCATCCATCACCCCGTTTTTATTCTCAAAGTCCTGTGGCAATAGGGGCGTGACGAAGCGACAGGTGTGGGTACACTGGAAGTCGTAGCCACAAACCTGAACACAGGCGGCTTAGACCATATGGTCGTTCTTCACTGAAAGGAGCAGAAGTGGAGTCTGGCAGCCCCCTGAGCGACTGAGCAGCCCTCTTTAGGACCGCACTGCTCACCTCCCTGGCACGAGGAAGGGTCTAGAAAAGGCGACCTTGTACTGACCTACGTGCAGGTTATGTATTCACCATGCGCAGCAGTGAGGAAATACAGTACCTTCGACCGGGAGCTTCTTGGCCTGTTTCTCGCCATCCGCCGCTTCCGGTTCCTGCTGGAAGGCTGCCGGTTCTCTGTGTTTGTGGACCACAAGCCGGTGACATTCGCCATGGCCAAAGCCACAGAGCCGTGGTCTGGGCGCCAGCAGCGTCAGCTCTCTTACATCTCACAGTTCACCACTTTATCCGGCACGTTGCCGGCAAGGATGACTTCGTCGCCGACTGCCTCTCCTGGGCGATGTTGGGGGCCGTCCACTTGGGACTCGACTACGCAGCCATGGCTGCAGACCAGGCTGCTCACACAGAAGTGCAGGCCTACTGGACTACTGACACCGAGCTGCAGTTGAAGGCTGTGGTGTTCAACAATGCCGGGGCCACACTTCTCTGTGACATCTCCACAGGTCAGCCCCGGCCCTTGGTGCCCACGGGCTGGCGGTGACAGGTTTTCAACACCATCCATGGCCTTTCACACCCAGGCGTGAAGGCGTCAACGAAGTTGGTGGGGGCCAAGTTCATGTGGCATGGCCTCAGGAAGGACATCAAGGACTGGGCAGGCACCTGCGTGGTGTGTTAGCGCTCCAAGGTTCACTACCACATCAAGGCAACCCTGGCGCCGTTCCCAGTGCCTGGGAGGCGTTTCGACCATATCAATGTGGACCTAGTAGGACCCCTTCCTTCCTCTCGTGGTTTTACTCATCTGCTTACCATGGTGGACAGGACCGCTAGGTGGCCAGAGGCTATTCCGTTGTCAACCACCACGTTTGCTGAGGTGGCCCGGGCATTCATCGGGTCCTGGGTAGCCCGGTTTGGCACGCCATCTGACCTCACCTCTGACCAGGGCCCGCAGTTCACATCCGAGCTCTGGACTGCAGTCGCTGAAAGCCTAGGGGTGAAGCTGCACCTCACCACGGCCTACAACCCGCAGGGAAACGGTTTACGTGTGGTGACCCACATCTATATATCGAGAGACATTCACCTAAGAGGACGGTGTACCTTTAAGGGAAGAGGCGAGGGGTCAGATAATGCACTTCCGCTTCCGGTTCACAGTCAGTTCAGTGTCGTTGTCGAACGTATGACATGCAAAGTTGGAGCTAGTAAACTACCTCGACTACGTCTACTCTCATGTCTCCTGTCTCGTTGTTTTCTAACTCCACATTGGTGACCCCGACGTGATCGAACTACTAATACGAGTATGTCTGACAACGACGACGCCGGTGCTAACAACATGGCTATTGCTAACGCTAGCATTTACACCGCTACTGTGAAGCTACCCGACTTTTGGCAGCATAATCCACGGCCGTGGTTTCAACATGTGGAAGCCCAGTTCCAGCTGAGAGGGATAACGCAGGATGCAACGCAGTACTTCTACGTAGTGGTGGCGTTAGACGCATCGACAACGGCGCGAGCAATGACGCAATGACGCAAGTACGATGCTATAAAGACATTCCTCCTGAAACTATTTGAACTGTCGGAGCTGGAGAAGGCAGACCGTTTACTGTCCCCGAATGGCCTCGGCGACGGCAAACCGTCTGAGTTAATGGAAAAAATGCTGTCTGTGCTGGGATCGGCTGATCCGGCCTTTCTTTTCACACACATTTTTCTGAGGCAGCTCCCCGCACCTGTACGCACAGCACTGGCCAGTTCTCCTCTCGCCGCCTCCAAGGACTACCGTTCTCTGGCTGCTGAAGCAGACAGGGTTTTCCTGGCCAACCGGCAACAGTTTGTGCATGCCCTGCTACCCCACCAGACCGCTCCACCACCACCTGTGTACGACTATATGGACACCGCGGCTGCGGTGACAGCCCGCCGCCAACCTGACGACGGGCTCTGTTATTACCATGCAAGGTTTGGGGCAAAAGCAAAACGGTGTCGCAAATCCTGCAATTACAGGGTTCAGGGAAATGCCAAGGCCGGCGCTCGTTAACGGCTATGGGCGCCGGCCGTGACTGCAAGCTGTTGTTCATCAGAGACTCCTTGTCGGGCCGACGGCTGCTGGTTGACTCTGGCGCTCAACGCAGCATACTACCAGCACAAGCTGTGGACACGATGACCGACAGTCACGGCCCCCAGATGGACGCCGCCAACGGCACGTCCATTCGGACGTACGGTATCAGACATGTGGACGTGTGTTTTGGCGGCCGACGTTTCGGCTGGGACTTTGTGATGGCTGCTGTATCCACCCCGCTCCTAGGTGCGGATTTCCTCTGTGCTTTCAACCTGCTGGTGGATGTTAAAAACTGTCGCGTGATTGATGCCGTCTCTTTTGCGTCATACCCCTGCATGCTTGGGGGCGCTGGAGCACTGTGCCTCGCTAACACACTCTCCACCGGGGATCCATACCAACGCCTGCTCGCAAATTTCCCCGAGCTCACCACACCCACCTTCTCCTCAGCGGTGGCCAAGCACGGCGTGGAACATCATATCACCACAGTGGGCCCCCCAGTTTACGCCCGGGCCCGACGCCTCGACTCGGCCAAGCTCGCAATAGCCAGGGAGGAGTTTTCGACTATGGAGCGCCTCGGCATTGTCCGCCGTTCTGACAGCCCGTGGGCTTCCCCTCTTCACATGGTTACTAAGGCCGACGGGGGTTGGCGCCCGTGCGGGGACTACCATCGCCTAAACAATGCCACGACCCCCGACCGGTACCCCATACCGCACATACAAGATTTCTCTACCCACCTGGCGGGCGCTGCCATCTATTCCAAAATCGACTTAGTGCGGGGGTATCACCAAGTGCCGGTCCACCCACTGGATGTCCCAAAAACGGCTGTCATCACACCCTTTGGGCTCTTTGAGTTTTTACGTATGCCTTTCGGCCTTAAAGGGGCGGCGCAGACGTTTCAGCGCCTTATGGATTCTGTGCTCCGCGACATGCCATTTTTGTTTGTGTACTTAGACGACATCCTCGTGGCCAGCGCGTCGGCGGAGGAACACATGACGCACCTCACACAGCTGTTCGACAGGCTCAGCGAACACGGCCTCATCATCAACCCAGCTAAGTGTCAGTTCGGGGAGTCGTCCATCACCTTCCTCGGGCACCACATCACTCCACAGGGGGCCGTTCCCCTCCCTGCCAGGGTTGAGGCTGTCACCATGTCGCTGCAGGAATTCCTGGGCATGGTGAACTTTTATAACCGTTTCCTGCCCCGTGCCGCCCACATCATGCGTCCCCTGTATGAGGCCCTGCGGGGTAAGAAGTCTAAGGACGAGCTGGACTGGTCTTCGGGGATGGACGAGGCTTTTGTGGCTGCCAAGACCGTGCTGGCCAACGCTGCGCTGCTAGCTCACCCGTCGCCTGCCGCCCCCATAGCCCTTACAACGGATGCCTCCGACTACGCCGTGGGGGCCGTGTGTGAGCAGTGGGTGGAGGGGGGCTGGCAGCCGTTGGCGTTCTTCAGTAAACAACTCCGTGAGAGCGAGCGCAAATACAGCACCTTTGATAGGGAACTACTGGGAACTACTAGGGAACTCTTCCTCGCAACCAGACACTTTAGGTTCCTATTGGAGGGCCGACAGTTCACCGCTTTCATGGACCACAAACCGCTGACGTTCTGTATGGCCAAAACCTCAGAACCGTGGAGTTTACCACGGACATACAACACGTGTCGGGCAAGGATAACTTCGTCGCCGACTGCCTTTCACGGGCAGTTGTTAACGCCGTTCACTTGGGACTCGACTACGCCGCTATGGCAGCGGACCAAGCCAAGGACGCGACCGTTCAAGACTACCGGTCGACCCCTACGGCGCTACGGCTGGAGGAAGTGACGTTCGACGCGGCCAACACCACCCTCCTCTGTGACATCTCCACCGGTCAACCGCGCCCCCTGGTGCCTACTTCCTGGCGGCGCCGAGTTTTTGACACCGTCCATGGCCTTTCCCACCCGGGAGTGAAGGCCTCGACCAAGCTGGTGAGCGTCAAGTTCGTTTGGCCTGGGCTCCGTAAGGATGTTAGAGCCTGGGCCGGCTCGTGTGTGGCGTGCCAACGCGCCAAGGTGCACCGCCATACCAAGGCCCCTTTGGCGCCGTTTGTGGTTCCAGAGAGGCGGTTTGACCACGTCAATGTTGACCTGGTGGGTCCCCTGCCCCCCTCCCGTGGTTATACGTTCCTCCTCACTATTGTGGACAGGGCCACCAGGTGGCCAGAGGCTATTCCCTTGTCCTCCACGACGGCAGCAGAGGTAGCGCGGGCGTTCATCGGCTGCTGGGTGGCCCGTTTCGGCACGCCTGGTGACATCACGAGCGACTGGGGCTCCCAGTTTACCTCGGAGCTCTGGACGGCGGTCGCTGAGCACCTGGGGATGAAGATCCACCGCACTACGGCGTACAACCCGCAGAGCAACGGACTTTGTGAGCGGTTCCATCGGGACATGAAAGCCGCTCTGCGGGCAAGCCTCACTGGCTGCGACTGGATGGACCGGCTCCCGTGGGTCATGCTCGGCCTGCGTTCGGCCCCGAAGGAAGACCTCCAGACCTCCTCCGCTGAGCTGGTGTATGGCCAGCCCCTGCGGGTTCCGGGGGAGTTTCTTCCGGATGCTACGGCTCCCTGGTCGGCCGCCTCTCACCTCAGTGCGTCCCGGAGCGCTGCCGGTGCCTTCGCTCCCGTTCCGATGTCTCAACACTGCCTCCCCCGGTCCTACGTCCCCGAGGATCTGCCATCGGCGAGGTAAGTCTTCATTAGGCACGACAGCCATCGGTCCCCGCTGCAGCCCCCATACGACGGGCCCTTCCGCGTCCTGGAGGCGGGGGATAAGAACTTTGTGGTGGACATGGGGGGCAGGCCGGAGCGGGTCGCTATAGACCGTCTCAAGCCCGCTCACTTGGACATTGGGGAGCCAATGCAATTGGCCCTACCCCCGCGGCGGGGGCGCCCTCCTAGGTCGGCCCCGGCACCTGCCTCTGTTCCTGCTTCGGCCCCATCTGTTTCCCCTCCTGTGAAGCGCAGCCGTTATGGCCGCAGGGTCCGCCCTCCGACTCGTCACCTGTTTTCCCCGTGACTTTGCACTATGTCAGTGACTGTTCTGTTGTAGAGTCTATTTTTATGTTCATGACTTGCACTTTTGCTGTTTTGCATTGTTTTGTTTAGGTGAATTCTGGGGGGGCCTGTGTGGTGACCCACATCTATATATCAAGAGACATTCACCTAAGAGGACGGTGTACCTTTAAGGGAAGAGGCGAGGGGTCAGATAATGCACTTCCGCTTCCGGTTCACAGTCAGTTCAGTGTCGTTGTCGAACGTATGACATGCAAAGTTGGAGCTAGTAAACTACCTCGACTACGTCTACTCTCACGTCTCCTGTCTCGCTGTTTTCTAACTCCACATACGTGAGCGGGTTTATCGTCCTATGAAGGCCGCTCTTCGGGCCAGCCTCACAGACAGTAGCTGGGTCGACCGGCTCCCATGGGTCATGCTTGGCCTGCGGACCGCCCCTAAGGAAGACCTCCAGTCCTCGTCGGCTGAGCTGGTTTACGGCCAGCCACTGCGGGTCCCGGGGGAATTTCCCCCAGACGGCGCGGCACCCTGGCCTACTGCCCGCCAACAGGCTGTGTTCCAGGACGCTGCCGGCGTTTTCACTCCAGTCCCAACTTTGCGGCACGACCTCCCTCAGTCTTACATCCCCCAAGGACCTGCGGTCGGCCGGGTACGTCCGCGCAGATCCCGGGCTTTGTGGTGTATGGAGATACACGCGAAAGCAAATGTTTTTATTTGCAGTAATATGTAGTTTATGTTTGACCTCTGACCCTCGATGTCTTTTGGTTGGGTATGTTGCATAAATGTACGCGCGCCACTCGGGCGCGCGCCCCTTGGAAGAAGACAGAGCACGAGGGTCACTCGTGTGTTTTCGTGCCTGCTTAACGCAGTCCTTTTGTAACGTTACTACGGTCTAGCAAATGAAAGAGGAAGACCACGATACACCTTGATCGGTGTATAATTCAGTTATCCTGTAGATACACGACACCCCTCCTTCGGGAAAAATTGAACTTGATTGATTGATCCGCGCGGACAAGGGCACAACTGCGCGTGCGCTTATAAACAAAAAATGGACGCCGACCCTGAAGAGAGGCTTTGTGAAGAGGTCCGTCGTTACCCTCATCTTTATAATTCGTCATTAAAACACTTCAAAGATAACCGGATGTGCCCAAATTCATGGAAGGAAATTGCCAAGACTTTGGGGAAAGAAGAATGTGCGTGCCGACAGAAGTGGAAGTATCTGAGAGACAGATTCGTGAAGGCAGGAAGAAGCTGAAGGGAAGAAGCGGTGCACCAGGCGGGAACATTTGTGTTCCCACCATTGTACCCCTTTTGAGCTGGCTTTCCGAGTTCATTAAACACCGGGACACAGACTCCAACTTTCCAGTAGAGGTAAGTTAATGTGAATCAGTTTTGACGTGATGCCTTTTATGTTTACAACCACAGAGACATTAAACCACCACAGAGACAAAACCACCACGAGAAGCCTTGTGAAGTTACAGGGACAGGCCACGAACAGGCCAGTTCTCCAATCCAAGACAATTCATGTTTTCAGTGGAGATTTCAACTGATTTGATTTGAATTGATCAGATTTGAATGATCATATCTGATTTGTTCAATTGTGACACATAAGCTTAGATAGCATATAATGTAATATTCCAAGTTTTGACAACATGCCTACATACTAAACAAAGCTCAGATCCGGTAGGCAGCCTAAGCTAACAGTCTACCGGTTATGTTAGCCTACATAACATGCGGCGGGTTTGAAATTGCAGGTCACGTGTGTGCTGACGTCCACTTGCCAACTGCAGATTGGGTTACGGGTTCGGGTGGGTCCAGAGCTGACTGTGCATCACTAGCAGTAGACAGTATATATGTGCGTGTGTGTGTGGGGGGGGGGATGCTATAAAACACATTCCTCTGGAAAAAGCAACCAGCATCTCAATGGTAATGTGACGTGTGTCCTCATCAGACTTTAAACATCAACATCATTTCAGACCTTAGTGTTCTTTCATTAGCAGCACGTGTGCACAGTGTATGTGATGCATATTTAAAACACAACACCTCTATTACTCATCTGTTACTGTGAGTCTAGTTATTTACCCAAAGCTGTCTTACAGTCCACAAGCTGTCATCACATTTCACTGCCTTGTTTCACTATTAGTTTCTGTCTCGGTTTCATTGGTCCCCATGGGTTAGGGTTCGGGGTGGTGTGTTCCTCAGCCACTCATTACAACTCTTTGTTTCTCGGAATGTTGATAGGGATGTGAGGCAGTGCCACCTGGAGGAGATGCTGCTGTTCCTTGTAGGAGGTCAACTGGCAGCGATAGGTAAAAATGCAGCTGTGACTCTGCTTGACTGGTTTGAGGTGGACCAAGACCTGATCCTGGTGATGGAGAGACCCGTCCCCTCTATTGAGCTCTTCTACTACCTGCAGGATGGGGAGGGGGCTCCCTGCTGGAGAATGAGGCAAAGGTGAGTGGGTGAAAAGATGGATGGGTGGGTGGGTGGGTGTATGGATGGATGGACAGACAGATGAATGGGCAAGCATGTGTTTATGTGTGTAGGTGTTGGTGTGTGTGTTTGTGGGGTGTACCCAAATAGATTAATCCAGACAGTGGTGTCATTTCCTTTCTGTCTCGTTCTTTTCTTTTTTCTACCTCTCTTTCCCTCTCTCTCTCTGTTTCTCAGTGCTTAATGAAGCAGCTAATGGGTATGATGGAAGAAGTCCACTCCAGAGGAGTTCTGCATCAGGACCTCAAATTGGAGAAGATGCTGGTGGAAACTGGCACAGACACCCCACATCTCAGGCTCAGACTTTGGTTGTGGCTGCATGCTGAAAGAGGGACATTACACACGGTTCTCCGCTACACTTCCTGAGTTCAGTTTGTTGTGTTTCACATGTTTGCCCGTGTCTTTATCCTTCTCTACTGGACAATGTCCAAGTATTTAGTACTTATTGTGAAAGATACACAATGCCTGACCTGCTCACTTTTGCCCTCTTTCTCCTTTCATCATAAACTATTTTCCTCTCTCTCTCTGTCTCTCTCTCACTCTCTGTCTCTCTCGCTCTCTCGCACATGTGTTTCTGTAGCCATGATTGGCAATTTCTTGACCCTCCTCCCGCCGACCTGTGAACTCTCATAAGATGGTGAGAGGCAGCATACGATGATTGGTCGGGGTCCTAATGATTTCCTACGTTAAATGCACTTATTGTAAGTCGCTTTGGATAAAGGCGTCGGCTAAATGACTGTAATGTAATGTAAGTTGCAGCAAGACTGTATGACACCATGATTGCCCAATCTAACATGGGACCATCATGAAAGACAAAAATATCATGTAGTCTGATCCCGGCTTAAAGAACATCACAAAATGAGTTGGAGCAACACCAAAGACCAAGGTCGCAACAATGAATTAGAGACATTATGTTACTGAATTAAACTTAATTGGTTAGCTCCTGTTACCATATTATAACAATTCAACTCATCATTTTTTGTCTGTTGTGTCAAAGGGAATTGACAATGGAACCCTAAAAACTCCATCTTGCAGCACCACAAGCAGAACCAGAGCAACACCACAGATCAAGGTAAAATCTGTTGTAACCCACTGTGTTTTAAGATTTGCAGTATCCAGTTGCAGTGGTACATCGATTCCAGGTGATAAGGAGACTGGCTGGTATGCTTTACACACTGTGATTTAAGGAATAACATGCAGACACAGTGAGGCACTTTTTTTTAAATTTAAATTTCCCCCCCTTTTTCATCTTAATTGTGCTTTACCAGTGTTTGAGTCTGAGTCCCCAAAGAAGAGTCTGACAGTCAGACACCTGACAGTGAGGCACTTTTCTAATTATTTTTTCTTTTGTTTCATGTCCTGGCTCTGCTGTTACACATCCAGCGAAGAACAGCAGAACTCCCGCGCTTTGAGTTGATTCTGTTGCGCTGTGATGACGCTGTTACCCGTCGCATGCTCTTCTCTTTTAGGGAGCGTTAAAAAGACATGATCTCCAGTGAACCATCTCAGTTAGGGGCTGTCGAAAATGTACTGGGATCATGAAATAGCTTGGGCTACATACAGCCCCCCCCCCCCCAACAAGAACGTGCGAGTCCCTTCATGTGTCTGCCACCCAGCAGATCCCTGTAAGATGCATTCCAGACTCTTACAGAACGTAGCAATGGCTAGGATCAAGGGTTTCCCAAGGCTGTCGTAGTGCAGTCTGTTAAGCTGTTATCGTGGTCTGCTTGAACTTATGATTTCAGCTTGGGGGGGGGTGTATGTCTTCTGACTGTTCATCTGGAAGTAGAGGCTTGATGGGCGCTGCTACTTCATCCTCTACAGCTGTGAGGTCTGATCTGTCATCACACTCACACTCATGTCCTGGATCTGTATCCCCAGACTCAAGGTTGTTATGAAGGGGTTCCACTGCATGTTCCTGAAGCTCCGCTTGGAGTGAGTGGTCCAGGGCATGGCTGATACTGTCAGTGGCAGCTTCTAAGCTGTCAGCAGTAGGGGCAGCAACCAGGACAGCTTGGAAGAGTGGGGTAGTTGGCCAGATACAGTTGGGGAGAAAAGGGGGCGGGGATTGGGGTTAGGTGAGTAGGGGGGGCATACTGATAAAAGTTAAGGTGTTACGATTACCCATTAGAATTAGTGTAAGGTCGTTCGGGGGGGACATACTGATAAATGTTAAGGTGTTACGATTTCCCATTAGAATTAGGGTTAGGTGAGTTTGGGGGGGGGTATACTAATAAATGTAAGGTGAGTTAGGGGTTAAGGGAGTGCACAGGTGTTAATGTGCTCTGGAATTTGGATGCCAGTTCAGGATCATGTTTTTGGCTATGTGAGCTCGTCTTCCTCTTTGCCCATCTGCTCACCGTCCATCTGTTCTCCAGCCATCTTTTCTTTGGCCATCTATTCTCCATCCATTTGTCCTCAGCACATGGCTTCTTCATCCATCTCCTTTCTGACCATCTCTTCTCTGGCCAATCCTCCTGATTGTCAGAATCAGAATCATGTTTATTGGCCATATATGTTTGCACTACATGGAATTTGGCTCTGGTTTGGTGGCTGTCCCAGTGTACTTAACAGAATAACAACACTACAACATAACAAGCATTGTCACCAGCATTTGTCTTTTCAACTCACTCACCTGAAGACATTCCTGCTTTTTTTGGCAATCCTCTTTGTCAGGAAAAGCTCTCTGCTGCTCCTCTGCCCTTAAGGATGCTTCCTTTTTGAGGACCTGTGTTTGCTGCAGGAGACTGTGTTTTTTACAGAGTATCTTCTCCGCCTCATGGATTTTAAAGCTCTCCTCTAAATCCTTCTGCTTTCTCTCCTTCTCCTCAGCTCTGGGGACAGCTTCTGTGACAAAGAGGTCCTTTTCCCCCAAGAGGGATAATAAGCCCTGTTCCCTGGCCTTGAAGCTGGCCTCCCTCTTGTCAAATGCTTTCTGCACTAATTCAGGGTCAAGGAGACCCCGTTCCTCAATGGCCTGCTCCACCTGACGTCTCTCCCTTTTTAGAAGACAAATTTCTTCATCACGGGTCTTCAGGTTAGCCTCTTTCTCCCGGAGTGCTTGTTGCAGGTTGAGGGTCTCGGCTTGAAGGCCATTAATGATTTTCTTCTTTTCCTCCAAGAGGGATAATAAGTTCTGCTCCCTGGCCTTGAAGTTGGCCTCCCTCTTGTCAAATGCTCTCTGCACAATTTTAGGGTTGAGGAGACCCCGTTCCTCAATGGCCTGCTCCACCTGGCGTCTCTCCCTTTTTAGAAGACGTCTTTCTTCATCACAGCTCTTCAGGTTGGCCTCTTTCTCCCTGAGTATTTCTTGCTGGCTGAGGTTCCTGGTTTGGAGCTCATCAATGAGTCGAGACATTTCTTCCCGGCTTTGCAGTCGGGTGCTCATGTGCTGGGTCTTGTGAAATGAGCTCCCCTTCTTCTCTTCTTTCTCATTATGCTGTGAGTGTGTGTTCGTCATCTGCTCTCTCTCATCAATCTGTAAGACCAAACAATTTCATATAACTCACATTCCAGGTTCAGATTCATTCTTTACTGGTGTCCTTTATATAGGCCGTTTGCTTTCACAGTCTGTACACACTTAACACTCAAAACAGGGTATAAACACAACAAGAACAGCACAATAGACACCACCACACGTCTAGTTGGTCGGACATAATTGGTGATTGAGAGGGATTATGTTTGTATGAGTCTGTGAGGGCAATTCATATATACGTTGCTTACTTTTAGTCTTTGACCACAGATCAGCTATACTGTGTTTACATTGTCTGAATGGATGCCTGAGGGCTCATGTGTAGCAGGACAAGGGTGGTGTTAAAAGTGCCTCTTCTGTGTAAACATGGTAAGGGCCTGATAAGAGGAATGTGTGGGAAGCGCACTTGAGTGTCACAGGAAGTGGTCCTGGCAGAAGATAAGGACGAGGGAAGACCTGACCTATAACCCCTTTGAACAATATACAAGTTCTGTTACCCACTAGGGGGACAGTTCACCAAGATAAGTTGTCTCTTCCAAGACAGGATGAGGAAGAGACTCTGGGTACATATCATTGTGGTGGAAGCCACCTCCTCTTCATGAGAAGGGAAACAACGGGCATGGTTCTGCTGCATCGTAAAAAGATGGTGTTTCCCGAGATCAAGGCACGCACAAGCATCTGAGCTTGTGTGTCTGTTCATTTAATATATATTAAAATTGTGTGACAATACTGTAAGATTTTTGTCTTGCTCCTCATTTCATGTCAGAGTGGAATTAAATAATTGCCACGACAGTCGACACGTTTTTTTGTTTTTGTGTTGTTTTTGTTTTAGGAAATGTCTACATATTCTGCCTTTAAAATAGCTACCCTTTGTACTCATGTCTTAGCCAACACTAGTTTTTAACATACACCTCATTTGATGTCATCTAAAATTTTTGATTATGGCATACTGTCTTCATACAATGACTGCTGCTTGATGCAAACGCTGTTTAGTTAGCAGGTTTGTTGTTTAGGCTAGGTTACTTCATCTTTTAGGGTCAGCAGTACTGTTCAGGTCTAGGGCGACTCACCTGTATCCTGTTGCCTCCCTGCACAGTTATTTGCTTGCCTCCAGGCTTGTGTCTTGGCTGCTTTGCCTGACAATTCTTAGTTGGCATGTTTTTGCCTTCAGACTTGGTTCTCGAATGCTCAGGCTGCTGTGACTGGTCGTCGAGAGGGGAACGATGAGCCGCCGGTGGCTCCTCATCAAGGAAGGGGGTGGTGGGATCCTCCTCCTCAAAAACATGACGCCTGTCGTACTCATCCCGTGGCTTGGAGGGGGGCGCCATTCTCTTGCACACCGGTGCCTGACTGCTTGATGGATGGTCATGCTGCTGTGATAATAAGAATAATAATTTATATAGCACTTTTCTAAAACAATGTTACAAAGTGATTTACAAAGAAATAAAACCAGACAAGGCAAAAATAAGAGCAATACCTAATAAGTAAGAGTAAAAATATAAATTAAAAACAAACATTTGTAAAAGCTTTCAAAAAAAAAAGTTTTAAAACGAGATTTAAAAGAAGCTAGAGACTCGGTTTGTCTCAGTTCAACAGCAAGATAGTTCCAGTGTGAGGGCTCTAACAGTAAAAGCCCCATCACCCTTTGTAACAAACCGAGACCTTGTAATAACCAGCAGGGCTCCATCTGTGGATCTTAATGGTCGAGCGGGTGTATACCAGGTCAATAAACGAGAAAGACCATTTAAAGCCTTAAAAGTGAGCAATATAAATTTAAAATCAATTCGAGAAATAACAGGGAGCCAACGTAGGGAGGCAAGCACAGGAGTGATATGGTCATGCCTCCTTGTCCCAGTAATGAGCGGAGCAGCGTTGTCTTGTAGCAACTGCAGACGGTGGAGGGAGCCCTTGCTGATACCAGAATAAAGTGCTCAGCTCGATTGGAGCAACAAAAAACGGCGCAGAATTTTTTCTTTTTTTGTAAAATATCGAACGACGATAGGTATTCAGTATGAATCCAACCTTGAAACAGATTCTGTCCACTCTGACTGTTTAGAAAACGTTTAGCATCGCGCAGTGAGAACAACACGGTATCCTATGAATGTTGCCGTCACGTGATATGAGGCGTAATATGAGAATAACCCATAGTCAAGCCGAGAATAGATAATTTTGCAGATCGGCATTTGATAAAAATGACCTAATGTTGGAGGTTCGCTTGAGCTGGAGAAATCATGACTGAACAACATTTATGATTTGATTATCACAACTGAGGTTAGCGTCAAGTATTACCCCAAGATTCGTTGCCGGCATCTTCTAAAAGATCTGCTGTTATGTCCTTATAACGCTCTGCTGCTAAATATCTTTCTGTAACTATCGTCTCGACTTATAACGCTCTGCTGCTAAATATCTTTCTGTAACTATCCTCTCAACTTATAACGCTCTGCTGCTAAATATCTTTCTGTAACTACCGTCTCAATTCTTTCCGATAGTGACGGCAGGTGCGTGCTGCATTCTTATTTATGCGCCTGCCGTGACGTTCCAACACATTTCATTGGCTGGCAGGTGCGTCTAGTACACGCACCAATCACATTACGAACTTTCCCAGAACCCGATCTTTCTGTCCACGCCCACCTGACAGTGTGCCCCACTTACGTCCGCAATCTGTTTTTTCGATGACGCCGTACGTGAAGGACAAAGTGCATTCAGTATCGTAAAAGTGAGCAGCACTTTTGAGAATTTACCTGAAATTATTTTGGAGGTGGAAGGGAAACATTACATTTTGGTATACTCAAAGAAACGGTAACCTGGCCAGGCGGAGTTTACGCTTTAGCTAGTTAGCTAACCTAGCTAATAAGAAAACGTTATCTAGCTAGAAAACCTTTCACTGGGCATTGTTATTATTATTATTATATGTATTTGTTTCTTTATATTTATTTTCTATTATAAACATTTGCGGCGACCTCACTCAGTACCGTCTATGCAGTGTCTTTGTCCATGCCTGCTTCTAAGTTTTGTCTTCATTTGATGGCAGGGAGAGCGGGGCAAGCTAAGCTAACTGCTAGCCCATGCAGACCACTAGTACCGATAAGACCGAGGGCGGTCTTGCGGCGGCCTCACCTGACACTGACTTGTACTTTTGATGTCGTTTGGAGTGCGGGGAGGTTTGTCGAGGGTGTCTGCCCGGGGTTAGCTGGCACTGAATCGGCTTGGACACCTTGATCTGCTTCGTCTGGTGAGCCCGGGGACAACGGCCAATGCCTGTAGCAGCGCCCGAAGAAGAAACTCTGAGGGTGGTCTGACAGGACGCGGAAGCGGGGCGGGCCAAGCTAACTGCTAACCCATGCAGACCAGCGGTTCCGACATTCATAGTGGCTGGTGTTCGTTCCCTTGGACAGTGATTTTTTTGTTTAGTTTGGCTATATGTGTTAATTTGGCTATGTGTGTTAGTTTTTATTTTTGTGTTAGTTTGGCTATATGTGTTTGGTTATGTGTGTTAGTTTGGATATGTGTGTTAGTTTGGGTATGTGTGTTCTTGTAGTTTTTGGATGCGTTTTTGTCTTTGTGTTGTACTGCTGTGGGCTGGGGGAAACTGCATTTTGTTTCTTTTCATGTACGCAAGTGCATGAAGTAAAAATGACAAAGTGTTCCTGGTTCCTAAAGGCATTATTTATAAGATTGACAAGACTGAGGTATTTCCATTGATTTACACATATTTGAAGATGTTTACTATTTCACTGTTTACGTATACCTCTGTGTTCACTGTTCCCAGTCATCCAGTCTCAGAGCTGATGATTCCAGACCGTCATCAGAAGAGGGAGATCAAGCAGATTGGCGACAGGCATGGGACGCAAGTCCATCAATACTGGGGTGCCATCCAGCACTTTACCTGTGCCCCCATCCATAGGGTTAGTGGTTGTGTCAGGAAGTGCATCCGACGTACATATTTACCAAATCATTATGCGGATTGACAAGACCATACCGGATCGGTCGAGGCTCAATGCGGGATGAGTTGAGGCCCGGGTTAACAACGGCCGCCATTGGTGCTGTGCCCTCACAGGGTACCGATGGAACGTATAAAATCCACTGTGGCGACCCCTGAGAAGTTAACAAATTATTATTATTATTAGGTGATAGTAAAGTAAGAGAAATTGAACAAGCTGAAAGAAGAAGATGATCTATCTAGAAAACCTGGGTTAAGGAATCAGCGTTTGCATTAACTAGTAACGCCATTGTAGTTAAGAGTTAACTAATCTAGTAGTGTGGTGTTTAGTCTAATGAAATATTTTTTGTTTTTTACCCAACTATTACACGACAATGCCAGACATGTCATATTAGCTAGCGTTGAGTGGAATACGTTAAGTGACCTGTTATAGCTTCACTCAGCCTCTCATTCTCTAACTTACCCTTTTGATTCATTAACCAATACATGCACATCATCTAACAAAATGATACACGCAAAGATTTTATTTTGTACAGTCATTTGTTTCAGGATGGACAGAGACAGAGGATTCAATTTCAAACTGCTGCTGCCTCCTCGGGTCAGCTCGGAACAGGTCTCTGCTGTCAGACCGCAGGAAGTAGTGGATGACTGTGGTGGTTTGAAAAACACGATGTAGTCAACACTTTGCCTTGTATTTTTCTCCACCCATCCATCATCTGTACCCACTTGATGTAATTTAGGGTTGCAGGGTGCAGGAATCTGTGAAAGCAGGCATCGGGCTGAAGGCAGGGAGGTGCCCAGGACAGGTCACCAGGCCATCACAGGACCCCACACACAGTCCCCTACACACCATTTACACCAAGAGACAATTTAGAGACTCCTATTCACCTAAAAATCATGTCTTTAGACTGTAAGAGGACACCTGAGTACCTAGAGGAAATTAGAGTTTGGCCATAATGAAATCTGACCATTAATCATCTTTCACTGATATTTTATTAGGTTGAAGTTTGGATGCTGTCACATGGTGATGCTCCATTTTGTTGTCTAAATTAATGATCAGTAGAATCTCTTACCTTGTGTTTTTAGGTATTTACAGAGTAGTTTTGATTTTATACACTACAATACCAAACGGTTCAATGTGGTAAACCTCAGCTGGATTCTTAAAATTGTGTAAAATATCTTACTGTTGTTATGGGCAACATATTTCCCATATATCCCAGCAGTAGAGGAAACCAATAAAACAGGGAGAACTCCACACAGGTGGACTGGAATTGCACCCAAGACCCTCTTGCTGTAAGGCACCAGTATCACAATGCTTCCCACCCCTGCACTTAAATAAGTGAAACCATAAGAGTGTAGGTCAAGTCAGCATGTCACATATATGAAACTGACACAACCGTTCAGTAAACTGTCAGCAAGCTTAGCTTGTGGCAGCCAATGAGGTTGTTTGTCTGTCAGCATATTTTAGATGTGTAACCATTCTTTTCTTTGTTGTCAGCATAAAGCATTTAATTAATATACCTTGTTGTACCCCAGGAGGGTGGAGTCATTATTACCCATCATGAATAAACATAACTGCTGTTTTCCGCCAGGATTATCATATATTTTGTGACGTGCCAAGTGTACCTGTCCCCAACACCAGCATGGTGGTGCCAGCTACACCTGCCAGGCAGGTACTGCATTTTTCATGATGTGGCATTATGTTGTCATTTCAAATCAGGGGATCACATTGTGTGTGGATGCCACTTCTCCCTCTCGTAACCCCCCCCCCCCCCCCCCACAACTTCCTATCCACCCCTGTATGTTTGTGCTATGTTTATCTGTTGTCTTGTTTCACCCTGTTTATTGTAAAGCGACTTTGAGTGTTAGAAATGTGCTATGTAAGATTGATTTATATTATTATCTTGTTTTTGGGGCATTGCTCATGAGGAATTTTTGTCTTCACAAAACATGTGCCCAAGATGAATTTTTTTTTTTTTTTTTTTTTTTAAATCCCCCCCCCCCTTTTTCTCTCCAATTGTATACGGCCCATTACCCCAGTATTCTGAGCCATCGCGGTCGCTGCTCCACCCCCTCTACTGATCATGGGAGGGCTGCAGACTACCACATGGCTCCTCCAATACATGTGGAGTCGCCAGTTGCTTCTTTTCACCTGACAGTGAGGAGTTTCACCAGGGTGACTTAGCACGTGGAAGGATCACGCCATTCCACCCGTTCCCCCTCCCCTCTGAACAGGCGCCTCAACCGACCAGAGGAGGCACTAGTTAAGTGAGCAGGACACATACCCTCATCCGGCTTCCCACCCGCAGACACGGCCAATTGTATCTGTAGGGATGCCCAACCAAGCCGAATGTAACACGGGGCAGAGTTGTCTTCGAGTCACTAAACATCGAGTCCAAGTCGAGTCTCGAGTCTCAAGTGTTTGAGTCCGAGTTCTCAAAGAAGAGTCTGAGTCGAGTCAGAGTCAAGTCCCTATTACCTGAGTCCGAGTCATCAAGGTTGCGTTTGAGTTGGGTTCCAAGATGGACTCAGTGCTCCACTTTCGCACTGTAAAAAAGCTGACATGCAAATAAAAAAGGACTACATGAAACAAAAATGACGCAGCTGTCACCATTTCAAAGGGAGTTTATTTACTTTGTGACACAGTAGCCAAACAAATGCACTCACAAGCATGTGCACACACATCAGTGTTGTAGTCGAGTCACTAAACCTCGAGTCCAAGTCTAGTCTTGAATCCCCAATTTTCGAGTCCAAGTCCGAGTCATCAGTCCTCAAGTCCAAGTTGAGTCACGAGTCCTGAAAATCAGCACTCGAGTCCGAGTCCTGGACTTGAGTACTACAACACTGACACGGGGATTCGAACCGCTGATCCCCGTGTTGGTAGGCAACGGGACAGACCACTACGCCACTAGAACGCCCCCAAGATGAAAGTGGAGAGGGAGGGGGGTCACTTTGGCATTGGTAGCAGTTAGTAGCATCAATGTTCCTCTTGACAGGTTGTTATTTCCAGTATGTGTGCAGTAAGTAGAGGTCTATGCTAAACATAATCTCCCTAACTGTGACTATTTCCCAAAAGTAACCAAGGCAGCATGTATTCCAGACTGTTCCATGAAGTTGAGAAAATAGTGCTGGAAAGTCAAAGTGGAGTCTGAAATGATACAGTGTGCATTTTAACTTCTGGAGTGGTTCTGAATTGCTGGTTCATCTAGAATAGAGTATCATCTTTCTTGCTTAACAAGTTGCTACTAGTCTTATTCCAGCTGCCTGAGTATTAGTCCTTTTGTCTATACATCTGCTGCTGGTTCTTAGTGGGATCTTATTCTAGCTGTAGCTGTCTTGTTCTATTTACTTACTTGTCTTATTTACTTATTCTAACTGTAGCTGTTTTTAACCTAGTATGCCCTTAAATGTTTCTTGTTGCCTAGCTGTTTTGACTTAGTTATCCTTTTAGCTTATAAATATATTCCTTGGTAACTTGCTGTTTGCAGTTTTAATAGTATTGTGTGAGGTTTGATAGAGTTTTACACAAGTGACCAGTTACTGGGCAATAGGCCTCTTTTCAGTGTACCTCTTTGGCCAATTGGGTGTTAAGTGGCCATGGTGTGGCCTGCACTCATGGCAGACAATTAGCAATCAGTGTTCTTTAAATCACTGCTGCTACTTCCGAGCCTCAGGCAAACAAGCCTAGATTGAACGAAGGCTAGAGTAAACAAATGCAAGTGTGACTTTTTCAAGCCAAGACTTCGTCAAGCATGGACTGCTCTTTTTAGATCCGGTCAGTCATCTGTATTTTGTGGACCTAGTATAGACTATGTGTTTCTTTCGCATTCCTGTCCTTTCCTCTTCCCGGGGCTGGCATAGACGTTGGGTCACTCGTAGGCGCTGTGACCCTACCAATCTCATCTATCCCACTCTCTCCACTCAAGTTGAGCAAGTGGTTACGGGAGGGCTCTGGAGTTGCCCGTCTGCGGTGCCGAAAGCTGAATTTATCTCAGGCCACGCATCCTTGCTCTACCTCAACTTTCTTGCTCTAACTGAGACCTGGATCATGCCAGAAAACACTACCACACCCGCAGCTCTGTCTGGTGTGTACTCTTTTTCTCACACTTCCAGAGCTGGGAGGCGGGATGGTGGTACTGGCCTGCTGATCTTCCTGAAATGGAAATACTCTCTTGTTTCTATTCCACAATTTTCTCCGCCCTCTTTTGAATTTCATGCTGTTACTGTCTCTTATCCAGTCAAACTCACCATCGTGGTTGTGTACCGCCCACCATGCCCCCTTGGTGAATTTCTGGAGGAGCTTGACATACTTGTCTCGCACTTCCCTGTGGATGACTCTGCACTTATCCTTCTCGGTGACTTTAACATCCACACTAACAAGCTAGATCCTCTTCTCTCTTTCCTCTCCTCCTTTTAACTTCACCTCTCACACTCTCCTCCTACCCACAAGGCCGGCAACCAGCTGGACCTTATCTTTACTAGACACTGTCCTATTTCCAATCTGTCTGTTACTCCCCTCCAGCTCTCTGACCACTATTTCATGTCCTACTCTCTCTCTCTCTCTCTCTCTCTCTCTCTCTCTCTCTCTCTCTCTCTCTCTCTCTCTCTCTCTTCACCCCTCTTAGCCCCTTCCCCTACCCACATGGTTTCCACCCGTAGACACCTCCGCTCTCTCTCCACCACTGATCTTTCTTCCTCTGTTACCTCTATCCTCCCTACACCTGAATCTTTCTCTCTCATACCCCCTGACACTGCTACTGATCTTCTTCTCTCTACCCTCTCCTCTTCTCTGTACAATCTCTGTCCCCTCACCTCCAGGCCTGCACGCCTAACTCCACCTGCCCCTTGGCTGACCGACTCAGTACGTACTGACAGACGGAGCCTGAGAGTGGCAGAGCGCAAGTGGAGAAAAGGCAAACTCCCAGAGGACCTTCTCAACTTCCAGTCTCTTCTTTCCACTTTCTCCTCCTCCCTTTCTGCTGCTAAGGCTGCCTTCTATCGCTCCCAAATCCTATCCTCTGCCTCTAATCCTAAGGAACTCTTGGAAACCTTCTCTAGACTGCTTCAACCCCCACCTCCTCCTCCTACTTCCTGATGACTTCGCTAACTTCTTTGACAAGAAGGTAAATGACATCACATCCTCCTTTTCTCACCACCCGGTTAGTGATGCTTGCACTATCCCACCCTCTGCACCCTCCTTCACCTCTCCTTGTCCCTCCCTATCCCACCTCGCTCCCCTCTCCCCCGACGAGGTTCTAAGCTTCATCACATCCAGTCGCCCCACCACATGCTCCCTTGACCCGGTCCCCTCCCCTCTTCTTCAGTCTATAGCACCTGAACTCCTTCCCTATCTAACCCACCTCATCAACACCTCCCTCCAGGCAGGATGCTTTCCATCTGCCTTCAAGACTGCTAGAGTCACCCCCCTTCTCAAGAAACCCTCACTTAACCCCTCTGATGTCAAAAACTAAAGACCAGATTCCCTTCTACCCTTTCTATCCAAAACTTTCGAAAGTGCTGTCTTTAACCAACTTTCTTTGTACCTCCACCAGAACAACCTCCTGGACCCCAACCAGTCTGGGCTCAGGGTGGGTCACTCGACAGAGATGGCCCTCCTTGCAGTGACAGAATCGCTGCACTCTCCGAGAGCAAACTCTCTCTCCTCTGTCCTGATACTCCTGGACCTGTCAGCTGCGTTCGACACAGTGAACCACCAGTTCCTCCTCTCTACCCTCAAGGGGCTGGGTGTCACAGGCTCTGCACTCTCAATGTTTGCAACCCACCTGACGGGTCGCTCCTACCAGGTGACATGGAGGGGATCTGTGTCGGAGCCTCGCAGACTGACTACAGGCATTCCACAAGGTTCGGTTCTGGGTCCTCTCCTTTTCTCCCTGTACACAACATCCCTGGGTTCTGTTATTCGCTCGCGTGACTTCTCTTACCACTGTTCTGTCGATGACACCCAGCTGATCTTGTCCTTCCCTCCCTCTGACACACAAGTAGAGACACGCATTGCTGCATGCTTGCTTGACATCTCGGCGTGGATGGCGACACACCACCTGAAGCTCAATCTGGACAAGACAGAGCTGATGTTCCTCCCGGGGAAAGGTTGCCCACACCGAGACCTGGCCATCACCATTGACAACACCGTGGTGATGCCAAATCGGACTGTGAGGAATCTGGGCGTAATCCTTGACGACCAACTATCGTTTGTTGAAAACGTTGCATCGGTAGCTCGCTCCTGCAGATTTCTCCTCTATAACATCAGGAAGATTTGCCCATTCCTCACCGACAAGATGGCACAGGTGCCCATCCAGGCTCTGGTCATCTCCCGGCTGGACTACGGCAACTTCCTCCTTGCTGGCGCCCCTGCGTCAGCCATCAGACCTCTGGAGCTTGTTCAGAAAGCTGCAGCTCGCCTGGTGTTCAACCGCCCTAAGTTCTCCCACACAACTCCCCTTCTCATGTCCCTACACTGGCTCCCAGTAGCTGCTCGCATCCAGTTTAAGACTCTGGTGCTAGCCTACAGGGCAGTGAAAGGAACAGCGCCTTCCTATCTCCAGGCCATGGTCAAGCCCTACACCCCCGCCCGACCACTTCGTTCTGCCGCCTCGGGACGCCTGGTTGCCCCGACGCTCTTGCTGCCGATCGACCCAGTCACGGCTCTTTTCTGTCCTGGCCCCACAGTGGTGAAATGAATTCCCCACTGATGTCAGTAAAGCGGAGTCGCTGCCCATCTTTGGCGCATGTTGAAAACTCACCTCTTCATGAACTACTACCCTGTTACTTGTTCTTAGCACGTATTGTTTGCACTCATTAAAAAAAAAATCTCCTTCTTGCACTTTTACTTTAGCACTGGTTTTGCTCTTAGATGCTTGTTTAGATGCACGTATGACCTCTGATGACTAGTAGTTCTCCTGATTTCCTATGTTAAATGCACTTATTGTAAGTTGCTTTGGATAAAAGCGTCAGCTAAATGACTGTAATGTAATATAATGTACTGTAATACAAAATGACAGGAGATTTCAAGGAAGCAAAAGAACAATTGAAACTCAGCACGAAGTCTTTCAAGAATTGCAGGTGTGTGCATCACCTGACCTTTCTCACTTTTTACTCCCTCATATGAGGGGAAGGTTGATAATACTCTATAGTCACATGGCTTACACTGACCCCTTTGGTGTGGTTGTGTTTGTTAAAGTAAGTGTTTTTTACAGTTTGGAAATGAAAGTGTCCGCATAAAGCTGGAGGAACAGATCAGTGAAAAGGAAGATTTGAGAAACTCCATCGTTTGTCTGGGGAAAGAGGACAAATGACACTTGGATTGATATTTACAGTTTTCTCCACAGCTCTGATTCAAACTGTGTTGGTAGGCAGCGGAATAGACTGCTAATCTACCCGGTCGAACACTAATCAAAAAGCAGAAACAGTAGCCATGAAGGTAGAAAACATAGCTCGGTGGAGGAAAAAAAAACAACTATTAACAGGTTTGTCTTCAAAGGTATTTGTAATACATATGACCTGTAATTTACTGTTGGAATTTTAGTCACCTCGGGCAAACTCAGATGAGGTGATTTGTTTGGAGCCTCTCAAAGTAACTCCTGCAAAGAGCAAACCAATACCACAACACAGAACAGCAACACTCATGTGAGAACGGCAACTTCAAAAACAAACGTGAGTTCATTTATTCTGTTGAAACTTTTTTTCTTTTTTTTTTGGAGATCATATAAATTTAGCATATGGTGTCATTTCGGACACATTCCTTGTTCAGGGCAATTGAAATTGACAAAAAAATGCTAATATGTTCAGTTTGTTATTTTGTGGGTAAACAACATTCTAGCTACACATTCAATACATATAATGGCCCATAGAAATGTGAGACTGACGTCATCAAAAGTCCTCTTATGCCTGGATCAGACTACATGACTTCAACCCCATTTTGTCATCTTCGACAAATTTCCAGCATCGGGCTGAAAATTATGAATGACGAACGGGCATCTTTACTCCATGTAGTGTGACGTAATCAAAGAACAGTGATGTGGCGCCGGGACGCCCCACGACACCGTGACAAAAAGTCTAGCATGTCAGGTTTTTTTTTTCTGGTTTTTTTTTTTTTTTTTTTTTTTGTATTTTCCTGCCTAATCTGACATCTACGACGTTGTCTTTGACATTGACCAATAGGATGACAGAGTGCTCTCTGGTGCACATGTGGAAACACGGCAAAGAGAAGCAGCGCTGCTGTTGCTACTGTCAGATGGAAGTACGAACCTGAGGAAATGTAATGGTGGCAACAGACAGCCCGGCCTTCCTGACGTTTCCTTGAGGGAGCACCATGACACAGTCAACAAAGATAGGCTACGTGTTGGTGAGAAATAGCGGAGCAATGCAGCAGCCTGGTGAGTAGCTGGTTAAGCTATGCTAGGTTATCATTCCCCAGGAGCGCTAGCTGCAACAGCGTCCACAACCTGTTACTCTTTTTCTTTTTCATTTTGCAACAAAACACTTTACACCAAGTATGAGGAGCTGCAACAGTTGGGCGAAGGAAGATTTGGATCCGTGTATGCTGGCTGTCGCAAAGACGACTTACCTGTAAGACCTCTACACACACACTCACACACACAAACGTATAAGAGCAAATGCATACAAACACAATAATATACGCAGTTTCCATTCAGCATATCCTCACTAGATGTTTAACCAGTGTGTGTGTGTGTGTGTGTGGGGGGGGGCTATAAAACACATTCCTCTGGAAAAAGCAACCACCATCTCAATGGTAATGTGACGTGTGTCCTCATCAGACTTGAAACATCAAGATCATTTCAGACCTTAGTGTTCTTTCATTAGCAGCACGTGTGCACATTGTATGTGATGCATATTTAAAACACAACACCTCTATTACTCATCTGTTACTGTGAGTCTAGTTATTTACCCAAACCTGTCTTACAGTCCACAAGCTCTCATCACATTTCACTGCCTTGTTTCACTATTAGTTTCTGTCTCATTTTCATTGGTCCCCATGGGTTAGGGTTAGGGGTGGTGTGTTCCTCAGCCACTCATTACAACTCTTTGTTTCTCAGAATGTTGATAGGGATGTGAGGCATTGCCCCCTGGAGGTGATGCTGCTGTTCCTTGTAGGAGGTCAACTGGCAGCGATAGGTAAAAATGCAGCTGTAACTCTGCTTGACTGGTTTGAGGTGGACCAAGACCTGATCCTGGTGATGGAGAGACCCGTCCCCTCTTGAGCTCTTCAACTACCTGCAGGATGGGGAGGGACTTATAACGCTCTGCTGCTAAATATCTTTCTGTAACTATCATCTCAACTTATAACACTCTGCTGCTAAATATCTTTCTGTAA
The DNA here is from genome assembly GCF_029633865.1 of Lampris incognitus. Lineage (NCBI taxonomy): Eukaryota > Metazoa > Chordata > Actinopteri > Lampriformes > Lampridae > Lampris > Lampris incognitus. The sequence goes on from NC_079229.1 coordinate 12,573,348, forward strand.
CTATCGTCTCGACTTATAACGCTCTGCTGCTAAATATCTTTCTGTAACTATCGTCTCAATTCTTTCCGCTAGTGACGGCAGGTGCGTGCTGCATTCTTACTTATGCGCCTGCCGTGACGTTCCAACACATTTCATTGGCTGGCAGGTGCTTCTAGTACACGCACCAATCAGATCACGTACTTTCCCAGCACCCAGTCTTTCTGTCCACGCCGACCTGACAGTGTTCCCCACTTACGTCTGCAATCTGTTTTTTCGATGACGCCGTACATGAAGGACAAAGTGCATTCAGTATCGTAAAAGTGAGCAGCACATTTGAGAATTTACCTGAAATTATTTTGGAGGTGGAAGGGAAACAATACATTTTGGTATACTCAAAGAAACGATAACCTGGCCAGTCGGACTTTACGCTTTAGCTAGTTAGCTAACCTAGTTAATAAGGAAACGTTAACTAGCTAGAAAACCTTTCACTGGGCATTATTATTATTATTATTATTATATGTATTTGTTTCTTTATATTTATTTTCTATTATAAACATTTGCGGCGACCTCACTCAGTACCGTCTATGCAGTGTCTTTGTCCATGCCTGCTTCTAAGTTTTGTCTTCATTTGATGGCAGGGAGAGTTGGCTCTGGATCGGCTGGGGGAGCGGGGCAGGCTAAGCTAACTGCTAGCCCATGCAGAGCACTAGTTTCGTTAAGACCGAGGGCGGTCTTGCGGCGGCCTCAGCTGGCATTGACTTGTACTTTTGATGTCGTTAGAAGTGCGGGGAGGTTTGTCGAGGGTGTCTGCCCGGGGTTAGCTGGCGCTGAATCGGCTGGGAGGCCTTGGTCTGCTTCGTCCGGTGAGCCCGGGGACCACTGCCCATGCCTGTGGCAGCGCCCGAAGAAGAAGCTCTGGTCTGACAGGACGCGGAAGCGGGGTAGGCCAAGCTAACTGCTAACCCACGCAGACCGGCGGTTCCGACATTCATCCTGGCTGGTGTTCGTTCCCTTGGACAGTGATTTTTTTGTTTAGTTTGGCTATATGTGTTAATTTGTCTATATTGTTAGTTTGTATTTGTGTGTTAGTTTGGATATATGTGTTAGTTTGGCTATATGTGTTTGGTTATGTGTGTTAGTTTGGATATGTGTTAGTTTGGGTATGTGTGTTCTTGTAGTTTTTGGATGTTTTTGTCTTTGTGTTATACTGCTGTGGGCTGGGTGAAACTGCATTTTGTCTCTTTTCATGTACGCAAGTGCATGAAGTAAAAATGACAAAGTGTTCCTGGTTCATTATTTATAAGATTGACAAGACTAAGGTATTTCCATTGATTAACACATATTTGAGGATGTTTACTATTTCACTGTTTTACGTATACCTCTGTGTTCACTGTTCCCAGTCATCCAGTCTCAGAGCTGATGATTCCAGACCGTCATCAGAAGAGGGAGATCAGGCAGATTGGCGACAGGCATGGGATGCAAGTCCATGAATACTGGGGTGCCATCCAGCACTTTACCTGTGCCCCTGTCCATAGGGTTAGTGGTTGTGTCAGGAAGGTCATCCGATGTACATTTTTGCGAAATCATTATGCGGATTGACAAGACCATACCGGATCGGTCGAGGCTCATGCGGGATGAGTTGAGGCCCGGGTTAACAACGGCCGCCGTTGGTGCTGTGCCCTCACAGGGTACCGATGGAAAGTATAAAATCCACTGTGGCGACCCCTGAGAAGTTATCAAATTATTATTATTAGTTAATAGTAAAGTAAGAGAAATGGAACAAGCTGAAAGAAGAAGATGATCTATCTAGAAAATCGTGGTTAAGGAATCAGCGTTTGCATTAACTAGTAACGCCATTGTAGTTAAGAGTTAACTAATCTAGTAGTGTGGTGTTTAGTCTAATGAAATAATTTTTGTTTTTTTACCCAACTATTACACGACAATGCCAGACATGTCATATTAGCTAGCGTTGCGTGGAATACGTTAAGTGACCTGTTATCGCTTCACTCAGCCTCTCATTCTCTAACTTACCCTTTTGATTCATTAGCCAGTACATGCACATCATCTAACAAAATGATACACGCAAAGATTTTATTTTGTACAGTCATTTGTTTCAGGATGGACAGACAGAGGATTCAATTTCAAACTGCTGCTGCCTCTTCGGGTCAACTTGGAACAGGTCTCTGCTGTCAGACCGCAGGAAGTAGTGGACGACTGTGGTGGTTTGAAACACACACCGCTGCTGGTAGTCAACACTTTGCCTTGTATTTTTCTCCACCCATCCATCATCTGTACCCACTTGAACTAATTTAGGGTTGCAGGGTGCAGGAATCTGTGGAAGCAGGCATCGGGCTGAAGGCAGGGAGGTGCCCAGGACAGGTCACCAGGTCATCACAGGACCCCACACACAGTCCCCTACACACCAAGAGACAATTTAGAGACTCCTATTCACCTAAAAATCATGTCTTTAGACTGTAAGAGGACACCTGAGTACCTAGAAGAAATTAGAGTTTGGCCATAATGAAATCTGACCATTAATCATCTTTCACTGGTATTCTATTAGGTTGAAGTTTGGATGCTGTAACATGGTGATGCTCCATTTTGTTGTCTAAATTAATGATCAGTAGAATCTCTTACCTGGTGTTTTTAGGTATTTACAGAGTAGTTTTGATTTTATACACTACAATACCAAACGGTTCAATGTGGTAAACCTCAGCTGGATTCTTAAAATCGTGTAAAATATCTTACTATTGTTATGGGCATCATATTTCCCATATATCCCAGCAGTAGTGGAAACCAATAAAACAGGGAGAACTCCACACAGGTGGACCCTCTTGCTGTAAGGCACCAGTGTCACAATGCTTCCCACCCGTGCACTTAAATAAGTGAAACCATAAGAGTGTAGGTCAAGTCAGCATGTCACATATATGAAACTGACACAACCGTTCAGTAAACTGTCAGTAAGTTTAGCTTGTGGCAGCCAATGAGGTTGTTTGTCTGTCAGCATATTTTGGATGTGTAACCATTCTTTTTTTTTGTTGTCAGCATAAAGCATTTAATTAATACACCTTGTTGTACCCCAGGAGGGTGGAGTCCTTATTACCCATCATGAATAAACATAACTGCTGTTTTCCGCCAGGATTATCATATATTTTGTGACGTGCCAAGTGTACCTGTCCCCAACACCAGCATGGTGGTGCCAGCTACACCTGCCAGGCAGGTACTGCATTTTTCATGATGTGGCATTATGTTGTCATTTCAAATCAGGGGATCAGATTGTGTGTGGATGCCACTTCTCCCTCTCGTAACCCCCCCCCAACTTCCTATCCACCCCTTTATGTTTGTGCTATGTTTATCTGTTGTCTTGTTTCACCCTGTTTATTGTAAAGCGACTTTGAGTGTTAGAAATGTGCTATGTAAGATTGATTTATATTATTATCTTGTTTTTGGGGCATTGCTCATGAGGAATTTTTGTCTTCACAAAACATGTGCCCAAGATGATTTTTTTTTAAACCCCCCCCCCCCTTTTTTTTTCTCTCCAATTATATCCGACCCATTACCCCACTATTCTGAGCCATCGCGGTCACTGCTCCACCTCCTCTACTGAACCGGGGAGGGCTGCAGACTACCACATGCCTCCTCCGATACATGTGGAGTCGCCAGTCGCTTCTTTTCACCTGACAGTGAGGAGTTTCACCAGGGTGACTTAGCACGTGGAAGGATCATGCCATTCCCCCCGTTCCCCCTCCCCTCTGAACAGGCGCCTCAACCGACCAGAGGAGGCGCTAGTTCAGTGAGCAGGACACATACCCTCATCCGGCTTCCCACCCGCAGACACGGCCAATTGTATCTGTAGGGATGCCCAACCAAGCCGAAGGTAACACGGGGCAGTGTTGTCGTCGAGTCACTAAACCTCGAGTCCAAGTCGAGTCTCGAGTCTCAAGTGTTTGAGTCCGAGTTCCCAAAGAAGAGTCTGAGTCGAGTAAGAGTCTAGTCCCTATTACCTGAGTCCGAGTCCGAGTGATCAAGGTTGAGTCTGAGTTGGGTTCCAAGATGGACTCCAGTGCTTCACTCTGGCACCGTAAAAAAACGGACATGCAAATAAAGGACTACATGAAACAAAAATGATGCAGCTGTCACCATTTCAAAGGGATTTTATTTACTTTGTGACACAGTAGCCAAACAAATGCACTCATAAGCATGTGCACACACATCAGTGTTGTAGTCGAGTCACTAAACCTCGACTCCAAGTCTAGTCTTGAATCCCCAGTTTTCGAATCCAAGTCCGAGTCATCAGTGCTCAAGTCCAAGTCGAGTCACGAGTGCTGAAATCAGGACTCGATTCCGAGTCCTGGATTTGAGTACTACAACACGGACACGGGGATTCGAACCGCCGATCCCCGTGTTGGTAGGCAACGGGACAGACCACTACGCCACCAGAACGGCCCCAAGGTGAAAGTTGTACAACCATTGGAGAGGGAGGGGGGTCACTTTGGCATTGGTGGCAGTTAGTAGCGTCAATGTTCCTCTTGACAGTTGTTATTTCCATTATGTATTCAGTAAGTAGAGGTCTGTGCTACACATAATCACCCTAACTGTGACTATTTCCTACAGTAACCAAGGCAGCATGTATTCCAGACTGTTCTATGAAGTTGAGAAAATAGTGCTGGGAAGTCAAAGTGGAGTCTGAAATGATACAGTGTGCATTTTAACTTCTGGAGTGATCCTGAATTGCTGGTTCATCTAGAATAGAGTAAGTATCGTCTTTCTTGCTTAACAAGTTGCTACTAGTCTTATTCCAGCTGCTTGAATATTAGTCCTTTTGTCCATACATCTGCTGCTGGTTCTTAGTGGGATCTTAATCTATACTAGGTCCACAAAATACAGACGACTGACCGGAGCTAAAAAGAGCAGTCCGTGCTTGACGAAGTCTTGGCTTGAAAAAGTCGCACTTGCGTTTGTTTACTCTAGCCTTCGTTCAATCTAGGCTTGTTAGCCTGAGGCTTGGAAGTAGCAGCAGTGATTTAAAGAACACTGATTGCTAATTGTCTGCCATGAGTGCAGGCCACACCCTGGCCACTTAACACCCAATTGGCCAAAGAGGTACACTGAAAAGAGGCCTATTGTACAGAAACTGGTCACTTATCGTTAGCCTCATAGGATAAATGCCTAAGTCATTTTTTGGCCAAATTGAGATTTCTGCCTACATGTGTTCTTCTCAAGCTGCTGCATCACCCTGGATTAGTGCCTATGTCCTAAGCCAATCAGAACACTTTTTACATTCAAAAATGACAATCTGCCTAAGTCACTCGTGTGACTTGAGCATTTTTACGTTGAAAAAAATAAAGAAAAAAGTTGCATACAAGAAAGGCTCCTGGTGCTCGGCTTTCTCTCTTTCCTTATCTGGTAAGATAATTAATATTTCTTTGATTTACTGTAGGCCTAGTGTAAATGTACTCAGTGGATATGAAAATGCGTTTTTTCTTATTATCCGAAAATCATAGAAAATGACTTAGGCATCCATCCTATGAGGCTAACGTTATGTAAAACTCTACCATACCTCACACAATACTATTAAAATTGCAAACAGTAAGTTACCAAGGAACATATTTAGAAGCTAAAAGGATAACTAAGTCAAAACAGCTCGGCAACAAGAAATATTTAAGGGCATACTAGGTTAAAAACAGCTACTGTTAGAATATGTAAATAAGACAAGTAAGTAAAAAGAACAAGACAGCTACAGCTAGAATATGTGTTTCTTTCGCATTCCTGTCCTTTCCTTTTCCCAGGGCTGGCATAGACGTTGGGTCACTCGTAGGCGCTGTGACCCTACCAATCTCATCTATCCCACTCTCTCCATTCAAGTTGAGCAAGTGGTTACGGGAGGGCTCTGGAATTGCCCATCTGCGGTGCCGAAAGCTGAATTTATCTCAGGCTACGCATCCTTGCTCTACCTCAACTTTCTTGCTCTAACTGAGACCTGAATCATGCCAGAAAACACTACCACACCCACAGCTCTGTCTGTTGTGTACTCTTTTTCTCACACTTCCAGAGCTGGGAGGCGGGGTGGTTGTACTGGCCTGCTGATCTCCCTGAAATGGAAATACTCTCTTGTTTCTATTCCACAATTTTCTCCACCCTATTTTGAATTTCATGCTGTTACTGTCTCTTATCCAGTCAAACTCACCATCGTGGTTGTGTACCGCCCATTAGGCCCCATTGGTGAGTTTCTGGAGGAGCTTGACACACTTGTCTCGCACTTCCCTGTTGATGACTCTGCACTTATCCTTCTCAGTGACTTCAACATCCACACTAACAAGCTAGATCCTCTTCTCTCTTTCCCCTCCTCCTTTGACCTTCACCTCTCACACTCTCCTCCTACCCACAAGGCCGGCAACCAGCTGGACCTTATCTTTACTAGACACTGTCCTATTTCCAATCTGTCTGTTACTCCCCTCCAGCTCTCTGACCACTATTTCATGTCCTACTCTCTCTCCCTCTCTTCACCGCCTCAGCCCCTTCCCCTACCCACATGGTTTCCACCCGTAGACACCTCCGCTCTGTCTCCACTACTGATCTTTCTTCCTCTGATACCTCTATCCTCCCTACACCTGAATCTTTCTCTCTCCTACCCCCTGACACTGCTACTGATCTTCTTCTCTCTACCCTCTCCTCTTCTCTGTACAATCTCTGTCCCCTCACCTCCAGGCCTGCACGCCCAACTCCACCTGCCCCTTGGCTGACCGACTCACTACGTACTGACAGACGGAGCCTGAGAGTGGCAGAGCGCAAATGGAGAAAAGGCAAACTCCCAGAGGACCTTCTCAACTTCCAGTCTATTCTTTCCACTTTCTCCTCCATACGTTTCTGCTGCTAAGGCTGCCTTCTATCACTCCCAAATCCTATCCTCTGCCTCTAATCCTAAGGAACTCTTGGAAACCTTCTCTAGACTGCTTCAACCCCCACCTCCTCCTCCTACTTCCTCCCTTCTCCCTGATGACTTCGCTAACTTCTTTGACAAGAAGGTAAATGACATCACATCCTCCTTTTCTCACCACCCGGTTAGTGATGCTTGCACTATCCCACCCTCTGCACCCTCCTTCACCTCTCCTTGTCCCTCCCTATCCCACCTCGCTCCCCTCTCCCCCGACGAGGTTCTAAGCTTCATCACATCCAGTCGCCCCACCACATGCTCCCTTGACCCGGTCCCCTCTCCTCTTTTTCAGTCTATAGCACCTGAACTCCTCCCCTATCTAACCCACCTCATCAACACCTCCCTCCAGGCAGGATGCTTTCCATCTGCCTTCAAGACTGCTAGAGTCACCCCCCTTCTCAAGAAACCATCACTTAACCCCTCTGATGTCAAAAACTACAGACCAGTTTCCCTTCTACCTTTTCTATCCAAAACTTTCGAATGTGCTGTCTTTAACCAACTTTCTTTGTACCTCCACCAGAACAACCTCCTGGACCCCAACCAGTCTGGGCTCAGGGTGGGTCACTCGACAGAGATGGCCCTCCTTGCAGTGACAGAATCGCTGCACTCTGCGAGAGCAAACTCTCTCTCCTCTGTCCTGATACTCCTGGACCTGTCAGCTGCGTTCGACACAGTGAACCACCAGTTCCTCCTCTCTATCCTCAAGGGGCTGGGTGTCACAGGCTCTGCACTCTCAATGTTTGCAAACTACCTGACGGGTCGCTCCTACCAGGTGACATGGAGGGGATCGCAGGGGGCGCAGACTGACTACAGGCATTCCACAGGGTTCGGTTCTGGGTCCTCTCCTTTTCTCTCTGTACACAACATCCCTGGGTTCTGTTATTCGCTCGCATGACTTCTCTTACCATTGTTGTGCCGATGACACCCAGCTGATCTTGTCCTTCCCTCCCTCTGACACACAAGTAGAGACACGCTTTGCTGCGTGCTTGACTGACATCTCGGAGTGGATGGCGACACACCACCTGAACTCAATCTGGACAAGACAGAGCTGATGTTCCTCCCGGGGAAAGGTTGCCCACACCGGTTGGCCATCACCATTGACAACACCGTGGTGATGCCAAATTGGACTGTGAGGAATCTGGGTGTGATCCTGGACGACCAACTGTCGTTTGCTGAAAACGTTGCATCGGTTCCTCGCTCCTGCAGATTTCTCCTCTATAACATCAGGAGGATTCGCCCATTCCTCACCGACGAGATGGCACAGGTGCTCATCCAGGCTCTGGTCATCTCCCGGCTGGACTACGGCAACTTCCTCCTTGCTGGCACCCCGGCGTTGGCCATCAGACCTCTGGAGCTTGCTCAGAAAGCTGCAGCTCGTCTGGTTTTCAATCGCCCTAAGTTCTCCCACATAACTCCCCTTCTCATGTCCCTACACTGGCTCCCAGTAGCTGCTCGCATCCAGTTTAAGACTCTGGTACTAGCCTACAGGGCAGTGAAAGGAACAGCGCCTTCCTATCTCCAGGCCATGGTCAAGCTCTACACCCCCACCCGACCACTTCATTCTGCCGCCTCGGGACGCCTGGTTGCCCCGTCGCTCAGAGGCTCTTGCTGCCAATCGACCCGGTCACGGCTCTTTTCTGTCCTGGCCCCACAGTGGTGGAATGAACTCCCCATTGATGTCAGGACAGCGGAGTCGCTGCCCATCTTTCGGCGCGTGTTGGAAACTCACCTTTTTATGAACTACTACCCTGTTTTTTTTTTTTTTTTGGAGATCATATAAATTTAGCATCTGGTGTCATTTCAGACACATTCCTTGTTCAGGGCAGTTGAAACTGACAAAAAAATGCTGCTAATATGTTCAGTTTGTTATTTTGTGGGTAAACAACATTCTAGCTACACATTCAGTACATATAATGGCCCATAGAAATTTGAGACTGACGTCATCAAAAGTCCTCCTATGCCTGGCTCAGACTACATGACTTCAGCCCCATTTTGTCATCGTTGACAAATTTCCAGCATCACACCACAGAACAGTGATGTGGCGCCGGGACGCCCCACGACACCATGACAAAAAGTCTAGCATGTCAGGTTTTGTTTTTTGTTTTTGTTTTTTGTTTTTTTTGTATTTTCCTGCCTAATCTGAAATCTACGACGTTGTCTTTGACATTAACCAATAGGATGACAGAGTGCTCTCTTGTGCACATGTGGAAACACGGCAAAGAGAAGCAGCGCTGCTGTTGCTACTGTCAGATGGAAGTACGAACCTTAGGAAATGTAACGGTGGCAACAGACAGCCCGGCCTTCCTGACGTTTCCTTGAGGGAGTACCTTGACACAGTCAACAGAGATAGGCTACGTGTTGGTGAGAAATAGCGGAGGCACTTCAGCAGCCTGGTGAGTAGCTGGTTAAGCTATGCTAGGTTATCATTCCCCAGGAGCGTCTCCTCCGATAAATGTGGAGTCGCCAGCCGCTTCTTTTCACCTGACAGTGAGGAGTTTCACCGGGGGATGTTGCACGTGAGAGGATCACTCTATTCCCCCCAGTTCCCCTCCCCTCTGAACAGGCGCCCTGACCGATCAGAGAAGGCGCTAATGCAGCGACCAGGACACATACCCACATCCGGCTTCCCTCCTACAGACACGGCCAATTGTGACTGTAGGGATGCCCGACCACACCGGAGGTCACACGGGGCAGTGTTGTCGTTGAGTCACTAAACCTCGAGTCCAAGTCGAGTCTCGAGTCCCCAGTGTTTGAGTCCGAGTCCCCAAAGAAGAGTCTGACAGTCAGACACCTGACAGTGAGGCAATTTTCCTGCGGCTGGAGTAGCCACAGGTTTTTAAAGCTCCCCTCAGGTGTTTGTGTTCTTCTCGTTGGGCCTGAGTGCTGCTGGGCACATTGTCAGCTCTGTGTTGCAAAGTTCTGATGACGCTCTGTTTGTGTTCCAGCGGGTGGTGTGAGTCGAAAAGTAGATATTGGTCTGTGTGTGTAGGTTTCCTGTAAACCCCAATGTGGAAGCTCCTGTCTTCCCCAATGTGGACGTCACAGTCCAAAAAAAAAAAAAAAACCTGCGGCTACACCAGTTGGACCTTTGTGAAAACTGCAACACGTTCAAAAAAGACCAACCACGTCAGCGACGAGGAGAAAAGGAACAGAAGGAATAGCACAGTCATCCCGTATGTTTCTGGGGTCTCCGAGAAACTCAGGAGAATTTTCAGCACCGCATCCCGGTATACTTCAAACCCAGCAACACACTCCGACAAAGACTGGTTCATCCCAAAGACCGTGTACCACACACCCGGAAAAGCAATCTGGTGTATGCCGTACAATGCAATGTGGATTGCACGGACCTATACATTGGAGAAACCAAACAACCACTACACAAACGGATGGCCCAACACAGATGACCAAACTCCTCAGGACAAGACTCAGCAGTCTATCTACACCTAAAGGAGAAGACACACTCCTTAGAGGACAGCAACGTACACATTTTGGACAGAGAAGATAGATGGTTTGAAAGAGGAGTGAAGGAAGCCATCTATGCAAAACTGGAAAAACCATCCCTCAACAGAGGAGGAGGTCTGCGACACCACCTATCTCCCACTTACAATGCCGTCCTTTCATCTCTATCCAGGAGACTCAAGAAGCCTAGCCTCCAACAACAACAGTCGGTCACTAGTGGCTCCAACGACTCTCATGACCACTGAACAATGAAGTCGAAATCAACACCCCCAACGACAGTCGAGGCTAAACAAATGCAAATCAATAGCTCCGATGGCGACGGGCGCGGCCGGACATCGGAGCACAGGAGAGCCACGCATATCTATGGCTCTGTTAGCGACGGGCGTTGGTAAACATCTGATCACAAAGAGCCACGCATATCAATAGCTCTGATAACGACTCCTAGAGGATAAACACTGAGTCTCATCACCAGCCAGTCAGACTAACTTGGTCTAGTCAGAAAGGCACGAACTGAGGAAGCCTCTTGGATGAGAGGCGAAACGTCTTCACGGATATATACTGTCATGTGCATAAACGACAGGCAAGGGAGTCGCGATTAATAACGTGCTTTATTCAGCCATCTGCTTCCCGTCCCCGACCCGGACAATCCCCAGAATGCTCCAGTACAGAACCGCGCTAAAACATATGGTTGCATTCCCCTCCTCTTACGTACACAGCATGCTGGGCACTGTAGTTCTCATCACATCTCCCTCCTTTTAAAGAACATGTATGTTCCAATGGAAACAATAACATTGCTGGATTATAAAACATAGCAACAGCAACACAATATTAGCAATTTGCTAATTAACAGCATAACCAGCTAACAATGAAGACATGCACTTCAAAATTCAAAAATTAACCTGAAGGGTGGGGTAGACTGCCCAGCTCTTCGACTGAGTGTGGGGATTATTCTGCCCCATTGCTCACTCAGTATCTAAACACCATACCGCTTTGGGGGTTTTACAACTCTGCCACTGGAGGTGATGGTGAACCCAGAGGGCCTTGCTGGCACGTCCGGCTCCGTGGGAGTGCCCGATGAGGTGGCGACCGGTGGGCTGAGTTGTTCCTGCTGCAAGTCATTGCTGTCTCTGGCTGGTTGGATTGCAACAGTTGCAGGGGCAGGCACGGATTGCAGGTGCCTGTGGTTCCGTCTGAAGACAGCCCCATCTTCCGTACGCACCGTGTAGGAGCGTGGTTCCCCTGAGGGATTCACCACGACTGCGGGCATGTTCCACCCCTTTTGCCCGTCTAGTTTGACTTGTACCCTCTCACCTGAGTGCAGTTCGGTTGGGGCACGTGCAAAGTGTCTCCTGTCGAAGAAAAACTTATAAGCCTCTTTTGCCCTTCTGTCATTCTTCTCCACCTCCTTGTGGTCGAAGAGCTGTGGCTGGAGTTTCCTCTCCAGCACAGGCATGTTGGTCCGGATCTGGCGGCCGGTCATGAGCTGCGCGGGGCTCGCACCTGTGGCAGCAATTGGTGTGGCGCGGTAGCACATCAGTGCTATGTGAGGGTCAGGCTGCTGCAAAATTCTTTTGGCCGTCCCGACGGCCCTTTCGGCAGCTCCATTTGCCTGGGGGAAGTGGGGGCTGCAGGTTGTGTGGCGGAAATCATAGTTCCTACAAAACTGCCTAAATTTGGCTGACGTAAACTGTGTGGCATTGTCACTAATGAGTTCCCCAGGGACGCCCCATCCTGCGAACATACCTTACAGCTGCTCAATCACCTGTAGACTGGAGGTGGTCCGTAGCTGGGCGATCTCAATGTCCCTGGAATAATAATCAACCACTACCAGGTAGTTTTTTCCATCCTGCTCGCAAAGGTCTGCCCCAATCTTGTGCCATGGGCCGGGCGGCAGTGGTGTTGTACGTAGGGGCTCTTTGTACTGTGAGGGCTTATTGATTTGGCAGAATGTGCACTGTGTAACTTTCCGGTAAATGTCCGATCCGATGCTGGGCCACCAGACAGACATCCTGGCTCTTTCATGACACTTTGTAAGGCCTTTTTGCCCTTCATGAATCCTGTGTAGGATGTCTTCCTGATACGCGGGGGGAATTACAATCCTGTCTTGGTACAGGAGCAGCCCGTCTGCCTCGGACAGCGATGCCCTCGCAGCGTGGTAGCCATGCAGATAAAAGGGCACGTACCTCGGCCATCCCTCTCTGGTGTACCCGATCACCCTCTGCATTGTGTCGTCCTGATGCGTGGCCTGCTTTAACATGTCCAGCTTCGTGCTCGACACCGGTTTGGTTTCGATCACAGCTTTGACATGCGCACGCATATCCCCGTCTGTGTCTGCCCCGCGGCCGTCCTGGAGTGGGTTCCTGGAAAGGGCGTCGGCCACCACCAGCTGTGAACCCGGAACATACACTGCTCTGGGGTTAAAACGCATTCCTTGTTCAGGGCAGTTGAAATTGGCAAAAAAATGCTAATATGTTCAGTTTGTTATTTTGTGGGTAAACAACATTCTAGCTACACATTCAATACATATAATGGCCCATAGAAATTTGAGACTGACGTCATCAAAAGTCCTCTTATGCCTGCATCAGACTACATGACTTCAGCCCCATTTTGTCATCGTTGACAAATTTCAAGCATCGGGCCCCGATTATGAATGACGAACGGGCGTCTTTACCCCATGTAGTGTGACATAATCAAAGAACACTGATGTGGCGCCGGGACGCCCCATGACACCGTGACAAAAAGTCTAGCATGTCAGTTTTTTTTTGTGTGTTTTTTTTTTTTTGTATTTTCCTACCTAATCTGACATCTACGACGTTGTCTTTGACATTGACCAATAGGATGACATGTGGAAACACTGCAAAGAGAAGCAGCGCTGCTGTTGCTACTGTCAGATGAAAGTACGAACCTGAGGAAATGTAACAGTGGCAACAGACAGCCCGGCCTTCCTGACGTTTCCTTGAGGCAGCACCATGACACAGTCAACAAAGATAGGCTATGTGTTGGTGAGAAATAGCGGAGGCACTTCAGCAGCCTGGTGAGTAGCTGGTTAAGCTATGCTAGGTTATCATTCCCCTGGAGCGCTAGCTGCAACAGCGTCCACAACCGGTTACTCTTTTTCTTTTTCATTTTGCAACACAACACTACACCAAGTATGAGGAGCTGCAACAGTTCGGCGAAGGAAGATTTGGATCCGTGTATGCTGGCCGTCGCAAAGACGACTTACCTGTAAGACCTCTACACACACACACTCACACACACAAACGTATAAGAGCACATGCATACAAACACAATAATATACTCAGTTTCCATTCAGCATATCCTCACTAGATGTTTAACCAGTGTGTGTGTGTGTGTGTGTGTGTTGGGGGGGGGGGGCTATAAAACACATTCCTCTGGAAAAAGCAACCAGCATCTCAATGGTAATGTGATGTGTGTCCTCATCAGACTTGAAACATCAAGATCATTTCAGACCTTAGTGTTCTTTCATTAGCAGCACGTGTGCACAGTGTATGTGATGCATATTTAAAACACAACACCTCTATTACTCATCTGTTACTGTGAGTCTAGTTATTTACCCAAAGCTGTCTTACAGTCCGCAAGCTCTCATCACATTTCACTGCCTTGTTTCACTATTAGTTTCTGTCTCGTTTTCATTGGTCCCCATGGGTTAGGGTTCGGGGTGGTGTGTTCCTCAGCCACTCATTACAACTCTTTGTTTCTCGGAATGTTGATAGGGATGTGAGGCAGTGCCCCCTGGAGGTGATGCTGCTGTTCCTTGTAGGAGGTCAACTGGCAGCGATAGGTAAAAATGCAGCTGTGACTCTGCTTGACTGGTTTGAGGTGAACCAAGACCTGATCCTGGTGATGGAGAGACCCGTCCCCTCTATTGAGCTCTTCTACTACCTGCAGGACGGGGAGGGGGCTCCCTGCTGGAGAATGAGGCGAAGGTGAGTGGGTGAAAAGATGGATGACTGGATGGATGAATGGGTGGGTGGATGGATGGATGGACAGACAGATGAATGGGCAAGCATGTGTTTATGTGTGTGGGTGTTGGTGTGTGTGTTTGTGGGGTGTACCCAAATAGATTAATCCAGACAGTGGTATCATTTCCTTTCTCTCTCGTTCTTTTCTTTTTTCTACCTCTTTCCCTCTCTCTCTGTGTTTCTCAGTGCTTAATGAAGCAGCTAGTGGGTATGATGGAAGAAGTCCACTCCAGAGGAGTTCTGCATCAGGACCTCAAATTGGAGAAGATGCTGGTGGAAACTGGCACAGACACCCCACATCTCAGGCTCAGACTTTGGTTGTGGCTGCATGCTGAAAGAGGGACATTACACACGGTTCTCCGCTACACTTCCTGAGTTCAGTTTGTTGTGTTTCACATGTTTGCCCGTGTCTTTATCTTTCTCTACTGGACAATGTCCAAGTATGAAGTACTTATTGTTAAAGATACACAATGCCTGACCTGCTCACTTTTGCCCTCTTTCTCCTGTCATCATAAACTATTTTCCTCCCTCTCTCTCTCTGTCTTGCTGTCAATCTCTCTCTCTCGCCCTCTCACATGTGTTTCTGTAGCCATGATTGGCAATTTCTTGACCCTCCTCCCCGCCGACCTGTGAACTCTCATAAGATGGTGAGAGGCAGCATACGATGATTGGTCGGGGTCCTAATGATTTCCTACGTTAAATGCGCTTATTGTAAGTCGCTTTGGATAAAGGCGTCGGCTAAATGACTGTAATGTAAGTTGCAGCAAGACTGTATGACACCATGATTGCCTAATCTAACATGGGGCCATCATGAAAGACAAAAATATCATGTAGTCTGATCCCGGCTTAAAGAACATCACAAAATGAGTTTGAGCAACACCAAAGACCAAAGTCGCAACAATGAATTAGAGACATTATGTTACTGAATTAAACTTAATTGGTTAGCTCCTGTTACCATATTATAACAATTCAACTCATCATTTTTTGTCTGTTGTGTCAAAGGGAATTGACAATGGAACCCTAAAAACTCCATCTTGCAGCACCACAAGCAGAACCAGAGCAACACCACAGTTCAAGGTAAAATCTGTTGTAACCCACTGTGTTTTAAGATTTGCAATATCCAGTTGCAGTGGTACATCGATTCCAGGTGATAAGGATACTGGCTGGTATGCCTTACACACTGTGATTTAAGGAATAACATGCAGACACAGTGAGGCACTTTTTTAAAAAATTTAAATGTCCCCCCCTTTTTCTCCCCAATTGTGCTTGACCAATTACCCCACTCTTTTGAGCTGTGCCGGTCGCTGCTCCACCCCTTCTGCCGATAAGGGGAGGGCTTCAGACTACCACGTCTCCTCCGATACATGTGGAGTCACCAGCCGTTTCTTTTCACCTGACAGTGAGGAGTTTCACCAGGGGATGTTGCACGTGAGAGGATCCCGCTATTCCCCCCAGTTCCCCTCCCCTCTGAACAGGCGCCCTGACTGACCAGAGAAGGTGCTAATGCAGCGACCAGGACACATACCCACATCCGGCTTCCCTCCTACAGACACGGCCAATTGTGTCTGTAGGGATGCCCGACCACACTGGAGGTCACACGGGGCAGTGTTGTCGTCTAGTCACTAAACCTCGAGTCCAAGTCGAGTCTCGAGTCCCCAGTGTTTGAGTCTGAGTCCCCAAAGAAGAGTCTGACAGTCAGACACCTGACAGTGAGGCACTTTTCTAATTATTTTTTCTTTTGTCTCATGTCCTGGCTCGGCTGTTACACATCCAGCGGAGAACAGCAGACCTCCCACGCTTTGAGTTGATTCTGTTGCGCTGCGATGACGTTGTTGCCCGTTGCATGCTCTTCTCTTTTAGGGAGCATTAAAAAGACATGATCTCCAGTGAACCATCTCAGTTAGGGGCTGTCGAAAATGTACTGGGATCATGAAATAGCATGGGCTACATACAGCCCCCCCCCCCACCAAGAACGTGTGAGTCCCTTCATGTGTCTGCCACCCAGCAGATCCCTGTAAGATGCATTCCAGACTCTTACAGAATGTAGCAATGGCTAGGATCAAGGGTTTCCCAAGGCTGTCGTAATGCAGTCTATCAAGCTGTTATCGTGGTCTGCTTGAACTTATGATTTCATCTTGGGGGGGGGTGTATGTCTTCTGACTGTTCATCTGGAAGTAGAGGATTGATGGGCGCTGCTACCTCATCCTCTACAGCTGTGAGGTCTGATCTGTCATCACACTCACACTCATGTCCTGGATCTGTGTTCCCAGACTCAAGGTTGTTATGAAGGGGTTCCACTGCATGTTCCTGAAGCTCCGCTTGGAGTGAGTGGTCCAGAGCATGGCTGATACTGTCAGTGGCAGCTTCTAAGCTGTCAGCAGTAGGGGCAGCAACCAGGACAGCTTGGAAGAGTGGGGTAGTTGGCCGGATACAGTTGGGGAGAAAAGGGGGCGGGGATTTGGGGTTAGGTGAGTTGGGGGGGGCATACTGATAAAAGTTAAGGTGTTACGATTACCCATTAGAATTAGGGTAAGGTCGTTCGGGGGGGACATACTGATAAATGTTAAGGTGTTACGATTTCCCATTAGAATTAGGGTTAGGTGAGTTGGGGGGGTATACTAATAAATGTAAGGTGAGTTAGGGGTTAAGGGAGTGCACAGGTGTTAATGTGCTCTGGAATTTGGATGCCAGTTCAGGGTCATGTTTTTGGCTATGTGAGCTCATCTTCCTCTTTGCCCATCTGCTCACCGTCCATTTGTTCTCCAGCCATCTTTTCTTTGGCCATCTATCCATTTGTCCTCAGCACATGGCTTCTTCATCCATCTCCTTTCTGACCATCTCTTCTCTGGCCAATCCTCCTGATTGTCAGAATCAGAATCATGTTTATTGGCCATATATGTTTGCACTACATGGAATTTGGCTCTGGTTTGGTGGCTGTCTCAGTGTACTTAACAGAATAACAACACTACAACATAACAAGGAGACCCCGTTCCTCAAAGGCCTGCTCCACCTGACGTCTTTCCCTTTTTAGAAGACAAATTTCTTCATCACGGGTCTTCAGGTTAGCCTCTTTCTCCCGGAGTGCTTGTTGCAGGTTGAGGGTCTCGGCTTGAAGGCCATTAATGACTTTCTTCTTTTCCTCCAAGAGGGATAATAAGTCCTGCTCCCTGCCCTTGAAGCTGGCCTCCCTCTTGTTAAATGCTCTGCAAAATTTTAGGGTTGAGGAGACCCCGTTCCTCAATGGCCTGCTCCACCTGGCGTCTCTCCCTTTTTAGAAGACGTCTTTCTTCATCACAGCTCTTCAGGTTGGTCTCTTTCTCCCTGAGTATTTCTTGTTGGCTGAGGTTCCTGGTTTGGAGCTCATCAATGAGTCGAGACATTTCTTCCCGGCTTTGCAGTCGGGTGCTCATGTGCTGGGTCTTGTGAAATGAGCTCCCCTTCTTCTCTTCTTTCTCATTATGCTGTGAGTGTCTGTTCCTCATCTGCTCTCTCTCATCAACCTGTAAAACCAAACAATTTCATATAACTCACATTCCAGGTTCAGATTCATTCTTTGCTGGTGTCCTTTATATAGGCCATTTGCTTTCACAGTCTGTACACACTTAACACTCAAAACAGGGTATAAACACAACAAGAACAGCACAACAGACACCACCACACATGTCTAGTTGGTCGGACATAAGTGGTGATTGAGAGGGATTATGTTTGTATGAGTCTGTGAGGGCAATTCATATATACGTTGCTTACTTTTAGTCTTTGACCACAGATCAGCTATACTGTGTTTACATTGTCTGAATGGATGCCTGAGGGCTCATGTGTAGCAGGACAAGGGTGGTGTTAAAAGTGCCTCTTCTGTGTAAACATGGTAAGGGCCTGATAAGAGGAATGTGTGGGAAGCGCACTTGAGTGTCACGGGAATTGGTCCTGGCAGAAGATAAGGACGAGGGAAGACCTGACGTATAACCCCTTTGAACAGTATACAAGTTCTGTTACCCACTAGGGGGACAGTTGACCAAGATAAGTTGTCTCCTCCAAGACAGGATGAGGAAGAGACTCTGGGTACATATTGTGGTGGAAGCCACCTCTTCTTCATGAGAAGGGAAACAACGGGCATGGTTCTGCTGCATGGTAAAAAGATGGTGTGCTCCGAGATCAAGGCACGCACAAGCGTCTGAGCTTGTGTGTCTGTTCATTTAATATATATTAAAATTGTGTGACAATACTGTAAGAGATTTTTGTCTCGCTCCTCATTTCATGTCAGAGTGGAATTAAATAATTGCCACGACAGTCGACACGTTTTTTTTGTTTTTGTGTTGTTTTTGTTTTAGGAAATGTCTTCATATTCTGCCTTTAAAATAGCTACCCTTTGTACTCATGTCTTAGCCAACACTAGTTTTTAACATACACCTCATTTGATGTCATCTAAAATTTTTGATTATGGCATACTGTCTTCATACAACGACTGCTGCTTAATGCAAATGCTGTTTAGTTAACAGCTTTCTTATTTAGGCTAGGTTACTTCATCTTTTAGGGTCTGCAGTACTGTTCAGGTCTAGGGCGACTCACCTGTATCCTGTTGCCTCCCTGCACAGTTATTTGCTTGCCTCCAGGCTTGTGTCTTGGCTGCTTTGCCTGACAATTCTTAGTTGGCATGTTTTTGCCTTCAGGCTTGGGTCTTGAATGCTCAGGCTGCTGTGACTGGTTGTCGAGAGAGGAACAATGCGCCGCCCGGGGACTGCTCATCAAGGAAGGGGGTGGTTCGGATCCTCCTTCTCAAAAACGTGACGCCTCTCGTACTCGTCCTATGGCTTGGAGGGGGGCACCATTCTGTTGCACAGCGGTGCCTGACTGCTTGGTGGATGGTCATGCTGCTGTGATAATAAGAATAATAATTTATATAGCACTTTTCTAAAACAATGTTACAAAGTGATTTACAAAGAAATAAAACCAGAAAAGGCAAAAATAAGAGCAATACCTAATAAGTAAGAGTAAAAATATAAATAAAAACAAACATTTGTAAAAGCTTTCATAAAAAAGTGTTAAGACGAGATTTAAAAGAAGCTAGAGACTCGGTTTCTCTCAGTTCAACAGCAAGAGTTCCAGTGTGGGGGCTCTAACAGTAAAAGCCCCATCACCCTTTGTAACAAACCGAGACCTGGTAATAACCAGCAGGGCTCCATCTGTGGATCTTAATGGTCGAGTGGGTGTATACCAGGTCAATAAAAGAGAAATACAATTTAAAGCCTTAAAAGTGAGCAAAATAAATTTAAAATCAATTCGAGATATAACAGGGAGCCAATGTAGGGAGGCAAGCACAGGAGTGATATGGTCATGCCTCCGTGTCCCAGTAATGAGCGGAGCAGTGTTGTCTTGCAGACGGTGGAGGGAGCCCTTGCTGATACCAGAATGAAGTGCTCAGCTCGATTGAAACAACAAAAACGGCGCAGAATTTTTTGCTTTTTTGTAAAATATCGAACGACGATAGGTATTCAGTACGAATCAAACATTGAAACAGATTCTGTCCACTCTGACTGTTTAGAAAACGTTTAGCATCGCGCAGTGAGAACAACACGGTATCCTATGAATGTTGCCGTCACGTGATATGAGGCGTAACATGAGAATAACACATAGTCAAGCCGAGAATAGATAATTTTGCACATCGGCATTTGATAAAAATGACCTAATGTTGGAGGTTCGCTTGAGCTGGAGAAAGCATGACTAAACAACATTTATGATTTGATTATCACAACTGAGGTTAGTGTCAAGTATTACCCCAAGATTCCTTGCCGGCATCTTCTAATAGATCTGTTATTATGTCCTTATAATGCTGTGCTGCTAAATATCTTTCTGTAACTATCGTCTCGACTTATAACGCTCTGCTGCTAAATATCTTTCTGTAACTATCGTCTCAATTCTTTCCGCTTGTGACGGCAGGTGCGTGCTGCATTCGTATTTATGCGCCTGCTGTGACGTTCCAACACATTTCATTGGCTGGCAGGTGCTTCTAGTACACGCACCAATCAGATCACGTACTTTCCCAGAACCCGGTCTTTCTGTCCACGCCCACCTGACAGTGTGCCCTAACCTAGCTAATAAGGAAACGTTATCTAGCTAGAAAACCTTTCATTTGGCATTGTTATTATTATATGTATTTGTTTCTTTATATTTATTTTCTATTATAAACATTTACGGCGGCCTCACTCAGTACCGTCTATGCAGTGTCTTTGTCCATGCCTGCGTCTAAGTTTTGTCTTCATTTGATGGCAGGGAGAGTTGGCTCTGGATCGGCTGGGAGAGAGGGGCAAGCTAAGCTAACTGCTACCCCATGCAGACCACTAGTTCCGATAAGACCGAGGGCGGTCTTGCGGCGGCCTCACCTGGCATTGACTTGTGCTTTTGATGTCGTTAGGAGTGCGGGGAGGTTTGTCGAGGGTGTCTGCCCGGGGTTAGCTGGCGCTGAATCGGCTGGGAGACCTTGGTCTGCTTCGTCTGTTGAGCCCGGGGACCACGGCCCTGTAGCAGTGCCCGAAGAAGAAACTCTGAGGGTGGTCTGACAGGACGCGGAAGCGGGGCAGACCAAGCTAACTGCTAACCCATGCAGACCGGCGGTTCCGACATTCATCCTGGCTGGTGTTCGTTCCCTTGGACAGTGATTTTTTTGTTTAGTTTGGCTATATGTGTTAGTTTGTATATGTGTGTTAGTTTGTATATGTGTGTTAGTTTGGCTATATGTGTTTGGTTGTGTGTGTTAGTTTGGATATGTGTGTTAGTTTGGGTATGTGTGTTCTTGTAGTTTTTGGATGTGTTTTTGTCTTTGTGTTGTACTGCCGTGGGCTGGGGGAAACTGCATTTTGTTTCTTTTCATGTACGCAAGTGCATGAAGTAAAAATGACAAAGTGTTCCTGGTTCATTATTTATAAGATTGACAAGACTGAGGTATTTCCATTGATTTACACATATTTGAGGATGTTTACTATTTCACTGTTTACGTATACCTCTGTGTTCACTGTTCCCAGTCATCCAGTCTCAGAGCTGATGATTCCAGACCGTCATCAGAAGAGGGAGATCAGGCAGATTGGCGACAGGCATGGGACGCAAGTCCATCAATACTGGGGTGCCATCCAGCACTTTACCTGTGCCCCCATCCATAGGGTTAGTGGCTGTGTCAAATTATTATTATTAGGTGATAGTATAGTAAGAGAAATGGAACAAGCTGAAAGAAGAAGATGATCTGTAATATATTCTCTATATTATGTGGATGTATCTTATACTGCTAATATATCCATAACAGTGATTTGAGCCGGAGACCAATTCCCAACGTTTGTTCCTCTTTATTGAAACTCTCCGACTGGCGCAGCAGTCAACCTCCGGGGTATATGAGAGCCTAGCTTAACCACCACTAGGTAGCGCTGTTGGTCTACTAATGATTATCATTCAGCTAAGCATTTAGTATCAGTATACTACACTCCTCCCCCTTAAACTATGAAGTTCCCCTAATAAATATTATCACTCTAAAACATGCTGATATGGCAAATTACTTTCAACGTTTTTGTCTGTCTTTTACTTTGTCATTACTGGTTACACAACCCACTTCGACCCACATTTGCCCATTTACATATCAGTCTCAGGAACTCTTTTTCGCATTTTTTTCTGAACAGGAGTTGAACAATTTAGTCTCTCAGGAACTCTTTTATTCAGGAACTCGGCTGATCTTACAGAGACAGTCGTTTTGGAGGTGCCCTCTCTCTCTGAGGGTACCGGCGCTCAACCACCTCAGGGGAAGTGGATGCTCGGTGAGGAGGTGACACAGCCTTGCCCACCGAACCTTGTAAGGGTGTTGCAAGCTTCTCCGGAGCCTGCATCCTTGGAACAGGTGTATCTTCAGGTGAGTACGGGCTAGCAACTACGGCTCCCGGTGTGCCTTTCCCCCCCAAATCCGCAACTGCAGGGTAGGTGTTGCTGATGCCCATCTGGTCATCCTGAAACTGAAATGCCTCAGGAGGACTGGAGGGTCTGTCGAACAGCAGATGGTCAATGTGGACTGAACGTCGGTTCACTCCATTCCACACCAGGTAGGTGACTGGTCCGAGTCTCTTTTCCACTGTCCCTTTCGTCCACCTCTCCTTTCCTCCATGGAAGTTCCGGATCAGTACTGAGTCCCCCTCTGACAGATGTCTCAGCTTCGAGGCGGGTTGGTCATGATAGTCCTTCTGCTTTTGTTGTTTGGCCCCCACCACTCAAGCGAGGTCTGGCTTCAGCAGGCTGAACCTGGTCCTAGGCTGACGTTTGAGGAACAGTTCTGCTGGTGTGCAACCTGTAACGCTGTGTGGTGTGGTCCTGTATGACAACAGGAAGTTGGTGAGCCTGTGTTTCACTGTAATAGTGACGTTTTGTTTCTTCTCATCGAGCAGCTGTTTCAGAAGTGAAGCTTTCATCGTCTGGACTGCTCTCTCTGCGGCACCATTAGAAGCAGGGTGGTAAGCTGGCACCAAGGTCTGCTTAATGCCGTTGCTTTTCAGGAATGTTTTGTACTCCAGCGAGGTGAATTGTGGACCGTTGTCCGAGACGATCTCCTCAGGAAGACCGTAGGACGAAAAGATGCTCCGCAGCACTTTGACTGTCTACTAACACTAGGAAGTGTTGCTAATCCTTCTCTGCAAAGTCAATATGTAGCCTCTGCCACATTCTCGTAGGCCACTGCCAGCAGTGTAGTGGTGCTACTGCTGGTAGTTTCCTCACACTCTGACAAGCATCACATTGCTGCACTGCACGTTCGATATCACTGTCCAACTGAGGCCACCATAAATAGCCCCTCGCCAAACTTTTCATCCTGCACCCTCCGGGGTGCCCTTGGTGTAGGTCGTACAGTAGTCGTTCTCTGTGTGCTGGTGGGATGATAATTCGAATTCCCCACAGAATGCATCCTTGTTCCACAGACAGTTCATTCCTTTGGTTGAAGTACGGTTTCAGTGTGTCATCGTTGATGTAACTCGGCCATCCAGACCGGGTCGGTTCCAGTACCTTGCATAGGACTGGGTCCTTGAGAGTGCTCTGTGCAATCTCTGTAGCCTGCAAGGGTAGCTCATCTACTAATGAGAAATAAAAGATGCTGTTCTCCTCCGCTGTGTTGTCCTTTTCTTTCCCCGGCAGTCTAGATAACGCATCCGCATTTGCATTGTCCGCTGACGTTTTGTACTCTATACTGTAGTCATAAGCCATAAGCCTCAGTGCCCATCTCTGCATACGCAAAGCGGCTAGTGTAGGGATTTCTGACTTGGGTCCTAAGATGGCAAGGAGGGGTTTGTGGTCAGTTATTAAACTGAATTTGCGGCCATAGAGATATTTATGAAATTTGGTCACGCCAAATATTATGGCCAACGCCTCCTTCTCTATCTGACTATATTTACTCTCTGCCTCTGTCAACGTACGTGACGCAAAGGCGATTGGTTTCTCGTCCCCATTTTCCATTATGTGCGACATTACCGCACCTATCCCATAAGGGGATGCGTCACAAGCTAATCTCAGTGGTTTCTGCGTGTTGTAGTGTACTACTACTGAGCTAACTGTTCTTTGGCAGCCTTGAATGCTGCTGCACTCTCTGGTGTCCCTTTCCATTCGACTTCCTTCTTCAGAAGTTGGTGTAGTGGCTGCAATACGGTCGACAGATCTTTCATGAAACGGCCATAATAGTTTAACAGTCCTAGGAATGACCGTAGCTCTGTGACATTTGTGGGCTGGGGTGCATTTACGATGGCGGCAACCTTTGTCTCAGTGGGGTGAAGCCCCTCTTTATCTATCAGATGCCCCAGGTACTCTACTTTCTCCTGCATGAAGTCACATTTTGCTCTTTTCACTCTTACCCCGTAGCTCTCCAGTTGGCTCAAAACCTCATCTAGGTTCCTCAGGTGCTCCTCTCTTGTTCTGCCTGTGACTAGTATGTCATCGAGGAAGCAGGTCACATGCTCTAAGCCTTGTAGTATCTGGTCCATCACATTCTGGAACATAGAAGGTGCACTCGACACTCCATATGAAAGTCTGTGATAAACATACATATTCTTTTCTTTGTTGTCAGCATAAAGCATTTCATTAATACACCTTGTTGTACCCCAGGAGGTTGGAGTCATTATTACCCATCATGAATAAACATAACTGCTGTTTTCTGCCAGGATTATCATATATTTTGTGACGTGCCAAGTGTACCTGTCCCCAACACCAGCATGGTGGTGCCAGCTACACCTGTCAGGCAGGTACTGCATTTTTCATGATGTGGCATTATGTTGTCATTTCAAATCAGGGGATCAGATTGTGTGTGGATGCCGCTTCTCCTGCTCGTAACCCCCCCCCCAACTTCCTATCCACCCCTGTATGTTTGTGCTATGTTTATCTGTTGTCTTGTTTCACCCTGTTTATTGTAAAGCGACTTTGAGTGTTAGAAATGTGCTATGTAAGATTGATTTATATTATTATCTTGTTTTTGGGGCATTGCTCATGAGGAATTTTTGTCTTCACATAACATGTGCCCAAGATGAATTTTTTGTTTTTGTTTTTTAACCGCCCCCCCCCCTTTTTTTCTCTCCAATTGTATACGGCCCATTATCCCAGTATTCTGAGCCATCGCGGTCGCTGCTCCACCCCCTCTACTGATCATGGGAGGGCTGCAGACTACCACATGCCTCCTCCAGTACATGTGGAGTCGCCAGTCGCTTCTTTTCACCTGACAGTGAGGAGTTTCACCAGGGTGACTTAGCACGTGGAAGGATCACGCCATTCCACCCGTTCCCCCTCCCCTCTGAACAGGCGCCTCAACCGACCAGAGGAGGCGCTAGTTAAGTGAGCAGGACACATACCCTCATCCGGCTTCCCACCCGCAGACACGGCCAATTGTATCTGTAGGGATGCCCAACCAAGCTGAATGTAACACGGGGCAGTGTTTTCTTCGAGTCACTAAACATCAAGTCCAAGTCGAGTCTCGAGTCTCAAGTGTTTGAGTCCGAGTTCTCAAAGAAGAGTCTGAGTCGAGTCAGAGTCAAGTCCCTATTACCTGAGTCCGAGTCATCAAGGTTGCGTTTGAGTTGGGTTCCAAGATGGACTCAGTGCTCCACTTTCGCACTGTAAAAAAGCTTGACATGCAAATAAAAAAGGACTACATGAAACAAAAATGACGCAGCTGTCACCATTTCAAAGGGAGTTTATTTACTTTGTGACACAGTAGCCAAACAAATGCACTCACAAGCATGTGCACACATATCAGTGTTGTAGTCGAGTCACTAAACCTCGAGTCCAAGTCTAGTCTTGAATCCCCAATTTTCGAGTCCAAGTCCGAGTCATCAGTCCTCAAGTCCAAGTTGAGTCACGAGTCCTGAAAATCAGGACTCGAGTCCGAGTCCTGGACTTGAGTACTACAACACTGACACGGGGATTCGAACCGCCGATCCCCGTGTTGGTAGGCAACGGGACAGACCACTACGCCACTAGAACGCCCCCAAGATGAAAGTGGAGAGGGAGGGGGGTCACTTTGTTATTGGTAGCAGTTAGTAGCATCAATGTTCCTCTTGACAGGTTGTTATTTCCAGTATGTGTGCAGTAAGTAGAGGTCTATGCTAAACATAATCTCCCTAACTGTGACTATTTCCCAAAAGTAACCAAGGCAGCATGTATTCCAGACTGTTCCATGAAGTTGAGAAAATAGTGCTGGAAAGTCAAAGTGGAGTCTGAAATGATACAGTGTGCATTTTAACTTCTGGAGTGATTCTGAATTGCTGGTTCATCTAGAATAGAGTATCATCTTTCTTGCTTAACAAGTTGCTACTAGTCTTATTCCAGCTGCCTGAGTATTAGTCCTTTTGTCTATACATCTGCTGCTGGTTCTTAGTGGGATCTTATTCTAGCTGTAGCTGTCTTGTTCTATTTACTTACTTGTCTTATTTACTTATTCTAACTGTAGCTGTTTTTAACCTAGTATGCCCTTAAATATTTCTTGTTGCCTAGCTGTTTTGACTTAGTTATCCTTTTAGCTTATAAATATATTCCTTGGTAACTTGCTGTTTGCAGTTTTAATAGTATTGTGTGAGGTTTGATAGAGTTTTACACAAGTGACCAGTTACTGGGCAATAGGCCTCTTTTCAGTGTACCTCTTTGGCCAATTGGGTGTTAAGTGGCCATGGTGTGGCCTGCACTCATGGCAGATAATTAGCAATCAGTGTTCTTTAAATCACTGCTGCTACTTCCGAGCCTCAGGCAAACAAGCCTAGATTGAACGAAGGCTAGAGTAAACAAATGCAAGTGCGACTTTTTCAAGCCAAGACTTCGTCAAGCATGGACTGCTCTTTTTAGATCCGGTCAGTCATCTGTACTTTGTGGACCTAGTATAGACTATGTGTTTCTTTCGCATTCCTGTCCTTTCCTCTTCCCGGGGCTGGCATAGACGTTGGGTCAC
This sequence comes from Lampris incognitus, assembly GCF_029633865.1. Classification (NCBI taxonomy): domain Eukaryota; kingdom Metazoa; phylum Chordata; class Actinopteri; order Lampriformes; family Lampridae; genus Lampris; species Lampris incognitus. The sequence continues at coordinate 12,600,139 of NC_079229.1, forward strand.
TCATAGGCGCTGTGACCCTACCAATCTCATCTATCCCACTCTCTCCACTCAAGTTGAGCAAGTGGTTACGGGAGGGCTCTGGAGTTGCCTGTCTGCGGTGCCGAAAGCTGAATTTATCTCAGGCTACGCATCCTTGCTCTACCTCAACTTTCTTGTTCTAACTGAGACCTGGATCATGCCAGAAAACACTACCACACCCGCAGCTCTGTCTGGTGTGTACTCTTTTTCTCACACTTCCAGAGCTGGGAGGCGGGGTGGTGGTACTGGCCTGCTGATCTCCCTGAAATGGAAATACTCTCTTGTTTCTATTCCACAATTTTCTCCGCCCTCTTTTGAATTACATGCTGTTACTGTCTCTTATCCAGTCAAACTCACCATCGTGGTTGTGTACCGCCCACCATGCCCCCTTGGTGAGTTTCTGGAGGAGCTTGACATACTTGTCTCGCACTTCCCTGTGGATGACTCTGCACTTATCCTTCTCGGTGACTTCAACATCCACACTAACAAGCTAGATCCTCTTCTCTCTTTCCTCTCCTCCTTTGAACTTCACCTCTCACACTCTCCTCCTACCCACAAGGCCGGCAACCAGCTGGACCTTATCTTTACTAGACACTGTCCTATTTCCAAGCTGTCTGTTACTCCCCTCCAGCTCTCTGACCACTATTTCATGTCCTACTCTCTCTCTCTCTCTCTCTCTCTCTTCACCCCTCTTAGCCCCTTCCCCTACCCACATGGTTTCCACCCGTAGACACCTCCGCTCTCTCTCCACCACTGATCTTTCTTCCTCTGTTACCTCTATCCACCTGAATCTTTCTCTCTCATACCCCCTGACACTGCTACTGATCTTCTTCTCTCTACCCTCTCCTCTTCTCTGTACAATCTCTGTCCCCTCACCTCCAGGCCTGCACGCCTATCTCCACCTGCCCCTTGGCTGACCGACTCAGTACGTACTGACAGACGGAGCCTGAGAGTGGCAGAGCGCAAGTGGAGAAAAGGCAAACTCCCAGAGGACCTTCTCAACTTCCAGTCTCTTCTTTCCACTTTCTCCTCCTCCCTTTCTGCTGCTAAGGCTGCCTTCTATCGCTCCCAAATCCTATCCTCTGCCTCTAATCCTAAGGAACTCTTGGAAACCTTCTCTAGACTGCTTCAACCCCCACCTCCTCCTCCTACTTCCTCCCTTCTCCCTGATGACTTCGCTAACTTCTTTGACAAGAAGGTAAATGACATCACATCCTCCTTTTCTCACCACCCAGTTAATGATGCTTGCACTATCCCACCCTCTGCACCCTCCCTCACCTCTCCATGTCCCACCCTATCCCACCTCGCTCCCCTCTCCCCCGACGAGGTTCTAAACCTCATCACATCCAGTCGCCCCACCACATGCTCCCTTGACCCGGTCCCCTCCCCTCTTCTTCAGTCTATAGCACCTGAACTCCTTCCCTATCTAACCCACCTCATCAACACCTCCCTCCAGGCAGGATGCTTTCCATCTGCCTTCAAGACTGCTAGAGTCACCCCCCTTCTCAAGAAACCCTCACTTAACCCCTCTGATGTCAAAAACTAAAGACCAGATTCCCTTCTACCCTTTCTATCCAAAACTTTCGAAAGTGCTGTCTTTAACCAACTTTCTTTGTACCTCCACCAGAACAACCTCCTGGACCCCAACCAGTCTGGGCTCAGGGTGGGTCACTCGACAGAGATGGCCCTCCTTGCAGTGACAGAATCGCTGCACTCTGCGAGAGCAAACTCTCTCTCCTCTGTCCTGATACTCCTGGACCTGTCAGCTGCGTTCGACACAGTGAACCACCAGTTCCTCCTCTCTACCCTCAAGGGGCTGGGTGTCACAGGCTCTGCACTCTCAATGTTTGCAACCCACCTGACGGGTCGCTCCTACCAGGTGACATGGAGGGGATCTGTGTCGGAGCCTCGCAGACTGACTACAGGCATTCCACAAGGTTCGGTTCTGGGTCCTCTCCTTTTCTCCCTGTACACAACATCCCTGGGTTCTGTTATTCGCTCGCGTGACTTCTCTTACCACTGTTCTGTCGATGACACCCAGCTGATCTTGTCCTTCCCTCCCTCTGACACACAAGTAGAGACACCCATTGCTGCATGCTTGCTTGACATCTCGGCGTGGATGGCGACACACCACCTGAAGCTCAATCTGGACAAGACAGAGCTGATGTTCCTCCCGGGGAAAGGTTGCCCACACCGAGACCTGGCCATCACCATTGACAACACCGTGGTGATGCCAAATCGGACTGTGAGGAATCTGGGCGTAATCCTTGACGACCAACTATCATTTGTTGAAAACGTTGCATCGGTAGCTCGCTCCTGCAGATTTCTCCTCTATAACATCAGGAAGATTTGCCCATTCCTCACCGACAAGATGGCACAGGTGCCAATCCAGGCTCTGGTCATCTCCCGGCTGGACTACGGCAACTTCCTCCTTGCTGGCGCCCCTGCGTCAGCTATCAGACCTCTGGAGCTTGTTCAGAAAGCTGCAGCTCGCCTGGTGTTCAACCGCCCTAAGTTCTCCCACACAACTCCCCTTCTCATATCCCTACACTGGCAGGGCAGTGAAAGGAACAGCGCCTTCCTATCTCCAGGCCATGGTCAAGCCCTACACCCCCGCCCAACCACTTCGTTCTGCCGCCT